>NC_057861.1:657968867-658305031 GCF_019393635.1 Dromiciops gliroides | reverse complement strand
ATTCTGAGCTTCATTGGAAGGTTTTCCATGGCACAAGTTAATGCCTTCTAGCCATATGACCAAAGAAAAGTTTAGAGCTGAAGTTGATGGTTAAATAAATAAGGGTTGAGCTGGGGAACTCTAAGTAGAAATAGAATTTGGTACTGGGATAAATTCAAGAGTTAGCCTGGAAGATTGGTTCATATTGATATTAGACACTGGGGATATTCGATATGAAAGACAGACAGCTGTGTGTGGAAGGTGAAAGGTGTGTGCAGCTGCCTATAACTGGTAATTTCCCCTAGGTTATAAGGGAACATCAGAATAGTCTCTTGATGCTGATAATTGTTGGGTTAGTCAGGAATGAAAGCCAGTTTCTGGGGATTTGTGATGTAGTGAGTTGTGATCATTTAATTAATTATTATGAGTGCATATAAGTAGTGGTTCTGTGATTCAGTATAATTTTATTGGGTGTGATTCAATGTGTTTGTCAGTAGGTATGTGTTCAAGTCCATATCCTCAGCCAATTTGAAGTTGCATTTCTGGTCATTGGGTGCGGATCCCTGGAGGGTTTGGGAATGTAGAGAGAATAAATGCAAGAATCAGGTAGATGCTAGTGTTTTCCCCTTGATTCAAACCTTGAGGTTGAAAGTAAATAGAGCCTCAAAGCAATATTAATATATTGGGAACTGTGATGACAAGGCCCCAGAAGATGTATTTGATGTACATAGTTCTGAGTCTATAATTGATTCCACAGAGGTAAAGAGAATTCCTGGGGTGGCATGAACAAGTTCAGATACAGAGCATTTTTACAATGTGATGTGGTGTCTGTGAGTGTGTGTGTGTGTGTGTGTGTGTGTGTGTGTGCATGTCTGTGTAATGGTGAGGTAACAATGAAGGTCTGTTTCACTAGAAAGTTATGGAATCACAAAATTTTAGAATTGGAAGAGACCTCAATGGACATTTAATTTAATCCATACATTATACAATCACCTATCCAACAAAATGGCCATCTAACTTCTGCTTGAAGAATTCTAAAATGGATGAAATCACTACCCATGGGGGGAGCCCAATTACTATATTTGAGTTCTCTCTCCTACCCCTCCCTTTTCCCCTCCCCTTCCTTCCTCTCCTCTCTGCTTCTCCCCCCTTCCCTCCCCTCCTCTCTCTTCCCCTTACCTTCTCCTCTCTCCTCTCCTCTCCTCTCCTCTCCTCTCCTCTCCTCTCCTCTCCTCTCCTCTCCTCTCCTCTCCTCTCCTCTCCTCTCCTCTCCTCTCCTCTCCTCTCCTCTCCTCTCCTCTCCTCTCCTCTCCTCTCCTCTCCTCTCCTCTCCTCTCCTCTCCTCTCCTCTCCTCTCCTCTCCTCTCCTCTCCTCTCCCTCCCTCTCCCCTCCTCTCCCCTCCCTCTCCCCTCCCCTCCCCTCCCCTCCCCTCCCCTCCCCTCCCCTCCCCTCCCCTCCCCTCCCCTCCCCTCCCCTCCCCTCCCCTCCCTCCTCTCCCCTCCCCTCCCCTCCTCTCCCCTCCCCTCCTCTCCTCTCCTCTCCTCTCCTCTCCTCTCCTCTCCTCTCCTCTCCTCTCCTCTCCTCTCCTCTCCTCTCCTCTCCTCTCCTCTCCTCTCCTCTCCTCTCCTCTCCTCTCCTCTCCTCTCTCTCCTCTCCTCTCCTCTCTCTCTCTCTCTCTCTCTCTCTCTCTCTCTCTCTCTCTCTCTCTCTCTCTCCCTGCATGTCTGCATAAGACTGGCTCCATCTTTCAGTTTCTTCTAAACTCTCTGTACCTGAACTGGAAAAAGAAATCTTTGTGGCAGACTTCAGTGATAAAAGTCTCATTTCTAAGATATATTAAGGAACTGATTCAAATTTATAACAATAGAACCATTCCCCCACTGAGAGTCAAAGAATACAAGCCAGCAGTTCCAAATGAAGAAATCTAAGCTTGCTATAGACATATTAAAAATGCTCTAAATCAATAATTACTGAAATGAAAATTAAAGCAACTCTGAGGTGCTTCCTCACAACCAATCAGATTGGCAATTGGAAGAAAAGGATGATGATAAATGTTGGACGGGTTAAGGTGCGTTTATGCTGAGTTGGTGGAGGTATATGCAGTAATTCTGGAGAAAAAAATTTGGAATTATGCCTCCAAAGTTACTAAATTGTGCATATTTTCTAATCCAGAAATACCAGCATGTGTCACAGTGAATAATATTCTGGGCCTGGAGTTAGAAAGACTGAGTTCGAATCCTGCCTCAGACACTTCCTAGCTGTGTCACTTTGGGTAACTCACTTAACCTCGCTGTAAAAATGGGGATAATAGCATCTACATTTCACATGATCTGTCTGGCATACATACTAGGTTGATATACCAAAAAGATTGAAGAAGGAGGAAAAGGATTCATATGCACAAAAATATTTATGAAAGATAGTAGGAAAGAACTCAAGACTGTCTTTCAAATGGAGAAAGGATAAACAAATTATGCAATTTGTGATAGAATATTATTATGCTTAAAGAAATGAGGGGGCAGCTTCAGAGAAACCTGAACAGATTTGTATGAACTGATGCAGAGTGAAGTAAGAAGAAACAGGAAAACAATTTTTATAATAAAAACATTGTAAAGACAAATAAATTTGAAAGACTTTAGAACTCCGATCAGTGTAATGACCAACCAAGATCCCAAAGCATTCAGGATGGCCTGACAGAGAAGTGATGGACTCAGGATGCAGAATGAGATATATTTCTTGGGCATGACCAATTCAGGAATTTGTTTTGCTTGATTCTGCAAATTTATTGAGGGGTCTTTTTCTTTTTTAATGAGGAGAGAGAGATGAGAGGGAGAGAAAAGAGATTTTGTTGTCAATTAAAAAAAACTACCTATAGCTGGATAACTCCTATTAAACCTCATTACTCTCCAAGGAACCAGCTATTTCTAAGTTACAACAGACAATCTTCTTTATAAAGTTTCCCCAGATCCCTCTACTCAGAGCTCATCCCTTCTCTTTGAATCTCTCTTGTGTCTCCCCGCCTTTTCTTGTGTACTTATTCCCTTGTATGTAGCATGTCATAGTGGGTTGGCAGCTATTCTTTGAGCCAGAAAAACATAAAAAGTTTAATAGCTGTGTGATCATCTGTAACAATGTAAAACTCTTCATGCTCCAGTCAATTCTTTAAGATTATACATTACAGGAGGAGTTTTAACGGATAGAGCACCAGCCCTGGAGTCAGGAGGACTTGAATCCAAGACTGGCCTCAGACTCTTGACACTTACTAGCTGTGTGACCCTCAGCAAGTCACTTAACCTTGGTTTGCTTCACTTTCTTCATTTGTAATATGGAGATAATAATAATACCTACTTCTCAGGGTTGTTGTGAGGCTCAAATGAGATGATATTTGTACAGTGCTTAGTACAATGCCTGGCACTTAAGAATCACTATAGAAATGTTATCTATTATCATTTCTTTGTTAGTGTCCAGTCCCTAGGGTTTAGAACAGTGGCTTGCTCATACTAATTGTTTGGCTTTTCAAAGTCTCTCTAACCTCGCCCCTTCCTGCCTTTCCAGTCTTCTTATACCTCACTCCCCTCCTAGCACTCACTCCTAGACCAGTGACACTGGTCTCCTTATAATTCATTGAACAAGATACTCCATCTCCGGACTCCTAGTGTTTTCCCTGCCTGTGCCCCCTGCTGGGACTTCTCTCCACCTCCAGGCTTACCATATTCCTTCAAGGGTCAGGTAAAGTCCCACTTTCTGCAAGAAACCTTTCCCAGTCCTTCTTCATCTTAGTGTCTTTCTTCTCAGACTATCTCCAATTGAAACTGTCTAATTGTTTCATGTTGTTTCCTGCATTAAACCGTGAGCTCCTCAGGAGCAGAAACTGGTGTTTGCTTTTCTTTATTTCACCAGTGCTTTGCACAGTGCATGACTCATAGTAGGTGCTTAATAAATTCTAGTTGACTAACTGCTTAATAGATATTTCCTGATTGGCCTAGTGAGGACAATGACCTAGGAGTCAGAAACCCTGGGATTCTGAGTTCCAGTTCTGGCAGTTACTAGACAAGGAACCTTAAAAATCAATTAATTATTTTTGGGAGGGGCAATGAGGGTTAAGTGACTTGCTCAGGGTCACATAGCTAGTAAGTGTCAAGTGCCTGAGGCCAAATTTGAATCAATTAACTTTTGTCTGAGTCTCAGTTTCCTAATTTCTAAAATGAAGTTTCCAACATCTACCCTGTCTTGTTCAAATGAGACATATGTGAAAACCCTTTCACAATCTGTAAAATGCTGTAGAAAGGCAAGGATTTATGGTGCCATCACTAATTCTGGACCATCTTCTGGGTCTACGGACTATACTCTGCATGCAGGGGATGTTCCTCAGAAAAAACAGGACAGTATTTGCCAATTAAATGAGCCCAGGCTTTGGAGTCAGAGGACTTGAGTTCGAATCCTTCCTTTACTACCTTTTCCTTGTTTAATCCTGGGTAAATAGTCCATCCTCCCTAGTGCTCACTTGCCTTATCTGAAAAGTAAAAGGTATAGTTTGCTCAGTGTCTGTAAAGCTCTGATTCTGTGACTCAGGAGCAAAGGAGAGAGGTACATCAAGATTAGGGGGTGAAGTGCATGGAAAATGACAACAGTTATTTTAAAAGAACTATTTCTGTTTGGCTCAGGATTCACATTTCCAGTTAATGTTTCGACTTCAAAAATAAAAAGAGGAAGCTACCCATTAGAACACATGGTATGATAAGTCATCTTAGGCGAATGAGTAAGAATTGTAAACAGTTTCAAAGAGTCCTGACCAGCCCTGTCCACTCACCTTGAGAATATCCATAAAAGTAAGAAAACAAAAAGAATTTTTTTTTCTCACTATGAACCAGCCACCAGCACTATTTTCTCCAGGCTCCTAGCATCTAGGCCTAGTTGCTGGGTTACCAGCAAATATATTCATAACAAACACTGAAAGGTATTCTTTTGGCTCTTAAAGTATAGGAAAGGTCTTCTTCCTTCCATCCTCTTTCCTAGCCAACTCTCAGAACAAAGTGAACTTCTCTTTCTGTGGCCCTTCCCTCTTCTTACTGCTGTAGGACTTATAATGGCAAACATGTCACTTTCAGTTGTGATCCATTCAATTTTTTTCTTCCACTTCCTAAAACATCCCTAATACTGGAAACTCAGTTAACATCTGATAGATCTCTTCTTCACCCTACCATCTCCTCCTCTCCTCAATAAATAGTGGGTTATCAGCTCTTATGTAAAATAATTAACCCTTTCTTTCTTGCTTTGGTTAGTTGCCAGAGATAGTTTGATGCGGAAACAAATGGTATTTTCCACATAGGAGCCTCATGCCAAATGGGATGATGCACTTCCTGCTTCACAATCCATGTGATGTATTATACTATATTTGAACTTGAACAGGAAAGCTTCAAGGGTGATTAGAGACTTGGAAAAAAAAAAAAAAGGATCCATGGCAAAAGACAATAAGTTGTCCAGTTAGTCAACAACAATTCATTGAGTTCTCGTGTGTGCAAAGTATTTTACCTGTGCATTGCACTAAGCTTTGTAAAAAAAGGTCAAAGGAAGTATTCAATCTGGAGAAGAAAAGGTTGAGGGGAAACTGTTATTCAATCTTCAAATATTTATAATGGCATTACTCAGTGAGTGATGACCAGGTCTGACTCGACTGAGGATAGAGCAAAATGACATGGACTTTGAGCAAGCAATGGCTTTAAAATACACACACACAAACACACACAAACACACACACACACAGCCAGCAATAGCATCCAACGTGGAAGCAATGAGAATATGGCCAAATTATGTATCACAAACATTAAAATAGGACTATCCTAATTGCACTTTAAAAATAAGTATATTACTGAAAGTTCACAAAACAGGCTTGAATCAAGTCAATTGGAATGTTTTGTCCTTATCCAAAAAAGAGAGAAACCATCGCATTTGGAAAAAAAAATTAAAATGGAGAATTCTTATATGCCTAAGAAAACACAAACTGGAAAACAAGTTAATTTCATCTGTGACTGGAATGCTTTTTGAGGCACTTTTTTTGAAACCTTAAGAAAGAAAGATCTTGCCATTTTCCTTGGAGCTATACTTCAGAATCTAATTGGCATTAACTTTTGAAAAGATTTTCCCATGGCCTGAGTTGAACTTTCTCCAATTTTAGTTCATTACTTCTATTATCATTGTACCATATTGACTATTTATTGATGCTAATATTGCTCTCCATGGTGGGTCCAACATTGACAACAAGTGGCTTGTGGAGTACTTTGAAGTGTAATAAACTTGACCAAATATACCTCTTTTATCAGCTTTCCACAATTCCTGAAATTCCTACTTTTAGGGTCCCTCCATTCGTTTAAGTTCTGGGCCTCAGGAATTAGAAATTTCCCATTAAAACACAAATATGTTATCTGGAAGAGGTATATATGTATATATATAGTAAAGTATTAATTGTTATTTGAGGTTTTTATACCTCAGTGCACACCGGCCTGGGACTCCATAAACTGCACTGTTCTCCACCCACTGGTTGTTGCTGTTGCCATGGCACTGGCACCTCACTTCATCACCACTCACTGATGCCTACATGGGCCTGGCAAAATTATAATGATTGGAAGCCTAGTGAGGGCAGTCGTGTGACTGTCAGAGTGGTCAGACAATTGGTTGGGGGCTGTGTGGGGTTTCTGGGAACAGGAAGAATTCACCATTCTAGCTGGAAGCTGGAAGGCAACAGGAGCTCTGCTGTTTATTCTCAGCTGGTTCCTGGGCAGTGGTATTTTTCAGGTTGTATAATTTCCCTTTCCCCATTTTATTTCCTTTCCCTTGATCCTACTGATCCTGTTTGTGTTTTTTTTTTAAGTTCGTTCTTGTTCAAATAAATCCTGCTCTGTTTTGAGGGAGGCTTCAGGTCTCCTTCCTTGCCCCAATATTGCGGTGAGCCACTTAGCTAACACTCCCCAATTAAAAATTGGTCCCCACAATATATATATATATATATATATATATATATATATATATATGCCCATTAACAATCACTAATAATATGGGACTCTGAGGGAATGGAATAGTGGATAGAACAATTTCAGTGGTTGTGATGGAAGGTAGTGAAATATGAAAGGCATCAAACATCATGGTGCTAGCCAGTGGGAGGAAAAGGGCACCAAGATGGGAGATGATATACACTAAAGATAACATTTATAGCATTAAAACTCTAGAAACTCTCAACTGAATTTTGCTTATGATTGGCCCTGCCTTATGCTTATCTCATGCTAAATACTTACAAAAAATGATGAGGAGAGTTTATTAAATATTTAATATTCTGCCCCAAATTTACCTTCAGTAAGCAACAATATCTTACACAAAAAATAAAAGAGAATATAATCCATCTCCTAATTTTTCTCTGATTTGTAGTGCCTTATTTGAACAGATGCACTCTGTAGATAACATCCTATGAGAATTCCACTGCAGAAACTTTTCTGAAAGACTTTGAAAATTACTCGATAAAGCATTAAAGTCAATAAACTAGTGAAGGAATGGAGTGGCTCAATCTTACACTTCAGAGATTTGTGGGTCTTGAAGAATTTGTAGGGTTGGGAATGTTGTAGTGTTATCTAATAAATGATATTCTCCTTCCATCCAAACTGTTCTTTTCTTTTTTTTGGTGAAGCAATTGGGGTTAAGTGACTTGCCCAGGGTCACACAGCTAGTCAGTGTTAAGTGTCTGAGGCCAGATTTGAACTCAGGTCCTCCTGAATGTAGGGCTGGTGCTCTATCCATTGCGCCACCTAGCTGCCCCCCAGAAACTGTTCTAATTATTGTTTCCAAAAGACAACATTCCAACTACCATCTCTGTACCTCCTTACTGTAATGCACTCCCAATTTACCTCTCACTCTTAGGATCCCTAAAATCCCTAGTTACCTTCAAAACAGCTGAACTGCCACATCCAACACAAAAAGCATCCTTTGGTCTTCCAGGAATTACTTTGTATCTGTTTTGGATATGCAATGATGGGGGTCAAACTCTAATCCCAATTAATTACAGAAGACCCAGACAATTCTACCTGAATCAGTAATAATAAACAAGGTATGAATATTTCCTTAAATCAGTTTGAAAGATTTATAGCATTTTTGAGTTATTGGATGAAGACAGTGTAATGATTGGAATAACGCCACCTGCTGGATACTTACTGTAGAAGAGTTCTGCCCATGAAGCGAAGGTCTTTGAGGGCAAGACCAGGAGTCAGGAAGTGACGCAGACTAGTGGGAGGAGGAAGGAAGAGACTGGCGCTCACTCTCGCTCTTTTTCCTGAGGACGCTGGCGGAGAAGGGAGCTAGAAATGTGCTCTCCCTTTAATAGATAGGAATCTAGGCCTTTCTCTCTCTCTTTACCAAATTCTTATTCTCCTTAATAAATGCTTAAAAGTCTAACTCTTGCTAAAGCTTGTAATTGATTGGCGACCACTCATTAGATATTTTAGACAGACTAGCTAGAATTTTAGCCCTTAACAGATGGCTGACCACGAAGAGGAAAGCTAAACCTCAGTCTTCTTCTGATCTTCTGGTTGGGTAAGAAATTTCCCCTCCCTCTCCCTTTAACTGCTAAGTACTGGTGTACTGGCTGTGTTTCCCTTTAAATTTTTTCGAATGGACCTTTTAAACTCCCTAATTATCCTATTTTTGATTTTAGTCTGTTTAACCAGACAAATGGGAGATAAGATCATGTTAATGCTTTGTTTTTGTGGATTTTCTATTTTTCTTTTTATTTTTGTTAAAAGAGCCAGCAACTTACTCACACAAGGAAATATCTCTCCCTCTCCCAACCATGCTTTTTCAGAGAAACCTGAAGAGATTCCCGCAGCTTTTCCCAGTTCTAACAGTAATTGTTGCTTTAATTTTGCATGCCTGGAGGCAATGACCCACCCTCTAGAAGCTTTTAATCCCCTAGCACCTGGAGGCAAAGTGGGGGAAGAGGAATCCAGGCCTGAGTTCAAAATCAAGTCTGATTCAAATTGCTCTGGTCCCTCCCCTCCTCTCCAGACCCCACCCTCTACTCCTCCCATGGCCAAGCCCATTGCTTCCCAGGCCTGGGAAGTCCAGAGATCTAATGCCCATGCACAACTTTCTCTAACTACATTTGCAGCTTCAGGCTCAGCCCTTCCCCAGCCTGGCTGTGCTTCTGAGACAACCTTAAAAAGCCCTTTAAATTCCACATATGCCCGTTTTGTTCATAATTTTGCTAACCTGCTTTTTTCTTTAATTAGTAATATTATAAAGCATTTGTATGGTGAAAAGACTGACAGACAATATAGAGGGGTTAAAGAAGAAAAACTCAAGCTGAATAAGAATGACAATCATCAACATAGTCCAAGACTCCGCTTCTTTTGCCATGGAAGGATATACATTTTACAGAAATGTGGAAGTAAGCAGCAAGGTATTGATATGAGTATTGGGGATTTTAGATATCGGAATCAAAAGTGTTCTAACTTTACTCAGAGTATTAATGTCAGTTCAGAGGTTACATAGGATTTCTATGCCATTACATATACATTTTGAAATTAATGGTATGGGTTTATTTTCATAGAGATTTTCATGCTTTTGAGATTGTGTCTTATACTTAGTTTCTAAAACAAGGAGAATATTTGTAAAAGTTTTTTATAGTCATGTGATCAAGTTTATATTTCATAATACTCATTAATATTAAGTTCATGCTCATTTAGATTTCCTTAGTTTGAATTTCACTGTCTTTTATTGTTCCATGTGTATTTTCTTCTATACATTTATCTAATTTTAAAAAATTGCAAGATGGTTTTGATTTCATAATACAATGTTAATTCTAGGAGTATTGTGCTCCCATGTTCTGAGTTGTTTGTTTTTGTTATTTTTTCTCAACTGATTATTTGATCAAACTCTTCAAAGCATTTCCCTGGCAAATTGGTTGCCATGGCAAGTGTAAATTGATTCTAGAAGTATTATTTTTGATAAGCATATTCCAAAAAAAAAAAAAAAGAGGGGAACATTTGTAAAAGTTTTCTTTTTTTAAAAAAAGTTTTCTTTGAGATTCTGTTGTGCTTTAACTTGTATTTAAATATGTTCTGATTTTTCACAAAAGTAATTGTATACTAAGTAAAAAAAAAGGGGTATTATTTGAAATCGTTGCATAATTATATATTGTGTTCTGAGTCAAGATGTATTCACATTTTTTGCAATCATTTATTATCCTCAATTTTTAAATCCATATGAGACTTGGATTATGGGAACTTATCATTTAAGACATTAATTGTCTTTATTCTGAGTTATCAGACGCCAGTTGGCCAAGATGCCATCCAATCACAAGAGGAATACATGCAAGAGCAGACACTGAACTGTCACATGAGGGGAGACATGCACGAAGTTAAGGTATGGCCGAGGGAACGGCTTTTGACAAATGTTGAGGTTGGATTCTCTTGGTTTAATATTTATTTTATTTTTCCCCACAATATTGTACAGATGGCTGGAAGTATTCATCCCACCCATCTCACTTCTACACCTGGCTTCTATGCTCCCTCCTATATGCCTGATGCCATGGACATCTCAATCCCATGCATCTGATTAAGTCTGACTCAGTTTCTTCCAATATGTTCGGTGGCATGGACATATATTCCATCCACCTATTTTAAGCCTGGCATACTGTATGGGCAGTACATATTGCTCAAGTGTGGGAATGCTCATATCCCATCATTTCTCTGTTCTTTTATGGTAACCCCCATAATTATCTCAGGTGTCATGATAAATACAGTGTTGAATTTGGCCTTGACACCTGTTACCAATTATATTAGATTTTTTAATTTCTCATAATGGCATGAGGATAATTAGGCAGATGATGCAAAAAGTGATGAAACAAAGATAAAAAATTATTTTTAATAATTAATATCGCAGCAATTGTCTTCTCAATTACCCTCCATAAAGGGGGGACTATAGTAATATTATAATTTTAAAGAATGTTTCAATTTTTGTTTTATTATATGTTTCATGTGTAACAACTAAGATTCTGAATTCCCTTAGACATGTTTTTGAGAACTTTCATTGTTTGATTTGATTATTGACAAAGCTATTTTAAAGTTGTGTTAAGCTCAATTTTGTAGGAAATTTTCCTGGCTGATTACCAGCATCCACACATCAACCCCTGAAAAGACTTTCATTCCACGACTACACCTAGAGGACATCTGAGAAAAGACTTTCAGAAACTTTAAATGAACAGTTTTGATTTGTTGTTTTTGTTGTTTTTTTTTCTCTTTCTGTTATAATATACACCATCTGTAACATGTATTCTCTGCAGAGGCTCTCCCTTTGCAAGACTAATGTCAACGCGTCGGTTCATGAGGACAAAAAAAAAAATCGCCCCTCTGGACAAAACTTTCCTCTCTTCCTTTTCTATATTGTTGTTCACATATTATTAGTTAGCAATAGTTATTATATTCTTTTTACTGTTCCGTCAAGGAAACATTTTGTTTCTTGAGGAACAACAGGGGGGACTGTAATGATTGGAATAACGCCACCTGCTGGATACTTACTGTAGAAGAGTTCTGCCCATGAAGCGAAGGTCTTTGAGGGCAAGACCAGGAGTCAGGAAGTGACGCAGACTAGTGGGAGGAGGAAGGAAGAGACTGGCGCTCACTCTCGCTCTTTTTCCTGAGGACGCTGGCGGAGAAGGGAGCTAGAAATGTGCTCTCCCTTTAATAGATAGGAATCTAGGCCTTTCTCTCTCTCTTTACCAAATTCTTATTCTCCTTAATAAATGCTTAAAAGTCTAACTCTTGCTAAAGCTTGTAATTGATTGGCGACCACTCATTAGATATTTTAGACAGACTAGCTAGAATTTTAGCCCTTAACAACAGATGATGCCACACAGAGTATATCTTGTAACTGGTTGGAAGATCAAGTCAGACGTCTTTGTGTAGATAGAACAACTGGTAAGCTGATTCAAAGCCAGTTGGTTAAGTTGGAGAAGAACTCGAATTTGGGAACTGATGATTCCAGACTTTTGAGAGAGAATTATCATTGAGGGAAGAGAGAGTAGGGGTTAGTCAGTAGCAAAAGTGTATACCCAAATAATGAAAATGAAAGTCAACATGTCACAAGTTTTATATGAGTGGTATGGACAATGAGGTTCAGAAGAGGGAAAATTGCTCACTTACTGAGTTGATCAGGAAAGACTTCATGCAGAAGGTTCATCTAGCTTCATCTAGATCTTCAAGTAGGATTTCAGTAGGTAGAAATGGTCTTGGGGTGGGGCTGGGGGATGAATTTTGGGAAAAGAAATATTGAAAACAAAGGGACAGCTGTGAGAAAATGAAAGGTAGACTTAGTAGACCAGTTTGAGTGATGAAAGTGATCAGTGGTAGATAAGGCTGTTAATTTATGGTGGAGGCAAGAACATGGCAGACCTTGAATGCAAGACAAAGGAATTAGGATTTTTTCCTATAAAAAATGGGGAGCCATTGAAAGTGTTTGAGTTAAGGATTGGCAATGATTTGAGATCATTAATTTGGAAATGCTGTATATAGTGGTTTGGAGGAGAAACAGACTGGAGACAAGAGAGAGAGATTACTGCATATTTCTGCCAAAACTTAAAGTTATCCATAGCTAGAATCTTATCTAGAACATATTTTTTTTTGTTTTGTTTTGTTTTGTTTTTGCAGGGCAATGAGGGTTAAGTGACTTGCCCAGGGTCACACAGCTAGTAAGTGTCAAGTGTCTGAGACTGGATTTGAACTCAGGTACTCCTGAATCCAGGGCCGGTGCTTTACCACTGCGCTATCTAGCTGCCCCCTAGAACATATTTTAAAAGTTGTTAATTATACATCCTCTGTTCCTCTCAATATACCAAATGAGACTGAGTGAAGAGAGTTTGAATGGATTAATATAATTTTTAGAAAAATAATGACATGCATGTCCTACTGATGGTAGTATAATGCTATGTCTTCTAGGATATCTTTCATTATTAATATTAGTATGATAATGTATATTACTATTGATGTTAATATTTTCACACTCAAAAGAGCTTTGTCCCTACTAGTTTTGTGGGCTTGATAACATAATCTCTTTAGTGTTTAGTTCCTCATCTATTTCATCAGGGGACTAGATAGTTATTTACATTGCATGAAGGGGCAACTTAATGTTTATTGAATGAGATGATCTTTATGGTTTCATCTAACTCTTTAAAATTCTAAATATATAAAGTTCTCAGAGGTACCATGGGAATTGGACCATAGATTTATAATGAGCTCAAAGGGACATTAAAGATCTTCTAGACTAACCCCTTCATTTTAAAGATGAAGAAGCTAGATAGCGCTGTGGATAGAGCAGGGCCTGGAGTCAGGACGATCTGAGTTAAAATTCTGCCTCATACGCTTACTAGCTATGTGACCCTGGAAAAGTCCCTTAACCTTTGTTTGTTTCCATTTTCTCAACTATAAAATGGAGACAACAGCACCTACCTCTCAGGGTTGTTTGTGAGGATCATATAAGACAATCTGTGTAAAGTGCTTAGTCCAGTGCCTGGCACATAGTATACACTATAAAATGCTAGCGATGATGATGATGGTGATGAAAGTAAGGCCCAAAGGGTGATGGAACATGCTTAAGGTCAGATAGATTGAAAGAGGCAGAGTTGATTCTTGAACAAATAGTCTTTAATTTCGGGTCTAATGTTTTTCTCCCCATGTTTGGAGGGTATTTATCATTTGAGCCAGAATAGAATCAAATATGAGATGTCAGGAAGATGAAGTTAAAGGTACAAGTATGAGTGAAGACCAAAACAATTGTAAGGAAAATAGAAAGTTCTACACACATATACATGCATATCTATTCACAGTTAGTTTTTGATTTTTCACCAGTGGGTTATCTGTATCATGCTTTAAGTTGGTCCTTGTTGATAAGGTTCAGGTTTGCTTTCTGGATTTCTTGGTGGAAATTATGAGCATTTTTGTTTACTCTTGCTCCAAAGGCAACTTTCAGCCCAATAAGAGATGGAAAAGAAGGAAGCTTGAGATTCCTTCTCCACATTCAAGCACTGAGAAAACCTTTTAAAGGAAATTGGTTGATTGCCTCTCCACCCTTCAGGGAAAATATGAATCAGAGAGCAAGTACAGAGAGAGGGCTGGTGGTTTGCATAACTGAAAGGTGATATAGCCCAACTCTAATATATAATATATAATGGAAAGCAAGAAGTCACTGCTGGGACAGAATGAGGAATCATAAAAACCTTCTCACTACTCTTAAGTCGAATATGCATAATGATATTCATTAATTTGTAAGTGGTGTGACTTTTCAGATAACTGAACACATTCTAGACTGCATTCCAGAGACAACTGTAATTCAGGCTAAACTACATTAGCTCAAGCCAGAATTCATCTGCATCAAGCTAATATGAACATTAGCTGACTAATCTCAACATTGAGATGAAGACTAAATTCATCTAGGAAAAATATCTGTTTCAAGCCTTGACCTGAACTCATTAAAATTCTAAGTTATAGAGCAGATGATAAACATTGAGCAAGTGTGGTTCCTTGTATCAAATATATATTCAATAAATGTTTATTGAGGGAATGATATATTTTAGTGGCAAGAGAAGATTTGGAGTCAGAATGTCTGTTAAGTTAAGTTAAATCCCAGTTAAGTTATTCATTACCTTTGTGACTCTATACAAGTCACTTAACCTCAGTGGACATCTGTTTCCTCCCATGAACAAAGTATGGCTAATGGGCAAGAGGAATGGAGGAAGTCAAATTTGACTTATTTATCAATGAAACTGGTGAGAGAGAACCACTGGTATGTGAATCTGGAAGGCTGTATCTTATTCAAAGCAAACAAGGGAGATAGGGACAGAGGAACATTTTATAATAATAAGATATTCTCAGGTGAGGAAATTTAGAATGAGAATAGGGAAGAATAGTGGAACGAATTTTGAAGAAGATAAAGGGAGGCAGAAATGGAAGCAATATTGTCTTTGGAATATACTACAGACTACATGGACAAAAAAGAGAAAATAGATGAGTTTGGGAAACTGATGCCTGATGAATTTGGCATGCATCACCTAGAATAACACCACTTATCATTTCTGAAATCTGCTGGAGTTCTCTTTCTGTCCTAAGCAGAGCAGTGTATAATTTCTTAGCATATCTTAACGGTTATTTAATCTTTCAAAACTTGGGAAAAATACTCTTCTAGATCTGTTTCTTATTAACAAGAAGGAACTGTTTCATAAAGGAGAAATGATGGGAACCTTGAAGGGAAATCAATCAACAACCATCAAATGACCAATTGATCTTGGAATTCATGATCAAGAAGTGAAGGAAAGCAGGACATAGTCTGACAAATGTTCTAGATTTGGGGAAAACCAATTCACGAAGGTTCAGAGAAAAGATAGGATCCCATGAACTAGTATTCTAACAGGAGAAGTCAGCATAATGTGAAAGGAACTTTAAGGACTGAAATCCCAAAGGCAGGAACCGAAACAATTATTTCAATAAGGGAGAAAGGGGTGAGAGTTGTATAATGGTAACAATATGGATCCACAGAAAACCCATCAATTGAGTTAGATTTTGATATGTCAGTCAGTCAATAAGCATTTATTAAGTGCTTACTATGTGTCAGACACTGTGTTAAGCTCTGTGTATAAAAAGAAAGGCAAAAGATAGTCTTTGCCCTCAAATAGCTCACAATCTAATGGTGGAGACAACAAGCAAACAACTATGTTCAAACAAGCTATATCTTTGATAAATGGGAAATAATTAAGAGCAGGAAGGCACTAGAATTAGGAAGGATTGGGAAAGAAGATAAAATTTTAGCTGGGACTTAAAGGAATCCAGGGCAGTACAGACACGGAGATGAGGGCAGGGGGCATTCAAGGCATGAAGGAGAACCAGAGAAAATGCCTGTAGCTAAGAAATGAAGCATTTTTTTTCGTGGAACAGCTAGGCAACAGCCACTAGATCGAAGAGTACATGGGGTGGGTAAAATGTAAGAAGACTGGAAAGATTGGAAGAGGCAGTCTAGATTATGAAGGGCTTTAAATGCCCAACAAAGGATTTTTGTATTTGATATTGGAGGTGAAAAAGAATTGTTGGAGTCATGAGGTGATGAAAATGGTGGTGGAGAGAAAGGAGGAGAGGAATGAGTGTAGTCAAGAGTAAAATTGACAGGCATTGGCAATAGATTGGATATGAGTGGGTAATGAAGAGTTGAGGAGGATGAAGATGATATATACAGAAGGTAGAAGCAAAGACAGGGGACGGAACATGAATACAAAAATGATATTGTCAAGAAGGCTAAAGCACAGAATGAGCCTAGTCTAAGGAAGAATAGTAATTCTAAGTACAATACAAAATTAAAGCCTATTTAGGTGACAAATGAAAGCTCAAAGAAGGTCTGCTTGGGGTCAATAGAATGATGATAATGGATGATGGAAAGAAGAAAAAAAACCTAATCAAATCCCACTTTACTTTTTTTTTGTTCTGCAAAGCAGAATAATATTTAGATGGTAAAGTATGGGACGAAAGTGGTTAATGGAGACTTCAATCCATTATAAGCAGGGAGATGGAGAATACTTAGAGTAAGTCCAAGTCCCCAGTTCCAGATAAGTTATATAATCAGGTACTCAATGAAACACAACAAAACAAAACAGCGATATTATATATGATTGTTGGACCACAGTCAGTGGTGAATAGGAAAGGTATCAGAAGATTATAGGAGAATAAATGCTATATTACTTTTTAAAAGAAGGGAAAAGAAGGGAGTCTGCACATAAAAGACAAGTGTTTTCACTTTTCTGGCATCTCCTGGAAATAAATGCTTAGACAAGAAAATATTGATCATCAATAATAATTTCCCTTCCTTCCTTCCTTCCTTCCTTCCTTCCTTCCTTCCTTCCTTCCTTCCTTCCTTCCTTCCTTCCTTCCTTCCTTCCTTCCTTCCTTCCTTCCTTTGCTTCCCCATATTTTTCTTTCTTTTTTTGTGGGGCAATTGGGGTTAAGTGACTTGCCCAGGGTCACACAGCTAGTAAGTGTCAAGTGTCTGAGGCTGGATTTGAACTCAGGACCTCCTGACTCCAGGGCCAGTGCTCTATCTACTGAGCCACCTAGCTGCCCCCCATGTTTTTCTTAATTTTTTTCAGTTTTGGGGATCATATTTTAGGAAGAAATTCATAAGCAAGAGAGCATGAAAAGAAAGTTGACCAGAATTATGAAGGGTCTGAATATCTCCCTGAACAAGAATGGGCTTAATGGAACTAGGCATGTTTGTCCTGGAGAAGAGACTTAGGGGGTCATAAATGCTCTCTTAAGTACCCGAAGGGTTGTCAAATAGAAGAGATTAGACTTGTTCTACTTGGTCCTAGTGGAAAGATGGGTAAATAATGGGTGAAAGTTTCAGAGAGAAAAATTTAGGCTTGATGTTGGGGAAAACTTACCTATGATTAGAACTGTTCAAGAGTTCTGTAGGCTGCCTTGGAGGCTCTAGGTTTACTCTCACTAGAGGTCTTCAAGACATGACTCAGTAACTACGTGGGTTGGTGTAAAAAGGACTATTGTTCTGGTACAGGTTGAAATAAGTAGCCCTTGAATGTTCCTTAAAAATTATGTGATGTGATTGTATGATTTTTCAGATCCGTGACATGAGGGGATTTGGTTAGATCATTTTTAAGGTCTCTTCCAGCTTTAAATTAAATGATTCAATGATTTGATATGATCCAATGAATATAGGTGATGCTAGAATAAAATTCAAGAGAGGGGGAGACACACACACACAGACAGAGACAGAGAGAGGATGAGAGAGAGAAAGAGGGAGGGAGGGATAGAGAGAGAGAGAGAGAGAGAGAGAGAGAGAGAGAGAGAGAAGATGTGAGAGGAAGAGAGAAAGAGGGAGGGAGGGAGAAAAAGAGAGAGAGGGAGGGAGGGAGGGGGAGAGGAAGATTGAGAGAGAGAGAGAGAGAGAGAGAGAGAGAGAGAGAGAAGATGTGAGAGAGAGAGAGAAGATGTGAGAGGAAGAAAGAGAGAAAGAGGGAGGGAGGGAGGGAGAGAGAAAGAGAGAGAGAGAGGGAGGGAGGGGGAGAGGAAGACTGAGAGAGAGAGAGAGAGGAGAGAGGAGAGAGAGAGAGAGAGAGAAAGAGAGAGAGAGAGAGAGAGAGAGAGAGAGAGAGAGAGAGAGAGAGAGAGAGAGAGAGAGAGAGAGAGACTCCTGCACAGAATTCATGTAAGCTGTGGTCTTTGGTTGGTATTGTCATTAAGTGTGTGTATCATCGGTTCTTTCCACACTGCACACAGATGAATGACTGTCCTTTGGCTTACTTCTGTAGCCAGCCTTTGAGGGTGTGTTACTATTTCGAGGTCTGCCTCTTTGCTCTTTACTCAAAATGAACTACAGTGCATTGATGATTGCTGAGTGCCATGTTGTCCTTGTTTCAAGTTACATTTTAGATGCATCCTTATGGTACTTCTTTGGCAGAGTCTGCTTGTCATCACCCCATTCCAGCTCACTTCTGCAATTCTTTGGGTCTCTGGCTCTAATCTATTCTCTGCACATGCTCAGTGCAGCAGATCTATGATGGTAAGTTGTCTGAATTCCAGTTCCTCATTGTTAGCAACGCTTTCTTGACACTTAATGTGAAGTTTGACTCACGAGGAACATAATGTGATGTCTGGCAGGTCCAAACCTCATAGCCAGAAAGAAGGTGGTGGGCACATTCTGTGGACCAATACTGTTTGGCAACACAGGATATTGTACTTTATCTTGTAGTGGTGTAAAATGATTAAAAAAAACCCTTGAAACTAATTAATTTTTTTTAGTTAAAAAATACATATTTGTCAAATAACACTCTAGGAGGGAGTAAGGTGGGAGAAGGAGTAAAAACAAAATCACACAAATAACCTGATGTTTCCCTATTACCAAGACTGAGAATGACTGCAACAGATTTTAACTTTGACCTTGAACTTGATTTTATGTTGTTTTCATTTTGTTTCATAAACTCATGTTCATCTTGCTATTTGTTGGTAGTAGATGGAGAAAAGGAGGCTTGTTTTCTCTGAGATGTGGACTTCTATAAGTTATTTTATTTATACCTGAGAGTGTCCTTAAAGGCCTTAGAAACTTTAGTTAGCACAGAATGCTAAAGACATTTTCTTAGGGCATTACTAATTTAGAGCGAGAAATGCCTATGTCTTAATGTTTCCTTGGGTATGTTTCTGAATTCAGGGTAACAGACCTAGAAAGTTAAATGATCTGTGTTTTGGTTAATAACTATTTCTTTTGGCTTTCCTCAATGCTCTCCTGTTCTATACTTGTCCACTGTCAAGGTATTTCAGATCAATTGAATTGCTTATTTTTTTTCCTCCAAACAATAATCTTTACAAAATTACCAATAAAATTAATCAATAAAAAGGAAATTAAACAACAAACTATATTTTCTACAAGCAAAAACATATTTAAGTGTACTAAAGTAAGTCATGAAAGTCTTTGGGCCATGGTTTTTTATTTATAAAATGTGGCAGTTTAACTTGATGTCTTTTCTAACTTCAAATATATGATCCGGCTAGCTTATCTGCTTTCTGTTCTCTTTCCATCTTCCCCCATCCATTTGTTTACTTACAATATTTTGTTCTAATTTTCTATCATTCTATTAGTGTATATATTATTCTTTATTTCATTAACTATTTCCCAATTATATTAAAAATTTAACATTAATTTTAAAATATACATATACATTGTTCTGATTTTGATTTCTTTTCTCTTCCTTTTTATAAAAAATTATTTTCTGTATTTCTTTGAATTATTCATGTTTTTCATCTTTATGGCACAATGATATTCCAGTACTTTTATATATGACATTTTATTACTTTGATATACTATGTTTTACTCAGCAATTCCCTCAACTGGTAGACATATAGATTCTTTCCAGTTTTTTTCATGACTTCAAACAAAGTTAGTATTCTCTGTGACTTTTTTTTTGGGGGGGGGGCAATGAAGGTTAAGTGACTTACCCAGGGTCACACAGCTAGTAAGTGTCAAGTGTTTGAGGATGGATTTGAACTCAGGTCCTACTGAATCCAGGGCAGGTGCTTTATCCACTGCTCCACCTAGCTGCCCCTCTGTGACTTTTAATAGATTTTTTCCTCCAAAAGAGTATACCAATTTCATAATCAAAGTAATTGTGCAATAGCATAGCTGATTCCTTACAAGTTTTGCTCTCATTTAATTTTATTTTTAACTACCCTTGCCAATTTCATAGGTGTAAGGTAGTAACACAAAGCTGTTTTAATTTGTATTTTTCTGTTTGTTAGTGAGTTTAAGCATTTTTTCCAAATTACTCAAAACATTTTGTCACTACCTTTGAGAATCATCTATTCACATTCTTTAAAGCAATAATTACAATTATCCAATTGTTTTTTTTTTAAATTGATATGGTTTTTTTCCCTCAGATTACTTAAGGATAATATATTTCCCCATCTGTTTCTTTCCTATTTAATTTGGATTCATTGATTTTTGTTGTGCAAAATATCTTTATTGTCATATCATCAAATATATTTATCATGTCTTTAATAGTTTCTTCTACTTTTTTGAAAGATAAGAATTTTCTTTTTCATAAGTGAACTAACCTTGTTATTTAAAAATATTTGAATCATTGATCCAATTGGAATTTATTTTATAGTATATAATGTGAAGTATAGACCTATTGTATTTCACCCTCCCTACATTACTAATATATTTTCCAGTAATTTTTGTTGAATAATGATTTGTTTCCCCAATGTTTTACACTCTTGGATTTATCAAATACTTATTTATTTTGTACACTTAATTCTAATTCCAGAATCCTTTGTTCTGAACTATTATTCTATTTTTCAACTTTTTAAATTGAATGACAAATCTTCAATGATTCATTCTTTATATTGGTATTTTGAGATTTGATGGGAGTAAATAATGATTTCTTTTAAAAACATTTCCCCTGGGGCAGCTAGGTGGCACAGTGGATAAAGCACCGGCCCTGGAGTCAGGAGTACCTGAGTTCAAATCCGGCCTCAGACACTTAACACATACTAGCTGTGTGACCCTGGGCAAGTCACTTAACCCCAATTGCCTCACTAAAAAAAAAAAATTCCCCTTGATATACTTCTTGTTTATTCATTTTCCAGTATCAAGTACACAATTTTAAAATCTAATTGTACAAAGACATATTATTATTTAGATTATTATTAAAATAACAACCTATAAATTATGCATCTATTGATTATAAGTTAATTGGGGAAATACATACTTACTATATTGACTCAACCTAGCTATGAGAATAAGATATCTTTCTAGTCAGTGCCCAAATATTTGACTTATTCTGTTATTATTTCAAATCATAATTTTCTTTCTGTCCCTTTTCCTGTAGTTTTTTCTAGCTCATACACAAAAGTAGATTTTTTCCCTGAATTTTCCAAAAAGAAAGAAATTTTGACCTTGTCATAGTCAATGCTTGCTACAATTTTATCTTCACTACTTACTATAGCTAATATTTTTTAAAAACTAAGTCAAAATAGTATCAGAGGACGGTCTGGCTTCATATAAGTTTTAGTAGAAAT
Organism: Dromiciops gliroides; assembly: GCF_019393635.1. Classification (NCBI taxonomy): domain Eukaryota; kingdom Metazoa; phylum Chordata; class Mammalia; order Microbiotheria; family Microbiotheriidae; genus Dromiciops; species Dromiciops gliroides. Next base: position 658,283,452 of record NC_057861.1, on the reverse strand, counting down.
ATATTTTATGTTTCTCTACTGTATACCATATAATAATGTCATGTAATATTATTTGGTTTCAAATTTTTTAGAAAAGAAAATTATAAACCCTTTTATTACTATCTTTTAAATTATATTTTATACTTATAAAACTAAGTTGGATGTTATAGTTTGTTTAATGACTTTTCTTTATCCATTCTTTTATCTTAATTGTTTTTGCAGATAGTCTAAGTTTTTGTTTTTATTTAAAAATATATTGTAAAATTGGGATATCATGAATATCACTGGAATTCTGTTGTCCTCTTGGTTCTGCTAGATTCCTTGCTTTGTGGAAGAATCTAAAGTGTATTAATGTAAAAGATTAATTAAGTAATTAATAAAGAATATTATTTAACATAAAGGGAGTGAAAGCATTGGATTTGCAGTGAAAGAATTTGGAAATGAGTGACACCCTTACTATTTGCTACTTGTGTGACCTTGGGCAAGTCACACTCTTTCTTTCAGTCTCATCTCGGGATGTGCAGGAACTAATTGAAGTTAGTTCCTGAGGGCTGAAGAGGTAATGAAAGCATGATAGAAAACATGTTAATAGTGCAGATTACAATTAAAATTGTGCTTTAAGTTTAATTTTGTTTTTCCTGGAGAGCTGGTTGTTAAACATTTACCAGCATACCACTGATTTCATCTTCCTCATTTCTAAATGAGTGAATTAAATCAGATTATTTCTAATGTCATTCCCAGTCCTCACTCATGTCTCTTATTATCCTATATATAATATATATACATACATATGTGCATGTACATTTGTGTACACATGCATGCACATATATGAAAAGTAAAAGGCTTTTAATGCACATGAGAAGAAAGAGCAACTAGGAAACCTATTAATTAGATTCTTGCTTATATATCTATTACCAAGACAAATAATTTGTTTTTACAAATGATATGATGCTTTTTGTAAACATCATTACACTCATGAATAAACAACTATGTGTTTGAGTTTCTTAATCTCACATTTCATAGCAGGGTCCAAAACTTAGCCAGCATCTTCCTGTAATGATTTCTATCATCAAGATGTAAGGTTCAGAAGCATAGAACATCTGTCTTAATTTTTTTCTCTATTAATTAACAGTCATTTGTTTCTTTTTTCCTTTTTCTCTCCCCCCCAAATAAAAAGCAACAAAAGAAAAAAACCCCAAACCTTTCTAACAAATATGCATAGTCAAATGAAGCAAATTCCCTCATTGACCATGTCCAGAAATGCATGCCTCACCTGCATTTTGAATTTATTACCTCACTTTCAGGAGGAGAACATGTGATTCATCTTCAGAACTTTGGAATTAAGACTGGTTTTTCCATTGATCAGAGTTCTAGAATCTTTCAAGGCTAAAAAATTGTCATTTAAAATAGAAGCATAAGCAATCATGAATTAAGAATTTACTAATTAAAAAAAGAAAAAAATTACTAACTGTTCTTCTGTTACTTTAGCCTTTATTTTCTTTTTAGCCACACAGAGGGATGCATGTATTTATGTGTGTGTGTATGTATTTATACACATACATACATGTGTATTTCTCTCTATCTATCCATCTATCTGCTAAACAACATCTTAAGGAAAGCTATCAAAATTATGCCTGGGCATGACTCCAAAGAGAATATTCTCAATTTGATGACTTTTTTTCAATAAAAATGAGTACCTTCAATGAACAAAATACCAAGGCTGAAAGAGCATTAATGAAAAAGTCAGAATTTAAGATCACATGATAAGAATAGTGAATGAGTAAGTAAAGAGTTGGAATGTGCAAGAATCATCAAATGTAAAACCATTCTCAAATTTTATTGAATAAATACTTCAAATGTTTACTTAGGTTTTTGTCCATGAACCTTTGCAGTTCAACAATAACTGCCTTTAAATAGAACTGTTTGATCTTTTTGCTTTATAACCATTTAATTCCCTCTTGGATTTATATGCCTCAGGTTATACTGCCTCATTCAACTGAAATATTCTTTTAATGCACATGAAGTTTTTCCTAAGAAGTCCTAATTTGGAAACTTGTGACATGAAGGCATGATTAAAAGGATTTCCATCATACCTGAGTCATGCTCATAGGGCCAATAACTCTAACTAACAAGACACAGAATCTCAGTCAATGGCCCCTGCCACAGACCACAGCGTGCTTAGCTTGTAGAATTAGGATCTCAAACTCATATTGTCCAATTTCCTTTATGAACCAGAAATCCCTCTGCAACATTTCTGGAAACAAACAAAAAAATAGTTGCCTTATTGAGCTCACTACCTTTTGGGACATTCTACTTTGGGCAGTTTGGAACAATTCAAATTATCTGGAAGATTTCCCTGCCAGTGAACAAACATAACCTCCTGGCAGGTTCCACCCTTTGCTTCTGCTTTGGTTCTGTCTTCTGTAACTAAACACAACATGTATAATTTCCCCCTTGCAGACTTCAGGGACACATGCAACTTAACAGTGATAAGAACTTAGTTCTTTGAGATGATAAGGTAATATACTTATTGTTCATTGAACAGTAAGAACTGCTGACTCAATGGGTTTTTTAAAAAGGATAGACCAGGGGCAGCTAGGTGGCGCAGTGCATAGAGCACCGACCCTGAAGTCAGGAGTACCTGAGTTCAAATCCGGCCTTAGACACTTAACACTTAGTAGCTGTGTGACCCTGGGCAAGTCACTTAACCCCAATTGCCTCACTTAAAAAAAAAAAAAAAGGACAGACCAGACCTTCTATATATTTCTCTTCTAGGATCCAAGTGGCATCACATAATTTATAGGAATTTCCTGTGAGAAATAGGAGAGAGGTAACCTTCTCCACCATGAAGAAGGTTTTTTCCCACATGACAACCAGAGAAAGGACTTTGCTAGGTGAGATGAGCTTTGACTTTTCTGTCCTTCACTGCCTTTCTACCCTGTTTACTTCCCTGAATATAGATTACAAAGGAAAATCTTAGGGCAGCTAGGTGGTGCAGTGGATAAAGCACCGGCCCTGGATTCAGGAGTACCTGATTTCAAATCCGGCCTCAGATGCTTGACATTTACTAGCTGTGTGACCCTGGGCAAGTCACTCAACCCTCATTGCCCTACCAAAAAACAAAAAGAAAGAAAAGAAAATCTTAGGATAGACATATCCAGCCTTGGAGGCAACTTTTTGAGTTCAAGAGGTTAGAGTTCCTGGGCTCCTTAATAAAGATTGAATATATGATGGGAAACGTCAACTATTCTTTAATTACAGTACTTCTTGGAGGAGAAGATGCCAACAATAGGAGAGTTAGTCCATGCCCTGATCTTGTTTGCCAGAAGAAATGACCAAGATGAAATTTAAAATATCTATTCAGCAGTCTCACAAATTGCATCATCTTGGTATTTTAAGTATCAGTTTTGTTACTGCTGCTGCTTTTATTTTATTTTATTTTATTTTATTTTATTTTATTTTATTTTATTTTTTTGTAGGTCAATGAGGGTTGTGACTTACCCACGGTCACACAGCTAGTAAGTGTCAAGCATCTGAGGCTGTATTTGAACTCAGGTCCTACTGAATCCAGAGATAGTGCTTTATCCACTGTACCACCTAGCTGCCCCCTAAAATCTTTTAAGCAATTCTACTTGGCTTCATTTATTATTGCTTTATGGTATAATTTATGTCTCAAATTGCTATTCCTGATTATTTTCTACTTTTAATATATTTCCTCAGATTCTCAAAGTTTTGCTCATCCAAAAGAATTTCTTATTTTTTCCTCCTAGATTTATAACGTACTCTCTTGGTAGTTTGATAGATAAAGTACTAAACATAAATTAATTTAGATAATATAATTATTTTTATTATTTTGTTATAGACCAATCGCAAGCAATTAATATTTCTATTTAAAAGTATTCTTTATTTAAAGAATATTTTGCAATTGTATTTATATAACTCAGTAGATTGGTAGATATGCCTGGGTAGATTGATAATTAGGAATTTTGTGCATTTTGTAGCTGTTTTGAGTGGGGTTTTTTCCTTTATATTATTTCCTCATAGTTTTATTTTTATTGCTAAACAGAAAAGTTTTTTTTAAGGCTTATTTTGTTTTCTATTATTTTGCTAAAGCTGTTACTTGTCTCATTTAGTTTGTCAATTCTTTGAGGCTTTCTAATTAAAACATCATTTCAGCAATTCAGGATAATTTTGACTCCTCTTGGCTTATATTTATATCTTTAATTCTTTTCTCTTCTATTGCTATCTCTGGTATTTCTAGAACTGTGTTGAACAACAGTAGGGAAATGGGGAAGTTTATAGTATTTTCCCATTTTAAATAATGCTAGCTTTTGGTTTTAAATGTATAACTTTTATCTACTTAATTTTATTAATTAATTTTTTTAGCATAAATGAGGGTTGTACCTTGTAAAAATTTTTTTCTGCATCTATTGACATTTAGGGGTGCTTTTATTTTAATAATAATTATTTTGTTATTCTTCATCCTTGAATTCCTGCTATAAATCCAACTTGGTAACAGTAAATATTTTCTTTTCTATATTGTTATAGTGTTTTTGTCAGAATTTTATTAAATTCTTTCATCAATATTTATCAGTGCTATTACTCTGTAGTTTTTTTTTCTTGGTATAGGGGTTATGATTATACTTGTCTCACAAAAGGAATTGGATGGAATGTCTTTTCTGATTTTTGAGAAAAATTTGTATAGTTAAGATATTTGCTCTTGAAATTTTTTGATAGGTTTTATCTGTAAATCCATTTGTTCAATTTTTTTCCATTGCAAGTTATTTTGCAGTTAGTTTAATTTCACTTTATGAGATTTTCTGTTTAAATTCTTTATTAGATCTTAATATAGGTATTTTTTATTTTTGTATATAAGCCTCCTTTTCTTTTAAATTCTAAGTTTTTCTGGCAAAAATTACATGTAATATACTCTAATAATTCTTATTTGTTTTTATTTTGCCTTCTTTTTTGGTAATTTTTTATTCTGGTAATTTGATTTTCTTCCTTTTTGATTAGGATTAGCGTAAATTTTACTCATTTTGTTAGTTTTTTTGAAGAACTAGTTTTTTTGGTATTAACCAGTTTCATAAATTCTATTTTCATTTTGTTTTCTACTTGGTCAGATTATCTAATTTTCAAGATTTCCTTTCTGTGTTTTTTTGAGATTTATTTTAAATTGCATTTTTAGTTCATTAATCTTCTTTTTTCTAATTTGTTAATATATATTCTCAAAATTATAATCCTTCCCTTCCCCCTTTAATCCTCCCTCCCCCCCCCCTGATTGCTGCCTTGTAGAATCTGTCATTATTATTATTATTATTATTATCTTTTTCATAGTTATTTATTGTTTCTACGATTTGTTCTTTAACAAAAGTCCAGGATTCAGGATGTCATTGCCAAGCCTCAATTTAGGCCTTTCATTAATTATTTTGTTTAGTATGCTATGATTTATAAAGGATGAACTTAGTATTTCTGCTTTAAAAAAATCTATGTCTAATTTCTGTGTATTTCATCACTGGATTAATTTTTTTTTGGTAAATATATCATGTGGTACTGAAAAATATCTATACTCTTTAATGTTTACATTGAGAATATACTCTGTCATTTAGCCTAAATCCCCAAATAGTTTGTACAGTTCTGTATTTTCCTATTTGTTTGTCTTATTGCTAGATCTGTTCAGCTCAGAGAGGAGTGGTAAAATATCCTATCGTTAATGTGCTACTATCTTTACCTTTTGGAAATTCAGTTAAATTTAGATCCTAAGCCATTAGATGTATATACTTAGTACTGATATTGATTCACCATCTATGGTTCCTTTGAGCATAATGCAGTTTTAAATTCCCAGTTTATCTATTTTGATATTATGAATTTTAATTTTTGCTTTGCTGAAGAGCATGCTTGCAACTGATGCTTTTTTGGGAGTTACTTGATGCATAGTAAATTTTGTTCTCATGATTCTTTAAATTGTTCTTAAATCTTTTGTCCTTTGGGTGCCTTTTATCTCTTGATGGTAATTCTTATTTTTTTGTTATTTACCCACAAAACAACATTTCTCATAAAAAATGAACAATCAATCAATAAACATTTATTAAAAACTGACTACAGGGGCAGCTAGGTGGCGCAGTGGATAAAGCACGGCCCTGGATTCAGGAGTACCTGAGTTCAAATCCGACCTCAGACACTTGACACTTACTAGCTGTGTGACCCTGGGCAAGTCACTTTACCCCAAATGCCTCACTAAAAAAAAAACAAAAACAAAAACAAAAAACTGACTACAGGGGCAGCTAGGTGGTGCAGTGGATAGAGCACCGGCCCTGGAGTCAGGAGTATCTGAGTTCAAATCCAGCCTCAGACACTTAACACTTACTAGCTGTGTGACCTTAGGCAAATCACTTAACCCCAATTGCCTCACTAAAAAACCAAAACAAAACAAAACAAAAAAACCTGACTACATACCAGGCACTGTGCTAAGTACCACAGATGCAAAAAGTGGCAAAGGATAATCCTGGCTCTTAAGGTGATTACAATCTAAGGAGGGAAACAATGGGTAACCAAATATATGCAAAGCAAGCTATATTCAGCATAAGCAGGAAATAACAAGAGGAGTTAGGGAAGGTTTTCTCAGGAAGGTGTGATTTTTTTTGTCATTTAGTTATATTTTTTATCATTTGGTCATATTTTTCTACTGTTTTTATACAAGGCCAGGATGGCCTTAAGATGGAAAGCTATAAACTCTAAGTAGGGGGAAGACAAAAGGGAAGGGAATAAGCTTTTATTTCTCAACAAACATTGATTTTATTTTCCATTTACATGTAAGGGTAGTTTTCAACATTCATTTTCATAAGATTTAGAGTTCCAAATTTTTCTCCCTCCCTTCCTCCCTTTCTTCCCCCCTCCACAAGATCGCAATCAGGTTATATATGTACAATCCACAAGTGTTCTTTTTATCAGTTCTTTCTATAGGGGTGCATAGTAAGCTTCCTCATTAGTTCCTTGGGATTGTCTTCGATCATTGCACTGCTGAGAGTAGTTAAGTCATTCACAATTACTCATTGAACAATACAGCTGTCACTACGTACAATGTCCTCTCAGTTATGCTCACTTTACTATACATCAATGTTCATTAGTCCTTCAAGGTTTTTCTGGGATCATCCTGTTTGTCATTTCCTGTAGCACAAGTCCATTCCACTACAATCATATAACACAGCTTTTTCCATCATTCCTCAATTGATGGACATTCCCTTGATTCTCAATTCTTAGCCTCTACCAAGAGTTGCCATAAATATTTTTTGTACAATTTCCCCCCTTTTCTCTTTTTCATGATTACTATTGTTAACTGTTTCCCTTCCATCCTATTACCTTCCCCATGATATTTATTCTATTATCCACCTTCTTTCATCCTATCACTCTTCAAAAGGTATTTGCTTCTGTCCCCTCCCCCATACTGCCCTTCCTTCTTTTGCCCCTCTCTATCCCTTTCCCCTCCTATTTTCCTGCAGGGTTATAGAGATTACTCTACCCAATTGAGTGTGTACATTATTCCCTCCTTGAGCCAATTCTAATGAGATTGAGGTCTTTGAGCCAATTTTGAGGAGTGTTAGGCTCCTTTACTGCCCAGATTAAATAGATTACTCCACCCAGTTGGGTGTGTCTATTAGTCCTTCCTTGAGGCAGCTCTGATGAGTTTAAGATCTTTGAGCCTTTTCTGATGAGTGTAAAATTCATTTACTGCCCTGCTCCTCTCCCATCTCTTCCCCCACTCCATAAGCCTTTTCCTGTTACTTTCATGTAGGATTTTGCTTCTGCCCTTTCCCCTCCCCCAATGAATTCCCTTCACCCCTCAATTTAACCCTAAAGATGTTATCATCTAGCTAAGTGACACAGTGGACAAATCATCACCCCTGGACCCAGGGGGATCCCAGACAAAACCTGGCCTCAGACACAAGACAGTCGCCCACAGTACGACCCCAGGTATGTCCCCCAGATCCAGTTTTTTTTATGGTTCTCTAGGGTCTTGTATTTGAAAGTCAAATTTGCCATTCAGTTCATGTCTTTTCATCACAAATATCTGAAAGTCTTCTTTTTTCATCAAACCCCCGTTTTTTCCACTGAAAGATAATGCTGAGTTTTGCTGGGTATGTGATTCTTGGTTGTAATCCCATTTCCTTTGCCCTTTGGAATATCATATTCCATGCCCTCTGGTCCTTTAATGTAGAAGCTGCTAGATCTTGTGCTATCCTGACTAGGGCTCCACAGTACTTGAATTCTTTCTTTTTAGCAGCTTGCAATATTTTCTCCTTGACCTGAGAGCTCTGGAATTTGGCTATAATATTCCTAGGAATTTTCCTTTTGGGATCTCTTTCTGGAGGTGATCGGTGGATTCTTTCAATTTCTATTTTAGCTTCTTCTTCTAGAATTTCAGGGCATTTTTGCCTGAGAATATCTTGGAAGATGATGTGTAAGCTCTTTCCTTGATCATGGTTTTCAGGTAGGCCAATAATTTTCAAATTATCTCTCCTGGACCTATTTTCCAGGTTGGCAGTTTTTCCCAGAAGATGTTTCACATTGCCCTCTATTTTTTTATTCATTTGGATTTGCTTTATTGTGTCTTGGTTTCTCATAAAGTCATTGGCTTCCATTTGCTCAATCCTAATTCTTAGGCAATTATTTTCATCAGAGAGCTTTTGTACCTCCTTTTCCATTTGGCCAATTTGACTTTTCAAGCTGTTGACTTTTTTCTCATCTCTTCCCTGTATCACCCTCATTTCTCTTTCCATTTTTTCCTCTACCTCTCTAACTTTATCTTCAAAGTCCTTTTTGAGCACCTCTATGGCCTGAGACCAATTCGTATTTTTCTTGGAAGCTTTAGATATAGGGGCCCTGAGGTTGACATCTTCTTCTGAGGGTGCCCCTTGGTCTTCCTTGTTACTGAAGAAACTTTCTATGGGCCTCACCTTTCTCTGTCGGCTCATCTTGCCTTTCTTTTAGCTCCTTAAAGTGGGGCACTGTTTCCAGGCTGCAGTATCCCAAGCTTAAGAAGTCCCAGGTGGTATGATTTAAGGAGAATCAGGTTTTTCACTTGCCCGGCCTGTTTCCTGGTCCTAGATGACCCCAGACCAACTTGCCAATCAACCAGCTTTGTGTGTTGTGGTTGTTAGCTCTGAGGAGCCTGTGCCCCTCCCCCACCTGGGCCACTGCTTACTCAAGCCTACCTCCTGGTTCTCAGTAGGGGTGTAAAATCCAAGTTCTGCCTTAGCACCAGCATAGACCCCTGTAGTCTCTCCCCTGCCCAGGGCTCAGCCCACTCACCAGACTGTGAGCTTAGTTCCAGACGACACTGGTGCTTCAGCTGATTCAGAGGCTCTGGGGGTCTCCTCTGGTGAGGACTTCCTGAGACTGGATCTGTGTCAGGGTGACTGTGGGGTTGGGCCCGACTCCTGTATCAGCACAGCAGCTCCATCCTTCTGACCTTCCAAGCCGTTCTTGGTTAGAAGATGATTTCAGCACATTCTTCTGTGAGTTTTGCTGCTCTGAGCATTTTCCTATGACCTTATTTGGATGTTTTTTTGAGCAATCGTGTCATGAGTTCAGGAGCTCACTGCCTTTCCCGGAATAAGCTTTTATTAAATGCCTACAATGTACCTAGCTCTATGCTAAGAACTTTATAAATATTTTCTCATATGATCCTCATAATAATAATGTGAGGTAGTAGTAATTAAAATCATTACTTTGTCTTCTCTTGAAAATTGTAATTTAAAAAAATCTTTCTTGTACCTTTGCTGATTGAAGTATTTACTAATCTAATAATCTTTTCACTTCTTTATTTTTTTTTCCTTTTTGGAGAAGGGGGAGGGAAGTCTCAAATCCCTCTTTTTGTTGAACACCCTTGTTTTGGTTGATGATTAGATTCAGTTTTGCAGGTTTTGCTTTTCAATTATATATGGCTCACTTACTTTTCAAAATTATAAAATATAATAAATTTCACATGTTAGTTTCAACTTTCCTGTTTGTCTATGTCTTCTAAACATCCGTCTGTTCTGTTTTATGTTTATTTTCTTTTAAAAATGCTAGTGACCCTCTTTTCTCTTTGTGTATCACTATCATTTTTCTTCCTTGTCTCCTTAAATGATCCCCTTCTTAAAAAAAACAAACAACCCTTGTCACCCTGGGCAAGTCACTTAACCCTCATTGCCCTGCAAAACAAAATAGAAAACAAAAAACAAACAATCTTATCACAGACACAGTCAAACAAAACATTTTCATACATTGGTCATGTAAAAAAGTGTATCTCAATCTACATCTTGATTATCTTTTTCAGGTGGTGGGTTAGCAATTTCTTTAGTTTTCTGGCATCATGGCTAGTCATTATATTGCTCAGAGTTATGTCTTTTCAAAGTTGCTTTTCCTTAACGTTTTGTAATTATTGAGTAAATTGTTCTTTTGGGTTACTTCACTTCATCTATTCATACAGATCCTCCCAGATTTCTCTAAAACTATTTATTTTGTCATGAATTCTAGCACAATAATGTTCCATTACTTCTTCTTCTTCTTTTTTTTTTTTTTGCAGGGCAATGGGGGTTAAGTGACTTGCCCAGGGTCACACAGCTAGTGTCAAGTGTCTGAGGCTGGATTTGAACTTGGGTACTCCTGAATCCAGGGCTGGTGCTTTATCCACTGCACTGCCAAGCTGCCCACTCAATTACTTCTTTCTGCCATTATTTACTCAGCCATTTCTCAATTGATAAATACCCGTTTCCCATTTTCCATGGGCAGCTAGATTGCATAATGGATAGAGTGATGGGCCTGGAGTCATGAAGACTCATCTTCGTGAGGTCAAATCTAGCCCCAGACACTTATTAGCTATGTGACCCTGGGCAAGTCACTCCACTCCTTTTGCCTAAGTTCCTCATCTATAAAATGAGCTGGAGAAGAAATGAGAAACCATTTCAATATTACAAAGAGTTGGACACAATGGGAATGATTGAAAAACAACAACATTTTCCATTTCTTTGCTGTAATGAAAAATATTGCCCATTATTTGTTTCATATATGTTTTGACTTTTTCTTGCCCATTTGGTTATAAACATAGTAGTGATATTTCTGGTTCAAAGTGTATGTAGACTTTAATGACTTTTTGGGTATAGTTCCAAATTGTTTTCCAGTATGGTTAGATAAATACACAACTCTACCAATAGTGCTCTAGGGTAGGCATGTCAAATTCTGGCTGCAGAACTCCTCAGTGTGTCCAGAATCAGATTAATTGGGAAATGTTTGACAAAACAAATAAAAATACAATACAACATAGCTAATGTTATTTTGTGGTTTTCTAAGTCAATATGCTGTGCACAAGGATAAATTTCTATTTGAATTAGACACCACTGCATTAGTATTCCTGTCTTCCCACTGGCCCTCTGAGAATTGTCCTTTTCCCTTTCTGTCATCTTTACCAGTTTGATTTGTGTGAGGTAGAATCTCAGAGTTGTTTCGATTTTCACTTATCTAATTATTAATAATTTGGAGCATTTTTCCTATGATTATTAATAGTTATAGTTCTTCCTTTGATAAATGCCTGTTGATATTCTTTATTTATTTATTCAGCCAATAAAATACCTAATACGTCCCGGACTCTGTGCTAAACATTGGGTTTACAAAGGCAAAACCAAACCAAAACAATAGTCCCTGTCTTCAAGTAGCTTACAATCTCATGGGGAAACAACAAACAGCTGTATTAAAACAAGATACACACATAAACATATAGAATAAATCAAGGTTAATTTCAGAAGGAAAACTTTAAAATTAAAGAGTACTAGAAAAAGTATTTTACTGCGGGTAGGACTTTAGTTGAGACTTATTGGAAGGTGTTGCATAACTTGGGAAGTAGCTTTTATTCTTTTCATTAATCAGATAAACTTGATGCAAAAAATTTTAAGCAGTTAACTTTTTCTTCTAATTTTAGTTTCATTGTGTGTGTAAATTTTTCAATATTATGTAATTATTATTATCTATTTTATCTCCCATGAGCCTTACTATCACTTATTTAGTATCTATATATACACACATGCTTTTTGTAACAATGAACATGGGATGAATTCATGATTCACAAACATATGCATATATTTGACATATATGTTTCTCTAAATTATAGTATATAGTATGAGATGTTGGACTAAGCATAATTCTGACAAACTTTTTTTTTAATTTCCTGGCATTTTTTGATGAATAGTGAGTACTTATTCTAACAGGAGTCTTTGGGGGCAGCTAAGTGGTGTAGTGGTTAGAGTGCTGTGTCTGGAATTGGGAAAACCAAATCTTGCCTTAGACATTTACTAACTGACCCCAGACAAGTCACTTAACTGCTGCTTGCCTCAGTTTTCTTATCTGTAGAATGGGGATAATAATATTACTTACCTCCCAGGGTGGTTGTGAGGATAAAATGAGATAATTGTTTAGTATAGTGCTTGGCACATAGTAATTACTATATAAACATCAGTGATTAACATTATTATTATAGAACAATATTAACATATTGTTATGAGTTCATTTTCTTTTGCATGTGCTAGACCTGATGTGTTCCACTGATTCAGCCCTGCATTTCAAAATGAGTACCAACTAGTTTTGATGATTATTGCTTTGTAGTATATTTTTAGATCTGATTCTGCTAAATTCTCTACCTTCTCACTCTCCCCCATTATTTTCTATGAGATTTTTGAACTTTTGTTTCTCCAGAGGTATTCTGTTATAATTTTAGCTGTCTTTCTAAAGTAATCCTTTGGTAGCTTGATTGGTGTTGAGCTGAATAATTAAGTTAATTTAAGTAATGTCATTTTTAGTATCTTGGTATGGCTTAATCTTGAGTGATTAATAGCTCTCCAATTTGTCTTTCTTTGAATATGTAAATAGTATTTTGTAGTTGTGTTCATATTATTTCTACACGTTTCATACCAGGAATTTTATGCATTTTGTAGTTATTTAGGATGGAATTTCTCTTTCTAACTCTTCTTGCTATGTTTTATTCATAATATATGGAGGAGCTGATGATTCATATGGATTTATTTTATAACTTTTTGCTATGCTAAATTTTTTGCTTCAATTAGTTTTTAGTTGAATGTCCAGAATTTTGTAAGTAGAAAGGAAAAAAAAAGATCATGTTGTTTCCACTTTGTCTCTGTTCCTGTGATTTCTTTTTCTTGCCTTATTACAATATCATATCTAAAACAGAATCAATTAATAGAACTCCTTGCTTTACCCTGAATGTTATTAGAAAAGGCTCTAACATTGTCCTATTACATATAATGTTGGCTCTTAATTTTAGATGGATAAAATTTAATGTTTTGAGGACAGAACCATTTATTTCTATGATTTTTTTCTTTTGACAGAGTATCTCATCAAAAGCTTTTTTTCCTGAATTGATTGCTATAATCATATAATTTTATTATTTTGATATGTTACTTTTAGTACAGAAAAAATAGTTAGCCAATTCTACATTCCTAGTACAAATCTAACCTGATATTATGCATAATTTAAAATATGTTACCATATCCTCTTTGCCAACATTTCTTTTTTTTGCATTGATATTCATAAGTAATCATTGATATTCATTAGTAATCATTATAGTCATAGTAATCATGCTATTGTGTCTTTCTCTGTTTGAAATATCAAAAACATATTTGCTTCACAGAAGATATTTTATTATTCTAAAAAGACTTTCTTATTTTAAAAAATAGTTTATGTAATTTTAGAATTAATTTTTCTTTGAATGTTTGATAGAATTCATTTGTAAATCCATCCTATCCTAGGGGGTTTCTTTTGAGAAAAGTTTGGGTTATTTAAATTCTCTGACCCTTATTTTCTCAGTCTCATTATTTTATATTTTTGTAAATATTCACCAATTTCATTGAAATATTTAGTTTTGGGGGCAGCTAGGTGGCACAGTGGATAGCACCCGTCCTGGATTCAGGAGGACCTGAGTTCAAATTCGACCTCAGACACTTGACACTTTCTAGCTAAATGACCCTGGTCAAGTCACTTAACCCTCATTTCCCTGAAAATAAAATTAAATTAAAATTTAAAAAAATGTTTGGTAGGATTACTTAAAAAAAAAGAAATATTTAGTTTTGTTGGCTTACAATTAGATAAAACAGGAGGCAGTTTGGTAGTACAGTGGAGAGAGTATTGCAGTTGGAGTCAGAGAGACAAGATTTCAGTACCTATCTCATATGTTAGTTTTGTGGCATTGAGCAAGTCATTTAATCTTTCTCAGTCTCAGTTTTCATATCTGTAAAATGGGATTAATAATAGTGGTGACCTCCCAGGATTGTTGTGAGGATGAAATGAGATTATATATGTAAAATACTCTTCAAACCTTAAAGTGCTATAAAGTGCTTGTTTTTACTATTGATTTTGTTAGCCTTTTTTTTTTTTAAAGTGAGGCAATTGGTGTTAAGTGACTTGCCCAGGGTCACACAGCTAGTAAGTGTTAAGTGTCTGAGGCCGGATTTGAACTCAGGTACTCCTGACTCCAGGGCTGGTGCTCTATCCACTGCACCACCTAGCTGCCCCTAGCCTTTTTTTTTTTTTTTTAATATGAATCTCCTTTTTTATCTTTGGTACCTGCAATTTGGTTTTCCTCTTTTTAAAAATCAGATCGTCTCATACTTTTTTCTATGTTTTGACAATAAACAAATTCCCAGTTCTATTTATAAATTCAATTTAAAATTATTTATCTCTCCTTTGATTTTCAGGATTTCTATTTTTGTGTTGTTAGGTTTTAAAATTTATATATTTTTAATTACATCCCCAATTAATTGATCTGTTATTTTTCTCCGTAGTTGATGAAAGTGTTCAGAGATATTAATTTTACCCTAAGGTCTACTTTGGTTGAATCTCAAAACTCCTGGTCCCATCTTCTTTAATGAAATTTTCTATTTTTCCTATGATTCTTCTAATTATTTTGGCTCTAATTTATTTTGATTTTTTCTTCAAAGGTCCTTTATTGATTATAATTTTACATTGTGATCAATAGATGACGTTTAATATTTCTACTTTATTTTATGAGTTTATTCCTTCACATAAGTTATTTTCTTTTTGCTAGGGTGCCATTTCCAGCTGATATATATATATATGTATATATATGTATATATATATACATATATATGTATATCTATATACACACACACACATATACATTCCTTTCATTTCCCATAATTTTCTCCTTCGGGTGAAAATAAGATCCTCCTTCATTTTCTTTACCTTTGTAAGAAACTATTATCAGATGTTCATCAGCTGTTTTGATTTTGGCAGAAAGAAAAAGCTTCAGGGTTCATCTATAAGAAGATTGAAGTCCCCTTATCATGCCACAGTGCCAAGTTTGTTCTATCTTTTGTGTGGTTTATGTGGTGTTTTCAGGAAGAATGAACACCTCTGGTATGAGGGATTGTTGAGAACTTTTCAGGGATACTCATCCACTTTTGGTGTCCACCTGGCACCCAGTTCTCAACTGTGGCTCCAAGAAGCTGTAGCCTGCTAAACAACTACATTCTAGTAAAACTGTCCCAGTGGATGGGCTAAACCAGGTTGAGGGAAACCAATAGACCAACAGATACATCAGTGAGTTAGGGGGATGTTTTTTGCAAGCATGTGAAGACTTCACCTGGCAAAATGGGTGAATGAGAACAATTTGTTCCAACAGCTATGAAGGCAGCTGAAGCAGAAGTTATAGAGTGCTTAGAGTGTGGTCAGACATTAAAGATGCTGAGGTGATCCACTGCATCCTGGCTCACTGTGTTCATTTTGACTTTGGTCTTTCTGCTAGACTTTGATGACTCTGAAAGAGAGAATGAGCCTGAAGACTTTGTGCAAGTCTGCCTCACTTAACTCCAATTCATGTGGAAGTCAAGATATTATCCCATGCTGTCATTGGTCCTTTTTGAAAACAAAGGACAAACAACAGCATACGTTTCCCACAAATCATCTGTTTCCTTTCTCTAGCTGGGTGTACTGTGTTGTCAAAACAATATCACTTCTATTCTCCCACCCTCTGATCTTCACAAAGAATCCTCATCTCAAGCTCTTTGAATTCTTCATATGGGATATCTTCTTAATCTATAAGACTATTCATTCACTCCTTTTGTATATTCTTCTCTTATTTAAATGTTGTCTCCTTCCAGAGACATATTCTTGCCACAAATCTCCTCCTACTAATTGTTGAGCTATTTGTGAAGTTGAACTCTACTATGTGCATTCAGATTCCTCTTTCACCATATTTATTGCAGATACCTTTTCTCTTTGTATACAGAGAACTGATGAAAAGGGTTTTTTGTTGGTTCTCTAATTGAGTAGTGTCTACTGAGACTAGTTCTTTCTGCTGATATTCTTCTTCAGTTGTTCCTACTTCTCTATGTTCAATGTGACTTTCCAGATACATGTAGACTATTTTTCCCTTCCTCCCTTTGCAGTTTAAAGTCCTGATGATCAGATTTGTAAAATTCTAGGCAAACATTTTATTCACCCTCCTTAGACATATACTACTGTACATGAGGCCAACTTTCATATTGCAATGAGGGTTATGTGACTTGCCCAGGGTCACAGGTAAGTGTCAAGTGTCTGAGGTCATTTGAACTCAGGTCCCCCTGACTCCAGGGCCGGTGCTCTATCCACTGCGCCACCTAGCTGCCCCTTCACCATGGACTCATAAAAAATAAAGTCTTTATTTGTAGGAAGGTAGAGTTCCTTCCTTTGCTTATGACATGATGCCAACTTGTTCAGCTTCTTTTGATCCATCATTACCAGATTCCTGACAAAACCCTGATGCAAATAAAATAAAAATCTGACCTCAGCTATTATCTATAGAATATCTTGAGTAGCAATCAGACTTCTAACTATATTTTTGTTCTTCCTTTCTCTTTTCTTCACTCCTAGCACATCATATTTCATGCAACTATTCCCTTCTTCTTGTCTTTCTGTTTCAGTCTCTTCTTCCTTGGCTCTCAACATTTACAGAGATTAATACAGAATAACTGTTAAAACTAAGAGAAATCATTCACAAAGATGTTCAAGGTAGATTGGCTAAAACATAAGTAAAGGTCGAGTGAAGAACAGGTTAAAAACAATGGAAATTCAAAAGTCATGAGTGGAGAGATGAGAAGTGGAACTGCCAGGTGAGGATTAATAAACTGGCAGGTTTGTACAGTAGGTGGTTAATATCACATCAGACACCTGGAATTTGCTCAGGACCCAATTGTAACCAAGTCATTATTCCATCTGCCATGCATTTTGTCAAGTGGCCTTCTGCACTTGATTTATAGTGATGACTTGGGTTCAAATCCTGATTCTTTCATTTACTACTTGTGGGACTGGTGAAAGTCACTTAACTTCTCTGGGGTTTAGTTTCTTTATCTGTAAAATAAAGATGTTGTACTACATGATTTCTGAGGTACTTACCAGTTCTAAATCTATGATATGTGGGATCCTGTGGACCCAGAAAAGGTCTACTTATTCCAAATAACATTTGATTGGATAAAATGTATGCCAAAGAATGGACAATCTCTTTAAGATCATGGTAATAAAATTTGACCTGTACATTACTTGACTGGGATAATTTCCTGACCATCAAGAAGAAGCTTCACTTCCTAATAAAACTAGGATGAATATTTATTGATTATACTGAACATCCTTACATAGTAATTTCAACCCATTCCCATCATAAGGAAATTAGTATTGTCTTTATGAAAGTCTTTTGTACTAAAAAGGCATAATAAGAATAATTTTCATAGCTGAGCCAAGTGATATTGATAATGTTTTATCTAAAGGAAATTATATGGTTTTTTTCCCAAGATATACACTTATCATTTTAGGTAAATCACATAAGATGCTCACATAATACTTTGCTTACTGAAATATTCATGAAACCAATTTTCACCCAGCTACTTCTAACCAAGTTGGGTTTTTTTCCTCTAAAAGAAAACATTTTTCATCATGTACACATTAGATGAAAAGGATAGGGAATCAATGAATCAGGAATGAACTTTACCTTTCAAAACATACACACAAACATACACATAAACACACACACATATATATGGTACTAGAATTATATGTAAGCAACGATCATTGAATATATAGCAAGTGAAAACTGTTAAATAAAGTGAATGCTGATGAAAACAAAAATCACTATATATTGATTTAAGTGAGGTGTGATATGAGTAGACTGGGAAGCTGGTATTCTTCTTCTATCTTCTAAGTCTATTAAAGCATACCAATTCTGAGCTGAAGCCCTCATTTCTATTCTATTCATAGAAGTAAAAAAATTGGAAAACACCCATTAGGTCACTTAGTTTATTCCCTTGCCACTAGAAGAAAAGATAACTCTCTATACTGTGTATATACATATGTGTCTGTATAGTTCTCTATGTGTCTCTCTAATTCTATCTCTGTCTCTACTTCTGTGTCTCTTTTCTCTCTATATATGTATAAATATATGCATACATACATACATACATACACATGTATATATACAGATAGATAAATATTTAGATGTTGGCCTAGTAGCATTTTTGAATATATTATACAACAAGACCCCTGCTCATTTCTTTAAATGACTATTGTATTATTTAGTATTTCCTAACATTCTTTCTAGGTTCAGTAAAACTTTCTACCTTGTCAAATTGTCTCATGTACTTCCCATCAGATCTCATCAAATGTCTCTTCTTTATTGGCCTTCGTATGTACCAAATACTTACATATCCCAATCAAAACTCAAAGTTAATTATCACAAAGTAATAGGTTTTAATGTTTCTGTACCATCTTATTTTCTCTCTCCCTATTTAACTAATTCTACTACTCAGCACCTGCATGACGTTGGACAAATCAGTTAACCTTTTTAGACATGTTTCATCATTTGTAAAATAAGGGAGATGGACCAGATGTTCTCTAAGGCCTCTTTTCATCTCTAGAATCATGATTTTATGATCAATAATCTTAATTATGAGTCTCCTCAGCTGTGGGATTTTCCCCCAAGAGGAAGTGTCTATTTGTGCTGAAGAATAACAGAATGCCATGCATATTTAAAAAAATATATATATATACACACTTGTTGAGATGTTGAGTTGTGACATGCATACTTATAATTTTTGTGTTCAAGCCTAGACATGGTCTGATCAATGATAAAGTCCACATACTGTGTAAAGCCCAATAGACATGTTTTTTTCATGTGCTTATAAGCTAATTTGTATTGCATTTATCTGCAAACTTGGCTTATCACCTCTACTGGATTATATAATACATGAGGTCAAAACTGGAGAAGACTTTGTATCTCCAAAGTCATTGGGTATCATTCAACATCTGCACAATTCAATGCACATAATAGATGATTAATGAATATTTATTGATTGAATGGGTACATAACTCTGAATAGGAAGTCCCCAGATTACAAATGAATTATGATCCAAGGTTTAATTTGATATTTGGAATTCATTTCTCCATTGAAAGTGTTGTAAAGGATGACTATGTAGGTTCCTAGGGTAGTTGAGCCCACAAAGTTTTTTAGGAACTGAAAAGTATAATCATAATTGTATTCTAAGCCTACAGAGCTTAGAATACTGATCTCTATTGCATAGTTAAGTAGGAGGCTGGGAGTTTGACAATTGGAGAACATTCATGGTATCATTGTGGGAGGGCTCTGGTTTCTGGAATAGACAGTATAAGTTAGCTGTTTGTCCTTCATTTACTGAAAGGACCAATTACATCATGAGGTGATGTCTTAACTTGCACATGAATTGGATTTAAGTGAGGCAGAATTGCACAAAGTCATCAGTCTCATTCTCTTTTACAGACTGATCAAAGTCCAATGTCAAGACAAAAGTTAAGATGACTGGTGATGACCCAGGATACAGTGAGTGGTGTCTTTGATATCTGACCAAGCTCTGGTAGTTTCTAAGCACTCCACAGTGACTACTTCAGGCACCTTCATGACTGTTGGAACAAATTGTTTTCATCCATCCATTCCACTAGAGGAAGTCTTTACATGCTTGGGTTAGACATCCCCTTGACTCAGTGATGGGTTTGGGGTCTCCTGGTTACCCCCACCTGGTTCATCTGTCAAGATAGTATTTTACCAGGAATGGGTGCTGTGTATACTACAACTTCTTGGAGTTATAGGTTGGTAGGATTAAGTTCTATACCACATCCAGAGAAAAGCAACATAGATAGTAAGAAGATGTCTTATGAAGAATGGCAGAAAGAATTAGGGATGTATATGTTGGAGAAGAGAAAACTTGGGGCAAAATTATTGTTCTCTTCAAGTATTAGGAAGAGGTATTACATGGAAGAGGGAATAGACTGTTCTTGTCCACAAAGAGCAAGACTAAGAACAATCAATGGAAATGTCGGAAAAAAAGATTTTGCCAGAATTACAGAACAGTAGAGTTGATGAGAAATTTGGAGGCTACCTGGTTCAGTCTGGACCTGAACAAGTATTCCTGCCCTACTACACTGGACAAGTGGTGATCTAGCCTTTTGTAGTGAGCAAAAACTCCCTGAGTTTTCCATTCCACTTTCAGATTGCTTTCATTGTTAAGAAGATGTTTTTGCTTCCATCAAATTTAGATTAACACTGGCAATATCTGCTAGTAACTTCTAGTTCTACTCTCTGGGTCAGAGTAGAAGTATTGTAATTCTTCTTTTATATGACTGACCTTGAAAACAAGGACACTTGAAGTTATCAAGTGCCTCCCTATCCCAGCATAAACTGTTTTCTCTTAGCTAGATGAAACGTTCACAATTCCTTCAACTGATTCTTATGTGGCATGATCTATAGGTCCTTGAATATCCTGGTCACCTTCCTTTGGAGGGTCTTCTGTCTGTCAATGTTCTTCCTAAAATTTGATCTCTAGAATTGAATAAAAAGGAGTCAAAATAAAGTCCAATCAGGGAAGCATGTTTTTTCTCAAGAAGAGATTCCTTTTGTGCATAATATTTTATTTTCCCCAATTATATGTAAAAACAATTTTAACATTTATTGTTTACAATTTTGAGTTCTAAATTCTTTCCCTCCTCCCCACCCTGAGACAATAAGCAATTTGATATAGGTTATACATGTGCAGTAATGCAAAACACACTAGTCATGTTGTAAAGAAAATATAGACCAAAAAAACCATATACACAAAAAATAAAGTAAAAAAAGTATGCTTGGATCTTCAGGCTCCACCAGTTCTTCTTCTGAATGTGGATAACATTTTTGACCATAAGTCCTTTGGAATTTTCTTGGATATTGGTATTGCTGAGAATAACTAAGTCATTCACATTTGATCATTATACAATATTTCTGTTACTGTGTACAATGTTCTTCTGGGCCTGCTTACTTCATTTTATATAAGTTCATATAAGTCTTCCTGGGTTTTCTGAAATCATCGTGCTAGTCACTTCTTCTTCTTCTTCTTCTTCTTCTTCTTCTTCTTCTTCTTCTTCGCAGGGCAATGAGGGTTAAGTGTTAAGTCACACAGCTAGTAAGTATCAAGTGTCTGAAGCAGGATTTGAACTCAGGTCCTCCTGAATCCAGGACTGGTACTTTATCCACTGTGCCACCTAGCTGCCCCCCGTTCTTGTCACTTCTTATAGAACAATAGTATTCCATTATGATTATATACTACAACTTGTTCAGTGATACTCTAATTGATGGACATCCCCTCAGTTTCCAATTCTTTGCTACCACAAAAAGAGTTGCTCTAGGAGGGGTGGAGCCAAGATGGTGGAGGAAAGGCAGTGAGGTCTCAAATTCATGACACGATCGCTCCAAAAAACCATCCAAATAATGCCATAGGACAATTCCTAGAGCAGCAAAACCCACAGAAGAATGTACTGAAATCATCTTCTAACCAAAGATAGCTTGGAAGGTCAGAAGGAGGGAGCTGGTGTGCTGAGACAGGAATTGAGCCCAATCCTGACACCCTGACACTGATCCAGGTCCAGGAAGGCCTCGGCAGAGAAAGAGACCCCCCTCGCCCCGCCCCCTCCCCCAAGCCTCTGAATCAGCTGCAAGTGCCAGTGTCATCTGGAACTAAGCTTACAGTCTGGTGAGAAGGCTGAGCCCTTGGCAAGGGGGAGACTATAGGGTCTATGCTGGTGCTGAGGCAGAACTTGGGTTTTTCACTCCTGCTGGGAACCAGGAGGTAGGCTTGAGTAGCGGTGGCCCAGGTTGGGGAGGGGCACCGGCTCATTGGAGCTGACAACCACAACACACAAAGCTGGTTGATTAGCAAGTTGGTCGGGGTCATCTACAGACCAGGGAACAGGCCAGGTGAGTGAAGAACCTTCTCCTCCTTAAATCATACCACCTGGGACCTTCTGAAGCTTGGGATAGTGCAGCCTGGAAACAGTACCCCACTTTAAGGACCTAAAAGACAAGTAAAAGAAAGGCAAGATGAGCAGACAGAGAAAGGTGAGGATTATAGAAAATTTCTTTAGTGACAAAGAAGATCAAGGTACACTCTCAGAGGAAGATGTCAACATCAGGGCCCCTTTATCTAAAGCTTCCAAGAAAAATATGAATTGGTCTCAGGCCATAGAGGCATTCAAAAAGGACTTTGAAGATAAAGTTACAGATGTAGAGGAAAAAATTGAAAGAGAAATGAGGGTGATGCAGGAAAGAGATGAGAAAAAAGTCAACAGCTTGAAAAGCCAAATTGGCCAAATGGAAAAGGAGGTACAAAAGCTCTCTGATGAAAATAATTGCCCAAGAATTAGGATTGAACAAAGACAGGACTTTATGAGAAACCAAGACACAATAAAGCAAATCCAAATGAATTTTCAAAAGAGGGTGATGTGAAATATTTTCTTGGAAAAAACTGCTGACTTGGAAAATAGGTCCAGGAGAGATAATTTGAAAATTATTGGTCTACCTGAAAACCATGACGAAGGAAAGAGCTTAGACATCATCTTCCAAGAAATTGTCAGGGAAAATTTCCCTGATATTCTAGAAGCAGAAGGTAAAATAGAAATTGAAAGAATCCACCGATCACCTCCTGAAAGAGATCCCAAGAGGAAAATTCCTAGGAATATTATAGCCAAATTCCAGAGCTCTCAGGTCAAGGAGAAAATATTGCAAGCTTCCAAAAAGAAAGAATTCAAGTACTGTGGAGCCCCAGTCAGGAAAGCACATGATCTAGCAGCTTCTACATTAAAGGACTGGATGACATGGAATATGATATTCCAGAGGGCAAAGGAATTGGGATTACAACCAAGAATCACGTATACAGCAAAACTGATCACAATCTTTCAGAGGAAAAATAGGACTTCAGTGAAAAAGAGGACTTTCGGGCATTTGTGATGAAAAGATCTGAACTGAATAGCAAATTTGACTTTCAAATACAAGACCCTAGAGAACCATAAAAAATTGGAGTTGGGGTACATACCTGGGGTCGTGCAGTGGGTGACTGTCTTGTGTCTGAGGTCAGGTTTTGGTGGGGATCCCTCTGGGTCCAGGGTGGATGCTTTGTCCACTGTGTCACCTAGCTGCCCCATGATGACATCTTTAGGGTTAAATTGAGGGGTGAGGGGGATGTAATGGGGGAGGGGGAAGGGCAGAGGTAGCATGGGGTGAAATCCTACATGAAAGAAACAGGAAAGGGCTTATGGAGTGGGGGAAGAGATGGGGGAGGAGCAGGGCAGTAAATGAATTTTACACTCATCAGAATAGGCTCAAAGATTTTACGCTCATCAGAGTTACCTCAAGGAGGGATTAACACACACACACACACAATTGGGTAGAGTAATCTATTTAATCTGGGCAGTAAATGATCCTAACACTCATCAGAATTGGCTCAAGGAGGGAATAACATACACACTCAATTGGGTGGAATAATCTAACCCTGCAGGAAAATAGGAGGGGAAGGGGATATAGAGAGAGGGGCAAAAGAAGGGAGGGCAGATTGGAGGAGGGGACAGACAGAAGCAATTCTCTTTTGAAGAGGGATAGGGTGAAAGAAGATAGATAATAGAGTAAATATCATAGGGAAGGGAATAGGATGGAGGGAAATAGTTAGTAATAGTAATCATGAAAAAGAGAAAAGGGAGAAAATTGTACAAAAATATTTATAGCAACTCTTTGTGGTGGTTAAAAGTTGGGAACCATGGGAATGTCCGTCAATTGAGGGATGACTAAAGAAATTGTAGTATATGATTGTAGTGGAATGGTATTGTGCTATAGGAAATTACAAACAGGATGATTGCAGAAAATCCTGGAAAGACTCATATGAACTGAGGCATAGTGAAGTGAGCAGAACTGGGAGGATATTGTGCATAGTGACAGCAGTATTGTTCGATGAGCAATTGTGAATGACTTGACTACTCTCAGCAATACAATGATCCAAGACAATCCCAGGGGACTAATGACAGAAGCATACTAAACACCCCCATAGAAAGAACTGATACAAAGAACACTTGTGAAATGTATATATATATAACCTGGTTGATGTCTTGTGGAGGGGGGAGGAAAGGGAGGGAGGAAGAAAAATTTGCAACTCTAAATCTTATGAAAATGAATGTTGAAAACTACCCTTACATGTAACTGGAAAAAATAAAATAAATGTTTGTTGCAAAGAAAATTTTAAAAAAGAGCTGCTATAATAATTTTTTTTTTGTATAAATTGGTTTTTTTCCCCCTTTTAAAATTTCTTTGAGGTATTACTCTGGTAGTGGCATCACTGAATCAAAGGGTGTGCACAGTTTTACTGCCCTCTGAGCATAGTTCCAAATTGTCCTCCAGAATGGTTGGGTGGGTTCACAATTTCACCAATAGTGTATTTATGTCCCAATTTTCCCATATCCTCTCCAACATTTATTACTTTGTTTTTTTCTGATAAAAGTATTTTATTTTTGTTTTCGGTGCTGTTGTTTTTCTATTTTGAGGTTTTCCCTCATTGCTCTGATTCTTCTCTTATAACATGACTAATGCAGAAATATGTTTAATATTATATATATATATATATAAAACCTATGTCAGATTAATTTCTTTTTATATCATTTTAGCCAATCTGACAGGTGTTAGGTGATACCTCAGAGTAGCTTTAATTAGCATTTCTCTAATCAACAATTATTTAGAGCATTTTAATATAACTATAGATACCTTTGTTTTCCTCTAAAAATTGCCTGACCATATCCTTTGATCATTCATTAATTAAGGAATGACATATTCTTATAAATTTGACTCAGTTCTCTATATTTGAGAAGTGAGATCTTTATTATGAGACACTTGCTATAAAATTTTTCCTCTAGCTCTCTGCTTTCCTTCTAATCTTGGTTGCATTGATTTTGTTTGCTTTAATTTCATGTAATCAAATTTATTCACTTTACATCTTGTAATTCTCTCTATCTCTTGTTTGGTCATAAATTCTTCCCTTATTCATAGATTTGACAAGTAAACTATTCCTCGCTCTCCTAATTTGTTTATGGTATCACCCTTTATGTCCAAGTCATGTACCCATTTTGACATTATCTTGTTATATGATGTAAGATGTTGGCTTAAAGAGATTCTAACAATGAAGCTGTCCAAATGTAGAATATGTTGCCTGATGTCACGTTTTGTAGGTCTTCAAGTTGAGTTTGTATGTTCATTTGTCAGGGCTACTAAAGAGGGAGATTCCTGTTTAGATATGATTAGACATATTAGGTCTCTTACAACTCTGAGATTCTGTGAGCTGGGCAGAGGATATGATGGTTATAGCTCCCATGTGTGTGGTAAGGACAGGTGGGTCTCTGGTGGTGCCAGGTCAGGGAGCTCTAGCTGTTTTATTCACTGTCAGTCAATCAACAAACCTTTATTAAGCACTTACTATGTGCCAGGCCCTGTGCTGAACATTGGTGATACAGATGCAAACAAAAAGAAAGACAGTCTCTGTCATCTGGATGGAATGTAACTATACAATTCTAGAGCTTGAGGCAAGCTTCCTAAGTCTTGCCTGATTATCTAGTCCAAGCCTGTTATTTTTACAGATGAGGAAACTAAGGATCATTGAGGTAAGGTGAGATTACCATAGTCACATAGGTAACAAGTGGAAGAGTGAGGATTCAAACTCAGATTTTATGACATCAAGCTCTGCACCATCTGACATTGTATCTTATTGAACCTTTCCCTTATTGAGGGATTTTAGACAAGTGTCTACTAGTGGCAGGGTTTGCCTTAAGCACATTTCTGAAGTAGGCAATGTTTGTTTTCAATGTTCTTCTTTTCCCCCACTGTCAAGCTCCTTTTACTTGTTCAGAACACTTAATTTGTTGATATATACACACACACAATGTATACATCTATACACACATACATATAGGCACACGTGTATATATACACATACACACATATATATTTACATATACATATATACATATACACCATATTATATGTGTGTGTGTATATGTATAAAATTTCCCCCCCAAAACTTCTGACTTATATATTTCTAACTTTTCTTTATTAAAGTTTACCTGCACTATGGACAGTCCCTTAGAAACTTAATTTCAGCTACTGAATGTGATGACTTAATCACATTCCTCTCTCCCCTCCCAAGTGTTAATGGCCAATAATGGATCACTATATTGTCTCTTCTATTTAATAATTTGTATTTTAAAAGGACCTTCAGACTCTTAGTTTATTATACTACTTTACTAGGACTGCTAGGATAACAGAGACCTCATCTTAGTTATATTTTTTATTTCCCCTAGACTATCACTGCTCTGGATACGGTAGGTACTAAACTAGTGTTTTTAAATTAAATTAAATTGAATTGGGGCAGCTAGGTGGTACAGTGGATAAAGCACTAGCTCTGGATTCAGCAGGACCTGAGTTCAAATATGGTCTCAGACACTTGACACTTACTAGTTGTGTCACCCTGGACAAGTCACTTAACCCTCATTGCCCAGCAAAAACAAACAAATAAATATATACATTGAATTGAATTGAATTATGCTGAATTGAATAATTGCGGTTAGAGATCAGTGGGATCATATCACACTGAGTTATCCTATTTGCCTGTGTAAAAGACTAGCTCTGAGGCGTGGAACTGGTCATATTTTAAAATTATCTTTATTTCCTATGCACCGTCCCTTCCCATCACTGTGCCAAACTATATATGCACACACACATATGCTTTTCATGAAAAGCAGGCAGGAGCAGAAATTGACCTCATTTCTTTACACATGGAGAAAGGTAAGGATTTCTTTTCTTGGTTACTACTGGTTGTTTCTGGGAGACCACTGGTTGACTGGTCCTCTTAGTGAAAAGGAGAATTTAGGAAGAACTCTACAAGTTCCATTCATGGGACACATGTTCTCCTTTAGCACGATGAGGAGAATTGTACTGACATGAATTATACTGACAAGAATGAGGTATCAAAATTTGTTTCCCTGGAGGGTTATGACTAACACTATACCCTTTCTACGAAGGTAAACATAGAAATGAACAGATTGAGAAATATTTGATAAAAATTTTCCTTTGAGCTACATAGCTCAACATGTTCTTCCTTCTGTCCCTTTGTGTTCTCAAAATACTTCAATTTAATTTTTTTTTTTTTTTTGGTGAGGCAATTGGGGTTTAGTGACTTGCCCAGGGTCACACAGCTAGTAAGTGTTAAGTGTCTGAGGCCGGATTTGAACTCAGGTACTCCTGACTCCAGGGCCAGTGCTCTATCCACTGCGCCATCTAGCTGCCCCTAATTTAATTTAATATAATTTATTTATTTTTTTGAGATTGGGTCTTCCCATCTCACACAGGCTAGAAGTGTAGTGTCCACTCATGGGCTTAATCCTACTATTGATTGGCATAGAAGCTTTGACCACCTTCATTTCTGACCTGAACTGGTTTATCCCTCATTAAGTAGCCTGGTGGCCCCCTGCTCCTGGAGATTCCCTATATTGGTGCTAGACACAGCAGACACTTGATTAGCTTAGCCCTACTATATCTTAGAACTCCAGAGCTCAAGATATCTACCAATCTTAGCTTTTCCAATAGCAGAGATTTCAGTTGTCTGCCATCATGTTTAGCAGAATGTTTTTACATGCATAAAATGAAATACATACAATTACAATGGAAGCCAATTACTGTATATTGAAATACAATGATCACTTTTTAAAAAAGTTTGTGGATCCCAGGTTAATAACCCCTGCCTTAATAGAAATTTTTGTTTTTTCCCTTTCTAGGTCAAACATTTGTCTTCTTGACAGACAAAATAATATGAGTTAAGCAACTCTGATTCTCTCCATTGTCCATCATAATTTCCTTATGAATTATATATACACACACATGCATGTATACATGTATATATGTAATTGTGTAGATATACATATATACATGCACACACATAAACTAGCTGGTGTAACAGAGAGAGTACTGGAATTGGAATGACAAGATCTGAGTTCAGATTTGGCTTCATAGTCTTACCATCTGTGTGACCCCAGGGAATTCATTTAAATTTTGTCTACCTTAATTCCCTTATCTGTATGTGATAATGGGGATTGTTGACAACCATGCAAATGATCATCACGGGATGATAATAATAATAATAACAACTACTTTTCAGAGTTGTTATGAGGATAAAATGAGATAATATTTGCAAAGCACTTTGTAAATCTTAAAATGCTATGTAAATGCCACTTATTGTTACCATTATTTGTCCCAAGCAATGCTCTTAACTCCTCTTTGACCCTCCTCTTTTCCTCAAAATAACATGCAAAATGACTTTTGCTGTTCTTGGTCATTCTGCTCTCTTGGACACTAATCTTAAAGAGCATTCCGTGGGTTTGTCTTTGTCTTTTGTTACCTACCCTCACTTCTGTACTTTTTGGTTTTTGTTCTTTTTTTTTTTTTTTTTTTGTGGGGCAATGAGGGTTAGGTTACTTGCCCAGGATCACACAGCTAGTGAGTGTCAAGTGTCTGAGGCCGGATTTGAACTCAGGTACTCCTGAATCCAGGGCAGGTGCTCTAGCCACTGTGACACCTAGCTGCCCCCACTTCTGTACTTTTTAATGCATCTTTTAAAATGGAAGTTGTTTGATAAGATTCTTGGGCATCCATATCAGCATTCTTAGACAGCTGCCTCCCCCTTTCCTCATCAGAATTGTTTCTCTCTGTCTTCAGAATTTCATTCTTGAGAGCTTTACATACATCCTGGGCTAACTTCCCCAATAGAATTTTAGGCCATGGAATTCTACTTCTCCTTTTTCTGTACTCTTTGAAATTCCCTCTCCTAAAATCCAAGGTGAATTGCAGAATATGACTGGATTTCCTTTCTTTCTCTATCACAAATTCTAGCCATATCTCCATAAATTTATCATAAACTACCCAAGAACAGGCCTTATTTTTAATATTTGTTGGATATTTCTCACAGAACTCATTATAATACTTATCTCATGGTAGTGCTCAACACGCTTCTTGGCTGAAAGGCTCTATAAATACTTGTAGATTCATGGTTTTAAGAGTGTTCTTTTATTATTATTGATTGGTTTCTTGTGTATACCTTTTCTCTCCAAGTATATCATGAATCCTAGATGTTGGGAGTTCCCCTCAGCAAGTTCACATTACATTTCTTGGGAGGGGAAGCAGGAAGGGAATAGAGTTGGGACCTGTGAGTATATTGGTGTAGCAACTCCTAGAAATTCAAGCTGTTGTTGAATGTGGTTGAGATGCCTAAGGACGTCCAAGTGGAAATGCCCAGCAGGCAGCTGGTGATATAGGATGGGAATTCAGGAGTGTGGGAAGGAGTAGATTTGTAGATTTGGAAATCGTTTGCATAGAGGTGGTAGTTGAATCCATGGATGCTGATGTATCCATGGAGAGACAGTCAAAAGAACAAAGAGAAGTAGGCTAAGGACTAAAACTTGGTATACCTTCACACACATGAGTCGGGTAATGGTTGATGATCAGGAAAAAGAAACTGAGAAGAATTATTCCTATAGGTAGGAGTAAAGCCAAAAGAATAATGGAAACTGAAGGAGAAGAGAATCTTGAAGAAGGAAGCTGTTTAAAAGTATTACATTGCATAGGATCAAAAAGGATGGAAGAGTGAGAAAAGGCCATTGCATTAGGCAGTTAGAAGATCATTGCTAACCTTGGAAAGAGCAGGGTGGTATGATTTTAAGATTTCAAAGGGCTGAGAGGGGAACAGGAGACAAAAATAATGCTTCTGCTTTTGTTAACTTTTACTAATCCAATTAAACTATTTGCTGAGATAGTGACCCTTTAAGTAGAAGCTTTTAATTGGCAGCATGAAGGGAATGGCGAAGGGTGCTGAGAAATTCGATTGGTACATACAGACAAACTTTTACACTGACATAAGAACCTAGTGTGGGTTATGACAAGGGACAGAACCATTAGGTGTTTGACAACAGGCTGCTTTTAGGAGATAGAGAAAAATCTGCAATTTGGACAATACTTACATCTCTCCAGGTTCTTCAGTAGAAAGATACTTAGAAGAGAAATCAGGAGAATTAGATTTAGTCCTAGCCTTGCCTTTATTTAGCTATGGAACTTTGTTGTTGTCCAGTTGTTTCAGTTGTGTCCAACTTTTTGTGATCTCTTTTTTGAGGTTTTCTTGGCAGAGATATTGGAGTGGTTTGCCATTTCCTTCTCCAGTTCATTTTCCAGATGAGAAAACTAAAGCAAACAAGGTTAAGTGACTTGCACAGGGTCACCCAGCTAGTAAATGTCTGAGGTTGGACTTGAACTCATCTTCCTGACTCAAGGGCCAATGCTCCATTCACTGCACCACCTAGCTGTCCCATGTGTGACTTTAGACAAGCCAGCCTATGTCTCTTAATTCGTGTCCTTATCTACAAAATGGGAATAATAATAGTTTACCTCACAGAGTGTAGTAGTGCTTTTAATATTTTGAAAGTATTTTGAACAGTATATAAGTGTGAGCTACTGAACACAAAAGATCAGACCAGATGAAGTCAATGGCTGGGTGGCACAGTGGATGGAGTGCTGAACCTGGAGTCAGAAAGAATTAAGTTCACATCTGGCCTCAGGCAATTACTAGCTGTGTGACCCCATGCAAGTCACTTAATCTCTATTTTCCTCAGTTTCCACATCTTTAAAATGGGGATAATAATAGCATCTACCTCTCAGGATTGCTATGAGAATCAAATGAAATAATCTATAAAGTGCTTAGCACAGTGACTGGTACATAGTAGGTGCTTAATCTTTTTTTTCTTTCCTTTCCTTCCTTCCCTTCAACTCTTAATACTTGATAAGTTATTCTATGTCATATTTTCTTTTCTGATTGAAAAGCTTGTTCCTGGTTTTATGCATCCCTTGTTGACTGTCTAGTACAGGATCCTAGTTGGTTGTTGGTGGCAGTAACTATGATTATTAAGTGAGTTTATGACCTTCTCCCTATTGGCTAAGGTTTTGCAAGCATTTCAGTGAGGAAAATCTTTTTTTTTTTTTTACGAATAGACTAATGGAGCTTTAAGGGACATTAGGAATAATCAGTCAATTAATAATTACTTATTAAATATTTACAATGTTCCAGGCACTATTCTAAGTAAGAAAAACTGAAACAGATTCAGGGAGCATTCAATTGAATGCAGGACACTGTGTTAATAAATAGGCATGTACAAGATACACAGATAATAGATGTAAGGAGCCTTTAGAGGGGAAGTTTTATGTTCTTGGGCAAAACCAGGAAAGGCTTCTTCCAGAGGGTGGCATTTGAGCTGAGTCTCAAAGAACTCTAGAGATTTTAAGAAGTGGAGGTGAAAAGGTTTTGGTTATCTGCATGGAGGTGGGGGAGGTGGGC
This sequence comes from Dromiciops gliroides, assembly GCF_019393635.1. Lineage (NCBI taxonomy): Eukaryota > Metazoa > Chordata > Mammalia > Microbiotheria > Microbiotheriidae > Dromiciops > Dromiciops gliroides. Next base: position 658,251,698 of record NC_057861.1, on the reverse strand, counting down.
TGCTAATGAAAAGGTGAGGAGATAGACTTGCAAGGTGGTGTGTGAAGAAGTACATGAAGATCATAGAGTGGGTGTGAGAGAGTAATGTGTAAGACTGGAAAGGAAGGAAGAAAACAGATGGGGAAGAACTTTACATGCCAAAGAAAAGATTTTCTATTTTCTTAGACATAATAGGGAGCCACCGGATTTTATTGAATGAGGGGATGACATGTAGCAAAATGCACTGCATTATAGGAAAATCACTCTTGAAACTATGTGTAGGATGGATTGGGATGGGAAGAAACTTAAGACAAGGAAACCAATTAAGAGGCTCTTATTGCAATAATCCAGGAAGAAGTGATGAGGGCTTGAATTAAGGTAGTGGCTTATCGGTAGAGACAAGGGACATATATGACAGATGCTGTGGGGAGAGAAACAGAAAGATTTGGCAACCAAGTGGGTATGTGGATTGACAGTGAAGAGTTAAAGATGGCGCAAAGGTTTCAAACCTCAATTACTAGGAGGATGGTGGTATCCTTTATGGTAATACGGAAATTTGAAAGAAGGACTGATTTTAGGGGAAAGAGAATGAGTTTTGTTTCATTGATCTTGAGACACCTATAGGGCAGATGGTGTAAAATATCCAGTTTCAAAGCAGTTTGTGTTATGGGACTGCAGCTCAGAGGAGACACTATGCCTGGATATATAGATCTGGGAATCATTTTTATACACATAATAATTGAAAGCTGTTGAGTATACTAAGTTAGGGGACATAGAGAAAAAAAGAAAATAGGGCTTAGGAAACAGACTTAAAAGACAATAGGGACTTAGAAGACAATAGTTAGTGAGTTTGACATGAATGAGGACCAGCAAAAGAGACTGAGGAGGAATGCTAGGAAAAAATCAGGAGAGAATGTTATTTAAAAAATCCAGAGAGAAGAGAATATCCAAATGGAACACATGGTCAATGGTATCAAATGCTACAGAAAGGTAAAAAAGGATATCCAAATGCCTCATTTGATAAATAAGGTCAAGTCACTTACATAATAGCCCTTTAAGTTTTTCAAAGGGTTTTATACAATTATACCATTTGATACTTAAAACAAACCTGGGGAACCAGAAGAACATTATACACAGTATCATCAACATTGTGTGTTGATCAGCTGTGATGGACTGGATTCTTCTCACCAATACAATGGTACAAGAGAGTTCCAGGGGACTTATGGAAAAGGCTCTCCAAATCCAGAAAAAAAGAACTATGGAATATGGATGTTGATTGAACCATACTATTTATTTTGATTTTGGTGCTGTTGTTTTTCTGTTTTGAGGGTTTTCCTTATTGCTCTGATTCTTCTTTTATAGCATGACTGATGCAGAAATATGTTTAATGTTGTTTTATATGTGTATGTGTATATATATATATATATGTATATGTATGTGTGTGTGTGTGTATATATATATATATATGTATATATATACCTATATTGTATATATATATATATAAAACCTATATTGGATTGCCTGCTGTCTGGGGGAGGGGGGAGGGAGGGGAAGGAGGGAGAAAAATTTGAAATTTGAAATCTTATGTAAACAAATGCTAAAAGCTATCTCTACATGTAACTGGAAAGTAATAAAATACTTTTATTTAAAAAAAAAAGAAAAAAACCTGGGGGGGGTGGAGCTAAGTGGTGCAGTGGATAAAACACAGGCCTTGGATTCAGGAGGACCTGAGTTCAAATCTGGCCTCAGACACTTGACACTTACTAGCTGTGTGAACCTGGGTAAGTAACTTAACCTTCATTTCCTGTCAAAACAAAACCAAAACCAAATAAAAAAAACCTGGAAAAAGGGGGCTGTTATTATTTCCGATTTACAAATGAAGTCAAGAGTTTGTGATTTGCCTAGGATAATACATAGGATCTATAGGAACATAAATCAAAGGCTAGAAAAGGTGTTAGAGATCTAGTTCAAATCCCTCATTTTACAGAGGAGGACACTGAGGCCCAAAGAAGTTTAATGACTCATTCAGGGTTAGTTATCTAGTAATTATCTAAAGTTAGATTCAAACCCAGGTCTTCTGACACCAATTCTATTATTCTATCCATTAGACCAGTGATGTCCAACTCAAATAGAAACAAGACCCACTAAAATGGACATTAGGATCTGTGTAATTTAAAATTCTAAATGTGGGTTCTAACCTGTCCCCCCAGTTTTTTGGGGAAACTGACTAAAATCACTGATAAATGAGTTTAGGTTTTTAAAGGGTTTATCGAAAGATAGTAAAAGAAAGAGAAAGATTGAGAACAGATTTCTTATAGCCTGGAAATCCTCGCCTTCCTAAACATCCCACTTCTGAAGTCCTCTGCCACCAAGCAGATATCTCACGTGAAAAGAGGGAGAACTCTCTCGCCAGCGTCCGCTTCCTCCTTCATGTTCCCCTCCCAGAAATGGGAGATTCTTCAAGCTGATTGGCTAGCATCATTCAAATTCATTGGTTCACTGGACCCAAAGGTGGTCTGGATGTAAAGTTCAGTTTTTAGCTTCTGAGAACAATCCCCTCTTAAGTACCCTTTTAAGTACTAGCCAGATGTGCTTACAATCTAGTTAACTGGTAGTAAGCCAGTCACTAGTCAGTCACCTTATCCAATTCAATCAGTTTAAATCAGTTTCCAGGTGGGCCCCTGAGTATCTGCTAAATCTCCTCATCTACCACATTCCATTATCTTGATACAGATCCTTGTAGCCATATATTGGCTGAGATAACTACACATTCACATTATCTATGCTCTCTTATAATTTTATTTATTTTGTTAAATATTTCCCAGTCACATTTTAATCTGATTCCTTGGGAGTAGTGTGGGTAGCAGTGAGGTCCACAGTCAGTAACATTTGACATCTCTGCAATAGACCATTTAAGTCTTATAACTGGTAAGTGGTAAGGTCAAGATTTTAACTCATGTCTTCCTTCCTGATTCCATCTCTCTTCCATATTTCCCTATTTTTGTTGTTGTTGTTGTGGAGGGTATCTCCACCATACTTTTAGTTACTCAGCTTCACAACTTGTAAGTCATCCTTTTCCTTTCACTTTCATTTATCCCTTCTCCCCATTTCTAATCAGTTATCATCTTGTCACCTCCACAACATATCTTGCAGTCTTTCCTAATCTTTGTTTACCTGGCTCCCACCCCACCCCAGGCCCTCCTCTATCACCTATGTTGCAGGACGATTATAACAAAACATCTCTCACCTATATGTTATTGGACTGCAGTTGTTAATAAATCATTTTTCAGTCAAGTCTAACTCTTTGTAACCCCATTTGAGATTTTCTTGTCAGAGATATTAGAATGGTTTGCCATTTCCTTCTCCAGCTCATTTAAAAGATGAGGAAACTGAGGCAAACAGAGTGAAGTAACTTGCCCAGGGTCACACAGCTAGTAAGTGTTTGAGGCTAGAAAATGAAAATGAGTTTTCCTGACTACAGGTCCAACACTCTATCCACTGTACCACCCATCTGCCCTATAGGACTATTATATAACCTTCTAATTGGTTTACCTGTTTTCAGTCTCTGTTATATTTCATGCTTCCTCTGCCTTACTACTGAATACTCTTCCTAAATCATGGCTCTAATTATATCCATTTCCTGAACCAGAAACTTCATTTACTGCTTACTGCTTCTAGAATAAAATAGAGACCCCCTTAGCTTGGAATTTAAAGTCCTTCACAACATGGTTGCAGACTAAATTTCCAGACTTACTATTTTATATTCCTTCCTTCATTGCAGTCACACTTGTCTATTGACTTTTCGCTGAACTCAGCATTCCAACCCCCATTTCCTTAACTTTTCAGAGACTTTCCCCATACCTGAGATATACTTTATCCTCACTTTTGCTTCTTAGAATTTAAAACTTCCATCAAAGCTCAGCTCGAGTCCATTTCTAATGTGAAACTTTTCCCCATTCCCTTGATTGTTAGTTCTCTCTCCTTGAATTATTTTTCACTTATTCAATCTGTATATATGTTGTATTCCTCAGTAGAATGTAAGCTCTTTAAGGGCAGGGACTGTTTTAAAAAAAATTTTGTTTCTGATTGCTCAGAGTCACACAGATAGTCTTGGTTATCCCTTTTCCATTTATGCATTGGTATTGGCAGAATAGCAGAGGAAGGGGCAGACCATGCTAAGAATCATGCACTTTTAAAAACTTTAACTTAACTTTAATAAATTTAACTTAGCTCTTAGAATAATATAAAATGAAATATTTTTTCCCCAGTGAATGATGAGTACATGTCCTACTGGAGGTACCAAATGATATCTGTCATAGCAATATATATATATATATATATATATATATATATATATATATATATATACACATGAAAACAACAAAAAGGGAAGTTGCAACTAGATAAAAGAATGGCTTGTAGGTCCTCTTTGGAGAAGTAAATAAATGAATTGATGGAATTGGTTTTATCACATGCCCAAAGACATTAAGAAATCTTTCATGGAACATTTAACCATCTTATTTTGCATTACTAGTGATAAGTATCAATAAAGAAGAAGACCATTGAAATAACAGCAGCCCATGCACCAACATATGTCAAGGAGGATGAAGTGGTAGATAATTATAAAGAATTCAATAAGACCCTTGAAATTAAATTAACATATACTTACATACTCAGCAATTTAAAAGAAGAGGATGCTATGGAATGTATTGGAAAATATGGATCAGGATTAAAGAATGAGACAGGCCAAAGGCTTATAGGTTATACAGAACTCTCACATCTATATCACCAGTATATCCCTAGAGAAAAGAATTGAACACAATGAGCACTAAATAATACCAAAAGATTAAAGTGATTATATTTTAATGGACAAGATATTATTCTTTACTGTTGAAATAATTTCTGAACCCTTTGTCTAAGTATTAGACAACAGACCACATGGATGTGTCAAATGTAGAAAATAGTAGAAGGCTAGAACAAGAAATATGAGAAACAGAGATTGTATGCAGTCAAAACAATTAAATATTTATCTATACAAGCAAATTATTGATGATCAAAATAGGACCATGATGGAAAAAGGGTATAAGATTATAGGTTTACTGTTGAAAGGGACCTTAGAGGTCAACTTATCTAGTCTTTTCATTTTCCATTGAAGGAAAGTGACTTACCCAAAGTCACTCAGTAATAGTAACAATGCCAGATTATGTGATTCCATATCAATAACTATTTGCACTGCCCAACACCATTTCCCCAAGTTCTATAGAAAGTCTAAAGAAAAGAATTCCCAGTCAGTGGTGGGATTTTCAAAATGCTTCTAATAACAGGAGATATAATATGTATTGTATTGATTCTGAAACTTCATAAAAATGGAAACTTCCTGAAAGTTCCTCAGTGGCAGCCATAGGAATACAAGAATAAGTGAAGAACTGAAAAACCCAGATTACAACATGCTGTGGGACAAAAAGCCAACCAAATTAGTCCATTGACATGACTGGTTTGGACAAATGCTACAGATGGATAATGAACTGGGTTTGTAGTTGAGTAAGGGGAAAATGCTGAGCTATATTGTATCTGTAAAACTATATAATATTTTTTTGTGTGAGACAATTGGGGTTAAGTGACTTGCCCAGAGTCGCACAGCTAGTAAGTGTCAAGTATTTGAGGATGGATTTGAACTTAGTTCCTCCTGAATCCAGGGCCAGTGCTTTATCCACTGCGCCACCTAGCTGCCTCCAGTACTTTCAATGATACCAAGTTACTCCCATAGATATGGTTAATAATTTTGCACAGAATTTTAATCAACATAAATCAATTACTATAAGGAGACCAAAAGAACCTACAAAATACCTTTGTTACTTGATGCTTGGTGTTATGACATCCAAAGATAACAGTAGTTTTAGAAGATAAACTCATTCTTAAAATTTTACAGAAAAGGATAATGAAAGATTATGAGCATTATCACTTTATGAAACAGAGAGAAATTAGGTTAAAACCAGCTTTAAATAGGTTGGCAAGAAGCCTAACTAAGCAAAACTAACATAAGGGCATTTAAGGATGAAAATTGATGATAGTGACAATGATGATGGTGGCAACAATAATAGTAGCTAGCATCTTTGTAGTGCTTTAAGGTTTTTAAAATACTTTACAATCGGTGGAGCCAAGTTATGGTAGAGTGATAGGAAGAGGTACAGTGAGCTCCTATCCAAAATCTCCTCTAAGCAGGTGTAGAAAATGCATCAGATCAAATTCTGGTGGGGAAATTCAAAAAGTCACAGTAAGTCATTTGTCCAGCCCAGCAATGCTTAAGGAGGCAGACAGGGAGGTCTAGAGACATTGGAGACTGTGTTGGGTCAGGAACATGCCATATTAGGACTACTCCAGTGACCAGGAAGAGGCTGTGCACCACAGGCAAGAGGAGGTCTCAGACCCTTTCATGGTTCCAGCTGGCCCACACTGTGTCATTGCATTTGTAACCTTCACTCCTACAAATGTGCTACTAAACGGAGGAGGAGAAAAATCACACCCATTCTGACTGGGTCCACTACCAACTTATGTGGTTATTGCTGGTGTTCAGTCATTTTTAGTGATGTCTAACTCTTCCTGACCCCATTTTGGGATTTTCTTGGCAAAGATACTGGGATAGTTTGCCATTTCCTTTTCCAGCTTATTTTACAGATGAGGAAACTGAGGGCTAAGTGATTTGTCCAGGGTCACATAGATAGTAAGTGTCTGGGGTTAAATTTGAACTCAGGAAGATGTTTATGTTAAAATTTATGTTATACAACCTCAGTTGGGTCCTCAGTGCTGTTAGGTAATCCTTTTACACCTCACTTATCAACTCACTCCCCTACTCTCCACACTGGCTCTTCTAAACCTTTTCATCTCTCCTCAATCCCACCACTACTCTTTCAGCTGAGTTATTATATTGAAAAAAAATTAGGTCCTCACCATGAATTCCCTCTTCTTTCCTCTTTTTCATCTATCCCTAAAGTATCTTCTGCCACTCTCTACTCCTTCACCTCTGTCTCACATGATGAGGTGGTTTTATTCCTCACCAAAGAAAACCCCTCCACCCATTCAAGCAACCTCATTCCATTCCATCTGGCCCAATAGATTGCCCCCTCTATTGTCCCCACTCTATCACTTATTTTCAATCTCTCCTTGTTTACTGGTGTATCCCTTATTGTTGTTGTTGTTTATCCTTTGTTATCGAGGAGGACTATAACATTGTGGGGATGTTATGACTTGCACTGAATTGGCTTCAAGTGAGGGAGTGCTGTGCAAGGTCACCAACCTCACTTTTTCCTCCAGAGCCATCTGGGGCCAGTGGTAAGATATATATCAGGACTACTGGAGATGGTCCTGGATGTTTAAGACAATTGAGGTTAAGTGACTTGCTGAAGGTCATGCAGCTAGTAAGTGTCTGAGGTAAAATTTGAACTCAGGTCCTCCCAACTTCAGGGCCAGTGCTTTATCCAGTGAACCACCCAGCTGCTCCTGGTGCATGCCTACACTACCTACAAATATACCCATGTCTCTCCCATCCTGAAAAAAACCCCTTCATTTGAATCTTCCATCCCTGATAAGTATTGTCCTATATCTCTTCCCTTTATAGCTAAATTCTTCAAAAAAGCTGATTACACTAGGTGCTTCTACTTTCTCTTTTCTTACTCTCTTCTCAACCCTTTATAATGTGGTTTCTTTTTTCCCCATAAAAGTATTTTATTATTTTCCAGTTACATGTAGAGATAGTTTTCAACATTTTTTTAATAATATTTCTAGTTTCAATTTTTTCTCCCTTCCTCCCCTCCCCCCTTCCCCAAGACAGCAAGCAATCTGATATAGGTTATATATGTACAATCACATTAAACATATTTCTGCATTAGTCATGTTATGAGAGAAGAATCAGAGCAAAAACGAAAAACCTCAAAAAAGAAAAACAAAAAAATAGAAATAGTATGGTTCAATCTGCATCTAGATTCCATAGTTTTTTTTTCTGGATTTGGAGAACATTTACCATCATGAGTCCTTTGGAACTATCTTGGACCATTGTATTGCTGAGAAGAGTCAAGTCTATCACAGTTGATCAACACACAATGCTGTTGATACTGTGTACAATGTTCTCCTGGTTCTACTCATCTCACTCAGTATAAGTTCATGTCAGTCCTTCCAGGTTTCTCTGAAATCTGCCTGCTCATAGTTTTTTACAGCACAATAGTATTCCATTACATTCATATACCACAATTTGTTCAGCCTTTCCCCAGTTGATGGGCATCCCCTCAATTTCCAATTCCTTGCCATCACAAAAAGAGGAGTTATAAATACTTTTGTACATGTGGGTCTTTCCCCCTTTTTTATGATCTCTTTGGGAAAAAGACCTAATAGTGGTATTGCTGGGTCAAAGGGTATGCACAGCTTTATGGCCCTTTGGGCATAGTTCCAAATTGCTCTCCAGAATGGTTGGATCAGTTCACATTTCCACCAACAATGCATTAGTGTTCCAATTTTCCCACAGCTTCTTCAACATATAATGTAGTTTCTGACTTTTATTATTCCATTGAAACTGTTCCCTCCAAAGTAGCTAATGATTTTAGTTATCAAATCCAATGACCTTTCCTCACTCCTCATTCTTCCTGACCTGTCTGTAGTCTTTGACACTATTGACCACAATCTTCTTTCATACTCTCTTCTCTCTAGATTTTTGGGACACCAGTCTCTCTTGGTTCTCCCCCTAGCCATCTGATTTCTCTTTCTTAGTCTCCTTTGCTGGATTCTCATTCAGTTAATTCACCCTAACTGTAGGTGTACCTCAAGATTCTGTCCTGAATACTCTTCTCCTTCAATACTACTTTTCTTGGTGATCTCATCAGCTCTCATGGATTTAATTATTATCTCTATGCTGATGATTCTCTAATCTACCTATCTTGCCCTAACCTCCCTATTGACTTCCAATCGGCATCTCCAACTGCCTTTCAGATATCTCCATCTGTATATCCAGTAGGTTAAACTTGACATGCCCCAAACCATTCATTATTTTCACTGCTAAGGCCTTTCCCCCACTCCTACCCCCACCCTTTCCTATTACAGTGGAGGGCAACATGATTTATTTCAGTCACTCAGGCTCACCACTTCATTGTCCCATATCTAAGCTGTTGCCAACGCCTGTTGATCTCATCTTTGTAACATCTCTCCAATATGTTCTCGTCTCCCCTCTGACACTGCCATCACTTTAGTGCAGGTCCTCATTGCCTTATGCCTTGATGACTTCAATAACCTCCTGGTGGGTTTGCCTGCCTCAGATCTCTCCCCAGTCCAATCCATCCTTTATTCAACTACCAAAGTGATGTTCCTAACACACAGGTACAACCATGTGATGCTCCCTACTCAATAAATCCCAGTACCCCAATATTGCCATCAGGATCAAATACAAAATTCTCTACTTGGTATTTAAAAACCTTCATAACTGAGCCCCCTTCTGACTTTCTTAAATCTTACTACCATCTACTCTTTAATCCAGTGAAATTGGCCTCCTGGCTGTTCCACAAAAAAGTCTCTTAGTTCCTGGCATTTTTTCTTGTTGTTACTCAATCCTGAAATGCTCTCTCTTCTGACCACTACCCACTGAATTTTCTAGCATCTTTTAAGTCCCAACTAAAATCCAAAGACTTTCTCAATCCCTCATGAATTATTTAATTATTTCCTGTTTATCCTGTGTATTTCTTGGTTTGTCTATATTTGTTTGCATCTTGTCTCTTCCACTAAATTGTAAGCTCCTTGAGAGCAAGGACTCTTTTTGTATCCTTATTAACTTAACATAGTACTTGGCACATAGTAGGAGCCACTTAAAAGCTATTTATTGAATGAATGAATGAATGAATGAAAGAATGGGTAAACAAGAAAAAGAACCCTACCATAATGACCTATGGTTGCAAGGATGTTCAAGACACAAATGTAAGAAGAAATACTTTTCACAGAAATAAAGTCAGATCTAAACAATTTGAAAAATATGAATTGCTCATGGATAGGCAGAGCCAATATGATAAAAATGACAATCCTACCTAAGTTAATTTATTTATTTAGTGCAATACCAATCAAATTATCAAAAATATTTTATAGAGCTAGAAACAATAATAACAGAATTCATCTGGAAAAACAAAAGTTGAAGGATATCATGGGAATGAATGAAAAAAATACAATAGAAGGTGGTCTATCATTACCAGATCTCAAACTGTATTATAAAACTGTAGTTATCAAAACAATCTGGTACTGGCTAAGAAATAGAGAGGTAGATCAGTGTAATAGAATAGATAGAAATTACACTATAGTAAATGACTATAGTAATATAGTACATGATAAACCCAAAGATCCAAGCTTTTAGAACAAAAACTCATTATTTGACAAAACCAGCTGGGAAAACTGGAAAAAAGTATGGCAGAGAGTAGTTATAGACCAATACCTCACATAGTATACTAAAATAAGGACAAAATGGGTACATGATTTACACATAAAGGATGATACCATAAGCAAATTAAGAGAGTAGGGAATCATTTATCTGTCAGATTTATGGGCAGAGTAAGAATGTAGGACCAAAGAAGATATAGAGAGTAAAATAAAATGTAAAATAGATCATTTTGATTATGTAAAATTAAAAAAGGTTTTGCACAAAACATCTACAAGCAATGCCTTAGACAAAAATACAGCTTGGGCACAAATTCAATTACATGTCCAGGAAGTGATAAAGCAAGAGTTAAAATAAAGAGGAAAAATATTTTTTATAAATGGAATGAGAATGCTTAAGAAAAAAATTGGAAAAGAAATGAGAGCTGTAGAAGAAAAATTGGAAAAGGAATTAATATCTTGGCATAAGAAGTTTAAACCTTGCCCAAACAGCAAACTCCCTAAAATTTCACATGGACCAAATACATGCCAAGGACTTTATGAGGCAACAAAAATATTAAAATTAAATCAAAAGACTGAAAAAAATAGAAGAAAATGTAAGGTATCTCACAGGAAAAACAACTGACCTGGAAAATTGAAGCTTGAAGAGAAAAAGTTTAAGCAGCCTTGGACTATTTGAATGTATGACCAAAAAAAATTCCTAGATATCATATTTCAAGAAATCTTAAAAGAAAACTGTCTGGATCTCTTAGAACCAGAGGACAAAGTAGAAATAGAATCTACTAATCAACCAATTTCCTTCTGAAAGTAAAGCACTTTACAAACATTCTCTTCATTTTATCTTTAAAAAAGGTAGGAAAGTGGAAAGATCTCTAAAAATTTTCATAATTAATTTTTCACCATCAAAGACAGCTGAAATACAGCACTTCCAAATATGCTTAGAGAGTAAGTAAATATGGTACAAAGAAGTTGGAGAAAGCAAGAGGATTAGACCAAGTGTGCATAGAGGAAATCTGTTCTGGAGATGACACAATTATGAGAGTACTGAGGGATTGATTCTCAAGGTATCTGAAGGCAGAAAAATACCAAAAGCATGAAAAAAGAATCTGACCTTTATTTTTGAGAGTTTATAGCAATTGTATGCTGATCTGCATTGGTAGAGAATTTTTTTTTTTTGCTGGGATTTCCCTACACCAATAAAATCACTCATCTGGACAAAAAAAAAACTTGAGTCATATGACTCTGAGTCACAGAACAATACAATTTTCAAAGAACTAAAAACAAGTGTCACACAGAAGGCAATGGAGAGGCACATGGTGGGTGTTAGCCGGCTGCATCATATAACATAAGATACTTTGAGAAAAGCACCAGAGTATAGGGTGTTATCAGGAAAATTAAAAATACAAAAGATATATTGGTCTTGTGAATGAGATTGTTTAGTGGATGCCTTATGCGTTTCAATATTATCCTTTTTAAGTTTGGAGAAAGGGAGTAAGGTCTCCAGAATGCTGGGTGAAGGCTAATTTGTGAGAGGACACAAATAAGAGTCATCCAAAATAATGGATCAGACATTTGCATTGTTAAGATCACAAATCTATTTGAAGATGTGAATGCCCTGCACCAGCGCAGTGCTTTGCACTTAGACAACACAGTAAATATCATTGTATTGAACTGAATTTCTAATTATTTTGAAACCTGTAAGGTTTTCTTACTTATCTGCTGCTTTATTTGAGTATAAATACATATCAAACACATGAAACTTTGTTTTACACATATAGACACCATGGCTTCATAATGCAAAGTGTTTTATTCTGATTGTGCAACAGACGGGACCAGTGGCAGAGCATGGACAAAAACTTGCTGAAACTATTCTGGGCTTAGTAGACACCACTTCTCTGCTACACAGCAAATCTAGATTCCTGAACTGAATCCAACAATCCCTGTTATTTAAGGTCATATTTTGGAAATACTGTTCCGAATGATAGAAGTTAGTTTTCATGAATTTTCTATTGAAGCTTTGAAAATGATTCAAGTACTCAGGTATCTTCCAAAAGACATCAGCGATGGAGCTCTTATGATTTTAAAATGTATTTCATGAGGAACATATCCCTTGATAGGGAGGGTTCACTTTTTTTTTTCTTACAGAAGCTTCTACTCACTCCTATGGAAAGGAACTAGAAAACCAGGAATCAATGTTGTCTGACCACTTATATCATAGGGCTAGAGGAAAGGGACCCCAAGGTATGAGTCATAGTGAAAACATAGCTGGAATGAAGCGAGACATTTCAGCGAGAACATTCCAGCAAATTCAGGAATGTCACTTATTCATTTCTGAATATTTGGAAAAAAGTAGTCAACCATGAAACACAGGACTCTCTGTTGGATGCCTCTTTCTTATTTCACATCTCAGCTTCTCCATTTCCACAGCTATCCCAATCTGTTTCTATCATGCCCCCTGGTAGGTGGTCAAATTTGCTTCCATCTTCTGATGATTGCAGCTGTAGGAAATAAGGTGACAATGGAAAAGAGTAACAGTTTTAAAAATGTGTAGTTCCTAATAGCAGTGTGTGTTTTCAGAGTAGATCACTGACATTTTGAAAGTATCTTATGTATCATAAATATCCCATTAATGAAACTAGAAGTTTAGCAGCCGGGCTAGCTAGCATCAGAGCTGGCACTATTTCTGGAGGGGGGAGGGGATGTAAATGAAATTCCTAACACTCAAACATTGCTTATGGCACTAGGAGGGTGACACTTGGGGGGGATTTTTGCATCAGCATCTTTCCAAAGTGAATCCCCCCCCCTTTTTGAAACCTTTGACTTGTGACAACTTGACACACAGAAAGTGTAGCTCAGTGGTTTAACTGAGGAAAGAAGCTGTTGAGTTACTTTTGTATTCTTTTATGAATATTTTGAGGACATATATATCCTTATTATACCCTCATTTTTTTTTTAAAATTTGAAATTACTATTAAATCTCACTCTTGAAGGCCTTATAAAGGTAAGAGAGCTCACCTTCAGCAGGCTCAGGAAGCCTTACCACCCACCTCCCAGGAGTTTTCATAGTCTGAGCTGCCCTTCTTCCGACTCAAGCTATGTAATCAGTAGGAGCCTCCTGCTGAGAGCATGGGAAAGATGGCAGCTCTCACTGAGAGACAACAGAGCCATCCGCAGTCATGGAGCTATTGAAACATTGACAGATATGACAGACATTTCCAAAGCTGTGTGGAGCATTAATTTTAATGTATGCTGTGTGTCCTTACTTAGTAAATATTTATTTGGCTGTGAAAGGTAGGAGAAGTAATCACTGCTATTTCCCTTAAATAAAGTTCTTGTCTGAGCTTGGCCTCTCCCACCCCCACCCCCCAACCTCAACCCCCCACTTTCTGGTTCCTTTACTTTTCTTAGGTTAGCTCAGGAATCAGTCCAAGGGTTTTAAAATAGGAAAAGTGACAGAGGTGTCCATTTCAGCCTTGCATTAAAGAGACAAACATGCAGGCTTTGTCTACTTGCTGAAGCCATCTTTTTGATGAGCTCTTACATTTTGTCTGGAAGTTTCCTTTGCATATAGTGACATGGTTGGGCTGTGTTGGCCCAGCAAGCCATTCAATGTCCTGTGCATCTAAGACACAACTCCCAGGAGACACGGATCACCTCTTCTGCCTCTGTCCTCTTTCTCAGCCCTGATAATATGTCAGTCTAGCCGACAGCATTGTCCTATTCAGGCATACCTGCACCCAGCCTCCTCACCAGGCAGCATTTCCCATCAGCAACATCCACGTCTGCTCAGGAGGATATCAGTGAGCAACAACGTCTTAAGATGAGCTAGAGGCCCTCTAGTCCTCAAACCAAGTGGATGGGGAGCTTGGGTAGGCAGCAGGGAGTGTAGGGAAAGGCATGGTTGTTGGCTCTGGATGGCTGGTCACTTGTACAGGGGCTGGCTAATGAGGCAGTACACTAAACAGCAGGGGTGAGGGGACAAGCTGCCAAGCCTTTTGCACCATCGTAGTGGGCACTAATTAAACATCATGTTTGGAAAAAAATGGCTGAAGATGACAGAGCCCAACAGCTTCTCACAGATGGTTTCAGGAAGCTGCATGGTCTGTTGGAGATGCCTTGGTCATTAATAAAATACTGCTGTGAGATACCAACACTGGCTATGGACATTTTTTTTTCGCTTTGAGTGTCACTTGGGGTGTTTGAGAGGATGAGTCAGCATTAGGGGTGTCACAGAAGTCAATTCCCTCATCACCCATCTAGCCATGTTCTTATGGTCTGCAGCCACATAGAAACTGGGTTTCCACTGACTTCAGTGAGAGTCTAATATGTTAGGAGGTGGAAGAGAATATAAAGGGGAAGAGAGGGTCTTTGAGATTGAGTTCCATAATGCTACCTCAGTAATAGCTTTTCTCTTTGAACATATGATGTTTATCTTGGCAGGCTCCCTTAAATATTCTTTGACCTTTTGTGAACTAATTCATTTGCCAAGTTTTGTTCTGCCTGGTGCTCTTTTTATTCACAGGGCTTTCTCTAGCAATTTTTCCCCTGTAAAATACTCATAGGGGAGCATATCCTTAATCAAATATTTATTCCCTCAGGCATACAAATAGATAGTCTAAATAATTATGTAATTCATTGTTCTTGAACTACATTAGATTCATTAAAATATCAACAGGATTATATGTAATTATAAACTAATTGTACACTATATATAGCCGATTTCAGACCAAATCGAAGTAAAAGGTCTACTATAAAATACAGGGTATAAGAAATTGGGATGAATGTGTCATTGAAGGGAAATCATCTACAGTCACAGCTTCACCATTGTCATCATCATCATTATTTTAATCAACATCTTGATCAAAGGATAATTTTTAAGGGTTTACACTGGATTTGAGATCAGGTATCATTCGGAGGGAATTATGGAGATCTGTCCATTGTCTCCCAGTGAATTTTAGTATATAAGGAGACATCTCTATAATTGAGTGTGTAAATGTGTGTGCAAGCATGCATATCTGTATGTATAATAAAGGTGAGGTATCTGTGCATCTCTGGTATTTCAGAAATGGGAGAGCAGTGACAACTAATTGCACCTGAGTAGGGTAAATGAATTATAGGTAAAGGGTAGAATGGACACATACAAATTAAGTGAAGAAAACCAAATAGTTTAGGTGAATAAATCTGATTTCTTTCCCCTACCCCCCCAGAAAATATGCCACATCCATCTATCTCTTCATTGAAATAAAAATTTATTCATCTACCACATCACACATTTAGCATGTAGCACTATGCTGGATATTGCAGGAAATACAAAGATAAATAAGATATGCTTCCTGCCTTCAAGGAAGTAGAAATAATGGTAGTAGAAATACTTGTAGAAATAAACCATAAACAATAATAAATTCAAAACAGATTAAAATATGATCAGTGAATAAAAACATTAACAGAACTGTGAGGTAAAATAAGTTGGGAGATTGCTTTTGTTAGGGTACCCATGTCTTCTCTAGGTAAATTTCCCTAGAAGTAAAGTCAAGGGGAGTGTCCAGAAAATACTCTTAGCTATGAGCTAAATTAGCCTAGTCTGGGGCCGCAATGAATTCTTGGCTAATTTTTGATTCCAATTTTTTTGGGTGGGGTGGCAATGAGGGTTAAATGACTTGCCCAGGGACACACAGCTAGTAAGTGTCAAGTGTCTGAGGCCAGATTTGAACTCAGGTCCTCCTGAATCCAGGGCCAGTGCTTTATCCACTATGCCACCTAACTGCCCCCATCTTAGTTGATTTTTTAAAGCAATCTGACCAAGTCAGTCTTGATTTTTGCTTTCTTCTCACTGCCCATAATCAAAGACAGGTCAGCTGAGTACCCTACTATGGTTCTCCATTCTTTCAGGAACACATAGACAGGATCCAATTTCCTGAGAGTGATTATGCCATTCCTTAATTCAATAAAATCCAAAGGCTCCTTATTATCTTTATAGTCAAATGAAAACTCCAATTGGCATAAAGCCCTTTGCAAGCTGTCCCCAACCTACCTTTTCATCTTAGTCACATATGCCCCTTTTGAACAAACCATATAGTCTAGCCAAACTGACCTTCTCAATTTACCTCACAGTACTTCATACCCCATCTCTGTACCTTCAAACTGCTGTCCTCCATTTCTGGAATCCATTCTCTTCTCAACTCATCTATTAGAGTCCCATTTCCTTCCTTTAAGGTTCATTTCAACCAAGTTCAAGCACCATCTTCTACGTGAAGCCATTCGTGATACCCCCAGTTCCTAGTGCCTTTTCCCTCTAAATTTCCTTGTATCTTTTTTTTGGGGGGGGTTGTTTGCTTTTTGTGGGGCAGTGAGGGTTAAATGACTTGCCCAGGGTCACACAGCTAGTAAGTGCCAAGTTTCTGAGGCTGCATTTGAACTCAGTTCCTCCTGAATCCAGAGCCCATGCTTTATCCACTGTGCCACCTAGCTGCCCCTCCTTGTATCTTTTGTGTGTGTGTGTGTATGTATATATATATGTGTGTGTGTGTGTTTCTCTGTGTGTATACATACAAAATATATACATATATATGCATACCTATGTAAATATATATGTTGTATATGAATTGTATGCCTAGTAAGACTACTAGTTCCTTAGGGTCAGGGATATTTTGATTTTGGTCCTTATTTCTCCAACATCAGACAATGCTTGGTACATAGAAAGTATTTAATAAATGCTTTATTGATTTATTGGGGCCAAACATGTTGGGAAAGCCCCCATGGAATGTATATAAACTTATGTATATGGTAATAAGGACCAAGATTCCTAGGTCCTGATGCTATAAGTAGAGTGTCATTATCTATAAGGGTATTTCATAAAGAAGGTTTTTTGTTGTTGTCATTGTTATTGTTAAGTAGATTTAGTCTTGTTCAGTTCCAGTTTCCATGACCCTATTTGGGCTTTTCTTGACAAATATACTGGAGTGGTTTGCCATTTTCTTCTCCAGTTCATGTTACAGGTGAAGAAATAAGGCAAACAGAGGTTAAGTGACTTGCCCAGGATCACACAGCTAGAAAGTGTCTGAGGCCTGATTTGTACTCAGGTCCTTCTAACTCCAGGGCCAGTGTTCTATCCACTGCACCACCCAGCTGCCCCCTGTAGGAGAACACTCTAGCTATATTGCTAAGAAAAGAAGCCCACTCAAGATCAGATCACTAGCATCAGAGCATTCCTGCAACCTGTTTTTATTGATGATGCTGGCTGCCTCTAAAGGGAGGGTCATAGTAGATAAAAATGTGTCACAGTTCTGTGAATGTAGTGGAGAATCTAATTAGCTTTCATTTTGAGGTTGACCTTGCCATATGTGGAGAGGTAGGTCACGTGTGTGTGTGTGTATGGAATAGCAAACTCTGTCAACATAGAGCTACAGGTCAAGACTGCCTAAGCCCTCAGGAACTTGAGAGAACCTTATCTGTTAGGCCAGGAGAAAATCCATCCGTGAAATAATAAAACCTGTTCCAGAGATGGTGTGAGAATACTCTGGGCATAGGGAACAATTTAAGCCAAGCACAGAGGTGAGAAAGCATGGTATAAGTTTGGGTGTTGGTAATTAATTTAATTGGAGCAAAAAGTACATGGGAACAGCATGAGATGGCTTTGGAAAAGTTGGTTGGAGGCAGATTATTGGAGGTTGTGAATGTCAGGCTAAGAAGACTAGATTTTATTTGGTAGCACTAGGGAGCTATGCCAACCTTTGGGCTGTGGAACAGCATTTCCAGCTTTGTTCAACAGGAATATTAATTTAGCAGTGGTGTAAAGGATGGATAGGATAAGGCCATGGTTATTGTAAGCACACAATATGTGAAAGACACTGTGCTATGTTACTTGTTGAGGAGATCAGACTAAGGGTGATGCATAAGAAGAGAAATTAGCAGGGTGCTGAAAAAGAATAGCAGAGAAAAAAAAAAGAACCTCATACAAACTTATTAATTTAAGGAGTCACACAATGTAGCCACCTAGCTTTACAAGCCCCTTTCATAGTACTCTTCTTTGTTCACTCTACATTCTAACCTCACTGGAATTCTCACTGCTCCCTGATCTCATCTTACCCCTTTTCAACTCAATGACTTTGCACACATAATTTCTTATGTTTGGAACAAACTCCTTTTCTCTTTTCCTCTTCCCTCTTTCACCCCCTTGTACCTCTGTACCCTATCCACTCCCTTAAGTCTCCACCTATTGACCTCCTTCCCCTCCTTCAAGAATTAGCTTAGCGGCCACCTCCAAAAGGCATTCCCTGTTCCCACAATCCCCAAGCTGGCAATGATCCTGTCCTCCTTGAATTTCTCAGGCTACTCTCTGACTTTCCTTATGCACTTAATCATTTTATAACAGTTATTTGTTTACATGTCCCATCCACTTAGGAGATTGAAATCCCCTTGTGAGTGAGGGACTGTGTTGTTTTTCATCTCTCTATCCCCAGTGCCTTGTACATAGTACTGTAGATGCTCAATAAATGTTTCACAGAAACATAGAATTACAGAATTTTAGAGCTGGAGTGTATCCTGGGGATGATTTAGTCCAACCCACTCATTTTACAAATGACAAAATCGAATTCTAGAGAGGCAAACTGATTTTTCCCAAGGTCGTACGACCAGTAGTAGAGCAAAAATTTGAACACAAGTCTTCTCATTCCCAATCCAATGCTCTTTCTACTATGTCATGTTCATTTAAAAAATTTCAAATGCCTTAATTTTACAAGTATGGAAACAAACTCTGAGGCATGCCTGATGTCGAACAAATTACTCAGTGGCAGAATGGGGATGAGAACACCATTCTGATTCTCTGCTTCCATAACGGGGGTTCTTCACCTGATAGACTTCTGATGGATTTGTGGATTTGTTTCAGGGATTCTGTGAACTTTACTAGGAAAAGTTACATCTTTGTTTTTACTGACTTTTTTCCCCTTTTCTTTGTGGGGCAATGAGGGTTAAGTGACTTGCCCAGGGTCACACAGCTAGTAAGTGTCAAGTGTCTTAGGTAGGATTTGAACTCAGGTCCTCCTGAATGCAGGGCTGGTGCTTTATCCACTGCACCACCTAGTGGCCCCTGTTTTTACTGACTTCTAAATAAAATTTCGCATTTCCCCAATTTTGAATGTAGATAACAATCCATGATTTTGAAAGGGAATGCATAAACTACTCCAGTTTGCCAAAGAGATTCATGACATTAAAAAAAAATGGTTAAGAACCTTTTCTCTACAGGATAGTTATAAGGAGCACAGAGAAATCAGATAGAGAATCCTAACCTATGGTTAGTCCAAGGAGCATATGAACAGGAGGACTGGTTCTTCTGGATATCTACTGTTTGTCTCAAACATGATGAATGGGATGGGTTGATTTTCTAGTTCCCAATTGGTCTCTGACTTAGCTTTAACTGAAGCCATTAGCAACTTTTCAAACAACTTCTGTTCCAAAAGTTCATTTAGAAGTCTATTTTTTGGAACTTTGAACTTAATTTCCCATAGAAATAATGCTGATAGAGGGTGCTTAGGTTCCCAAGCTGCCCCGCAAAAGTATACTTAACCTATAATTTACCTGAAGTGCAGTATCATATTAATAGTACTATTGAACCTAATCATTATGTGTAACAAGATTTTCATGAGAAAATGTTGAGACAAAGGAACTAAGCACTTTGGAGTGATGGTGCACTTAGGGGCCGATGGGCTTCAGAGTATGGAATTGTAGCGAATTGCCCTCCTATCAGCTATTCCTTGCTCCTGTCCTGGCTCCCAAGATCATAGGATCATAGATTTAGAGCTGAAAGGGATCAGAGAAGCCACTTAGTCAAACCTCTTTATTTTATAGATGATGAAAGAGACAGGCAGGGAGGCTGAGAAATTTGTCCAAGATCACATAGGTAGTAACTGACATACCCAGGGTTTAAATCCAGGCTCTGTGACTATAGATCCACTTCCCTTTCCATTATACCATGTTTCCCTTCTCTCCTTCCCCCTATTAGTCCTTTGAATAGTCTTTTGACTTTTTTTTTTTTAGGCAATGGGGGTTAAGTGACTTGCCCAGGGTCACACAGCTAGTAAGTGTCAAGTGTCTGAGGCCAAATATGAACTCAGGTACTCCTGAATCCAGGGCCGGTGCTTTAACCACTGTGCCATCTAGCTGCCCCTAGTCTTTTTACTTTTAAGAGATGGGGTGGGTTTGGGGGTAGTAGTCAAGAAGTGTTCTTACTCTCTCTGTCTCTCTCAATCTGTCTCTGTTTCTTTCTCTCTCTCCCTCTTTCTTTCATCTACCATGCCATCCTCTTCTGTTTCACTTGAGCACTGTAAAAGTAGCAGGGAATTGCTCCTGAAGTCTTCAAGCATACAATAATTAGAAGTATGATTCATGTAAATTTCAGAGGAATATTAGACTCAAGATGTCATAGATATTTCATCAGAAGAATGGGGATAGAGAGTGCTTTGGGGGAAACATCAGAATGAAGCCTTCAGCATAGGAGTAGTTATCAATGAATGCAAAGATTTATGAGGAAATTCTGTTAGATAAACACAAGAGTTAACCAATACCTTTTCTGGGAGTATTTTTCCATCTGTCCTCTTCTCTCTACTCACATACTGCTCAAGCTTAGACCCTCATGATTTTTCTCCTGGATTATTTTAATGGTCTCCTACTAGGTTCTCTAGCCCTTAGTCTCTCCATACTCTGATCTGTCCTCCACATAGCTACTAAAGTAATTATTCCAAATCATGGGCGTAAGGGGCAGCTAGGTGGCACAGTGAATAAAGCACTGGCCCTGGATTCAGGAGGACCTGAGTTCAAATCTGACATCAGACACTTGACACTTACTAGCTGTGTGACCCTGGGCAAGTCACTTTACCCTCATTGCCCTGCCCAAAAACAAAACAAAAAAACCCAAAGCATGGGTGTGACCATGTCCCTCCTATACTCAATAAACTCCATTGCCTTCCTATTGGCTTTAGGATCAAATAGAAACTCCACTGTTTGGATTTAAAAACCCTTTACAACCTGGTTTTAACTTATCTTTTCAACTTTGTTATACAGGATATTACTCTGCCTTCCTAAACTTTATGTTCCATCCAGACTGGCCTTCTTATTGTTCCTCATATATGAAACCTTATTGCCTGTCTCCATGCCTCTGCACTGGCTATTCCCCCACCTCTTAGAATATTTTGTTTCATTCAAAACAGATTGAATTCCATCTTCTACATAAGACCTTTCCTGATCTCAGCTCCTAATACCCTGTCCTTCACAAATTACCTTGAATTTATTTGGTGTATAGTTATCTGTATACATGTTATGTCCTCCAGTAGAATATAAGTTTCTTGAGGTCAGGGACTGTAATTTTTATCCTTGCATCTTAGCTGTGCCAGCCACATAGCAGGTTCTTAATAAATGATTGATTAAGAGAGTGGTAGTAATAGAAATGGCAGAGGAAGAGGGCTTTGAACTCTGTTCCTTCTTTCCTACTCCTCCCAAACGACCACCAGTCCTGCCTTATACAACACAGGCATTTAATAAATGTATTTGGTTAAAATCCTAGGATGGACTATAGGAAAAGAAGAAATGTTCTTGTATTCTTGCTTTATTTTAGTCTACATTATATTGGTGACTTGGATCAAACATTAAATTTGCCAATGATATGACACTAGGATGTTTACCTAACAACTAGGATGATAAAATTTTTATCCCCCCAAATCCCCTCAGACTGGAATTCTGGGTCAAATAAAGTATGATCAAAATTAATATAAAGTTCTATATTTGGATTAAAAAAAACCCTGATGGCATAAGTGTAAGATGGAGAATATGTTGAATAGATTTTTAATGTGAAAAAGACCTGGAGATTGAAGTTTTGTCATTGAAAAAAGACTTGAAGATTTTAGTGGACTCTTGCAAGCTGAATACAAGACAGCTTAAAGTGGCAGCTAAAAAGCTATTTAATGTTTCATTGATCGATGTATAGAGTCCATAGGAAGGGAGGTGATAGTCCTGCTGTCCTTTGCCCTAGACAAACCCCACATGGAGTATTTTGTACAGTTTTAGGCACCATATTTTTTTTTTTTTTTTTTTTTAGTGAGGCAATTGGGGTTAAGTGACTTGCCCAGGGTCACACAGCTAGTTAAGTGTTAAGTGTCTGAGGCCGGATTTGAACTCAGGTACTCCTGACTCCAGGGCCGGTGCTCTATCCACTGCGCCACCTAGCTGCCCCATAGGCACCATATTTTAAGAAGGACGTTGACAGCTTGGAACATATCGGGAAGAAGGTAGCCAAAATGGTGTCAGCATAGTAGTGAGAAAGGGGGTAGAAGAGGCACATCTGTCTCCTTAAACAACATAAGAAATTCACCCAGGATACTATGTGGGTACTCAGGAGCTGTGGAATCCAACAAAACTGGTAGTGTAAAGAACTAGTTGACACTATTTAGCAATTAATTGCATTGCCATTTCCACCATATGAGGTGACATTTAGCTAGAATATTTAAGGAGCTGGAAGGATGATTACTGTCTCTAATGGATATCAGACTAGCTGTAAAGCTTTGGTTTGATTAGGACTAGTAGTGAAAGAATTGATTTAGATAAGTCTTTCATGAATGGGGAGTGGCAGAGCTAACAACGACCCACAACCTTTCCTTCAGTGCATATTATGTGTAATCTGCTAGAGTGTGACCCACTGGGAAGAGTCAGAGGCATTGTGATCCATCTGTGTCATCTTCTATTCTATCCTAATGTACTTTGGAGGTGTTCAATACCTGCCCTAGGGTTTGGAAGGACAATCTTGATATGATATGAAAGTTCAGATGGAGCTTAGGTTGTATATCTACCAAAGAATTTTGAGACTATTCCTTGTTCATGTTGAAGCTACAAGGAGAAAGATTTTAGTTGAATATAAGGAAAACTCCTTAACAGTTAGAACTATCCAAAAGATAGTTCCTTTTTTCATCTCTCCGTTTTCCTCCATACTCTGAAGTTCTTTTTTTGTAATGTTGGTTTAAAAATTTTAAGATATATTTTCATTTATTTCATTAAATATTTCCAAATTACATGTACATTTTTTAACATTTATTTTTTAAAATTTTGCGTTTCAGATTCTCTCCCTCCCTCTTGCCCCTCCCCCACCCCTTGAGAAGGCAAGTAATAATATATCAATTATACATATTTCTATATTAGTCATATAGCAAAAGAAAACACACACTTGAAAACAAGAAAAATAAAGATTCAAAAGAGTGTTTGTTCTTCAATATTCACTAATTTCATTAGTTCTCTGGAGGTTAATAACATTTTTCATCATGGTTCTTTTGGAATTGTCTTGGGTCATTGTTTTGATCAGAGTAGCTAAGTCTCTCACAGTTGATCACCATAACAATATTGCTGTTATTTTGTACAATAGTCTTTTGGTTCTGTTCATTTTATTTTGCATCAGTTCATGCAAGTCTTCCCAGGTTTTTCTGAAACCATCCTATTCATTATTTCTCATGGCATAGTAGTATTCCATCACACTCATATTCCACAACTTTTTCAACCATTTCCCAATTGATGAGCATCCCCTTGATTTCCAATTCTTTGCCACCACAAGAGCTGTTATAAATATTTTTGTATGAATAGGTCCCTATCCCTTTTTTTATTTCTTTGGGATACAGACAAAGTAGTGATATTACTGGATCAAAGGGTATACACAGTTTTATTGCTCTTTGGACACAGTTCCAAATTATTCTTCAGAATGATTGGACTAGTTTACAGCTCCACCAACATTGCATCAATGTCCCAATTTTACTGTATCCCCTTCAACATTTGTAATTTTACTTTTCTCTCATGTTAACTAATCTGACAGGTATGAGGTGGCATCACAGAGATGTTTTAACTTTCATTTCTCTAATCAATAGTGATTTAGAGCATTTTAACATGTGACTATAGGTAGCTTTGATTTCTTCCTCTGAAAACTGCCTGCTTATATCCTTTGACCATTTATGGACTGTGAAATTACTTGTATTTCTATAAATGACCCAGTTCCCTATATATTTGAGAAATGAGGCCTTTATCAGAAAAAAAAAAACAACACTGTAAATTCCTCCCTCCCCACCACTGTTTTTTTTTTTGTGTGTGTGAGGCAATTGGGGTTAAGTGACTTGCCCAGGGTCACACAGCTAGTAAGTGTTACGTGTCTGAGGCTGGATTTGAAATCAGGTCCTCCTGACTCCAGGGCAGGTACTCTATCCACTGTGCCACCTAGTTGCCCCACACTGTTTTCTTTCTGATTTTGGTTGCTAAATAATTTTTTGACAAAACCTTTTTAATTCATAAAATAAAAATTATCTATTTTACTTCCTATGATCTTCTCTGTCTCTTGTTTGGTCATAAACTCTTTCCTTATCCATAGATCTGGTAGGTACATTTTTCTATGCTTTCTTAAATTGCTTATGATATCATCCTTTATGTCTAAATCATTTATCCATTTTGGCCTTATCTTGGTATGCATTGTGAGATGTTAGTCTGTGCCTAGTTTCTTCCAAACCCTTTCCAGTTTTCCCAGTAATTTTGTCAAATGCTGAGGGTTTTTTTTGAATGGGATGATATTTTCCAAAATATATGTAAAAACAAAATTTTAACATCAATTTTTAAAAACTTTGTGTTCCAAATACTGAGTTCTTATCTTCCAAACCTTGGATTTTTGGTTCATCAAATACTAGTTTACTATGGTTACTTACTACTGTGTATTTTGTCCCTAATCTCTTTCACTGATCCACCATTCTATTTCTTGGCCAGTAACACATTGTTTTGATGATTACTGCTTTGTAATACAGTTTTTAATTTGGTACTGTTGGACCATTTTTCTGCACATTTTTCCCCATTGATTCCTTTCACATTTTTCACCTTTCGTTCTTCCATGAATTTTGTTGCTATTTTTTCTAGCGCTATACAACAATTATTTGGTAGTTTGATTGGTATGGCACTGAATAAGTAAATTAAATTGGGTAGAATTATAATTTTTATTATATTGGCTCAGCCTTCTAATCAGCAATTAATATCTCTCCAGTTGTTTAGATCTGACTTTATTTGTGTGAAGAGTGTTTTGTAATTGTGTTCATATAGTGCCTGGGTTTGTCTTGACAGGCAGACTCTCTGGACTTCTTGAAATGAGTACTTGGTGACCACTTGTCAGTGGGTTCTATGGAAGGGATTCAGGCTTTAGAGTTCATGTCAAAATTGGATTATTTGACCTTTGGAATTACCAGAATTCTATGAATTCTAGACCGTCCTAGCTAGGTAGCTTTTCTCAGGTAATTGTTGGCATATAAAGGAGGTACCTTAGTGTAGGGCTAGGATTGAATCTGATATTTTGTTTTTAGGAAGGGCCCAGATAATCTGGCTTTCATTCTTAAGATTTCACAACCATTCTCCCCAACCTTTCCCTTCCCTTCCCTTCCCTTCCCTTTCCTCTTCTCTCTCTCTCTCTCTCTCTCCCCCCCCCCCCCCCATCAGTGTTGTCTTCCTCTATTAGAATATGAACTCCTGGAAGGTAGGCACTTCTTTCTTTCTTTTTATTTTATTTGTTTCCCCAGAACTTAGCACAGCAGCTGGCATGTAATAAATGCTTAATAAATATATGTTGACTTGACTCTATGTGTATAGAGAATCACAGAATGAGAACGGCAGAATTTTAGAGATGGAAAGAAACCTTGGAACTCTTCAAATCTAACCCTCTGCTGTCAGATGAGGAAAACTGATGCTAAGACATAATTAGTTATTTGTTCAATTTCACATGGCAGTGAGTAATAGAACTGGGACAGGAATTCAGGTGTCTCAATTCCAAGTCCCAATTGGTTTTCACTATGCTAGGCCACCTCCATGTGACAAACTAGTCAATGCTATGACAAGAGCAGCAGAATACTAGTCTTTATGTTCCAGTACAAAGAGATGCTAAATGACTTGTCAATCTTTATATAGCTAGTGGGTATCTGAGGTGGGATTTGAACCTAGGTCAAATTGGATGTGACTAAAATGACTGAACAACAATAAACTTCTTGACTCTAAGTTTGGTCCCTTTGATTACACCACATTGTTTCCCCATGGAGGACTGAATGGTAACTGTCAGGAGGGAGGTGATATATTTTCCTGGTGTCAGAATTTCCCACTTGTAACACATTTTCTAATAGAAACCATGGAATAGACATCTGTTTAGGTCTATCCACAGAGACATATTTAACATGTCATAGAGTTTAAATTGTGCTAAATATGAAAGTAGTGTGTTATTGCTCAATCATTTTAATCATATTGGACTTTAGGGACCCCATTTTGGGGTTTTCTTGGTAAAGGAAATGGAGTGGTTTGCCACTTCCTTCTCCAGCTCATTTTACAGATGAGGCAAATAGGGTTAAATGACTTTCCCAGGGTCACACAGCTAGTAAGTGTCCAAGGCTGGACAGGTCTTCCTGACTCCAGGCCTTGTGTTCTATCCACCATATACACTGTGCCACCTAGCTTCTGTGGTATAGTGGAAAGAGTGCTAAGCTAGAAAATAGAGGACCTGAATCAAATTTCAGTTTTTCTACCTCTGTGACATTGGACAACTTAACTTCTAGGAGTCCAAGTTTCCTTGGGTAGGGCACGTGGCTGGGGGTGGGGTGTGGTTTGAAAAAGAAGCAAAGGACCCTTCTATCTCTAACCCCTGATATTCTATGACTATTAGTAGTAGCATTGTTTATATGGTAAAATGGACTTAACAAAACCAAAAAACAAACATTTGGAACATAGCTGATTTGTTGTTAGTCTCAGAGAAATTCAATTTCACTGGCTTCTATTTACAGGCATAACCATGTACTGAGAGAATATTTTAATACTTTAAGAATTTGGGTGTTCAACCCTGTGAATAATCCTTTCACTGACAGAGCTTATGACCCTCTCCATACCTCCATGGATATTTTTATGAGTAGCCATGACTGAAAACATTACTCAGCTGTTGGCCAACCTGACAGTGACGAGCCTCTATGAACTGAATAGACAGTCAATAAGCATGTATCAAATGCCGACTATGTGCTGGACATGAGGTTAAGTGCTGGGGGAGGTGGTGGTACAAAGAGAGGCAAAAGACAGTCCCTGTCCTCAGGCAGTTCATAGTCTAATGGGGGAAACAGCATGCAAACAATTGCACAAGACAGGGACAAATTATATACAAGGTAAATTGGAAATGATCAATAGAAGGAAAGCCCTAGAATTAAAAGGGATTGGGAAGGGCTTCCTTTAGAAAGTGGGATTTTAGATGCAACTTGAAGAATCCAGGGAAGCCAGTAGGCAGAGATAATGAGGGAAAGAATTCCAGGAATGGAAGACAGTTAATGAAAAATGCTCAGAGTTGGGAGATGGATTGTCTTGTTCGAGAAACAGCAAGGAAGCTAATGTTAATGCATCTCAGAGTTACTCATTGGCAGGGAGTAAGGTGTAAAACAATTAAAAAGGTAGAAGGGGGTCAGGTTGTGAAGGAATTTGGATGCCAAAGAAAGGGTTTTGCATTGGTCCTAGGGTCAGTCAACTGAGTCAGTCAGTCATTAAGTTATACTGAGTAAAATTTAGGCCTGCTTAAACTGCACTATGCTCTGAGAAATGAGAAACCCTAAATCTATGCTCCCATGATCTCTGAGGTACCTTTCAGCTATAAATCTAGAATTCTACAATTCTGCGCTCTAGTCACAGTGAACTCCTACAATCAGATGATGACTAATGAGCCTTCTAGTTTATCCATGCCATAGCTCCATGTTTTTCAAAACAAATTCATAAAGACAAGGGAGAACATAGTGATTACTGCAAAAACAAAAGCTAAGTACTAGGGGGATCTGAGATAGTGAAATGTCATCTGTTTGAGGAGAGTGTAAGACTTCAGAAAGGAATTGATGTTTATAGGAAGATGTGATGCTTTTCATTTCTTTGGTATCTTCCAACAGTTTCAAGCAGGTTGTGGAGCACGTGGTGGGTAGTGAATAAATAGTTTTTGAAGGATTGTTTGAAGAGAGAAGGAACAGAATTTACATCGTCTCAAAGAAATTTCTATGTAAACACCTCAAGGTAAACACCATAGAGGAGAGTATCATTTGAAAGAATTAATTTCTGGAATCTTGTCTTATTTCAATTCAATCATTTTTGAAAGTATTTACTATTTACATGGTATTGTTCTAGGTAATAGGAACACATAGACAATGACCTCAAGGAGCTCACATTATATTGGGGAAATGTGAACACATTCAATTAAATCTAAAGTAGATACATAGTAAATTCAGACATTTTTAAGTCCTAAAAATCACTTCCTCTTTTAAAGAGAATTGTTTCAACTTAAAAAAAATCTGTGTCACTTGAGGCAAGTAGAGCAGATTCTAGTATTTAGTATTTCACTCATTTTCATGAATGACGGGTGACTGGATTGTTGGACATTAGACTTTGGATGAGTTCAAGGTAGATTCTATAGTCTTTTCTTTTCTTGTCAGTTTTTTAAAAAAAATTTCAGCTAAGGGTAAAAGATTGCTTTCAGTCTCCAATAATGAATTTTAAGTGTTAGATTCTAAAATGCCATTTAATTGAATCTCACTTAGAAGGTATGAGCTTTCTTGATGTAAGTTCTGATGTATTCAAGTGTTATAAATTTTAAATTAGTTTTTTTAAAAATTACTCTGTGAAATATAGAAATTACTTTTTTCTCAAGCAAGATATAGCTTTCTCAAGCCATTGGTAAAATTAAATAATTACAATGTATAGTTGCTATTTCTCTAATACTAGATTTCATCATGGAGTTTTTATGCAGCTAAGGAAAAAAAGAAAATAGCCTAGGAAAAAATATTTATAGTAGTAAACTCTCCCTATAGTTTTCTGGTTGGATCTTTAATGCATGTAGGTCACATACACAAGCCTGACCCTGTGGTAAAAGATTGGGCAGCCATCTGGGCAGTATGATTTCAGGAACATCAGGAAGAAGCCTCTATCCCCAAATATCTCTTCTATCAGCTTGAAATTCTCCCATTAGTTAATCTAGTTTGGCTTACAGTACAGGCAATCAATGCTAAAATGCACAGTCCTATCTAGGAAGGGTACTATATCATGATATAGCCATCCATTAACACCTAATCACAAATGTATTTATGGGGAGTGGGTGGAACCAGGACCATGAGCAAACAGGGAGGGCAAATTTCAGCTCATTATATAATATGGGAGACAGTTTGGTATTCAAAAAACAAAAACCAAAAAACAGTTGTTATCAAGTTTCTAGTTCCTGCTCTGCCACTAACTAATTGGGCAGTGCTGGACAAATCACTTAACGTCTCTGGTCCTCTGTTCTGATCCATAAAATGAGGGAAATGGGCTAGAACATTTATTCTTAGCCTCTTTTGTGTCTCTTTGCTGGTCTAATGAAGCCCAAGGATCCTTTCTTTGATAGGATCTATAGTATAATCCTTCTCCCCATGCAAGTTTGTCCATTTTTTCCTGCTGCAAAGGTATTAAGACCATCCTCAACACTTGGTTGGCTCAGGGGACTAAAGTTTCAGGCTGCCGGCCTCATTTCCTGGTTGCCAGAGTACAGAGTAGCCATGAGAAGCTCCAGGGGCCCTCTATAATGCTTGGCTGGGAAATCATGATGGGCAACTCAAACAAAGGGGCTTCCCTCAGTTGAAAAATGGGCAAAGTGTTTTCAATATCCTTATCCTTCCATTGTTGAGTAAATTTTTTTTTTTGTAAAATGTTGAATCATGTACAAGTGTTTTATTTTGTTTCAGTATTGAACCTAAATGGCCAGGGGAATCACTTGAGTCAGATCTAGCCCCAAACACTTGCTAGGAATGATATTTCAAAATGCACAAAATAAAAAATTGTAGGAGTAAAAAGAAAACCAGTCATATTGAAATACAATTATCAATTTTTAAAAAATCTAGGTCCTAGACCCTGAGTTAAGTACCCTTGGGCTAGATGATAGCTTGTCTCTGTCTCTGTCTTTGCTTGATCACACTCAGTTATATTGATATATTTTGTTTTTACACGACCTTTATCTATAGGCAGCTAGGTAGCACAGTGGATAGAGCCCTGGACCTGGAATCAGAAAGACCTGGGTTCAAATCCGGCCTCAGACACTTACTATGTGACCCTGGGTAAGTCACTTAAGCATCTTTGCCTCAGTTTCCTCATCTATAAAAATGAGCTAGAGAAGGAAACGGCAAAGCACTCTGGTTATCCTTGCTGAGAAAAACTCAAATAAGGTCACAAAGAGTCAGACACAACTGAAATGACTCAACAACAGCAACAACAATAACATCATTCTCACTTAATGAGATCTCTCTTGTAACAAAATATAACGCTTAAATAAAACTAATAATTCAATGATGTCATCTAAAAGTGATCATGATCTATTTTTCACCTTTTAAAATTCAAGTCTTTATATATATGTATATAGATGTGTGTGTATATATATGTATATATGTGTGTGTATATATATGTATATATATGTGTGTGTATATATATATGTATATGTGTATATATATATATATATATATATATATATAAAATCTGATATATTCCATATCAGATAGTTTACCATTTCAGGGAAGGGAGGGAAGAAGGGATGGAAGGATAAAATTTGGAACTCAAAACCAAATGTAAAATTTGTTTTAACATGTAATTGGGGAAAAAAATATTCTTAAAAAGTGATGATGATCTTGAAATTTCCTTCCATCCTTGAATTACAGAATTTATCTTAGTTTGGGAGCAATCACCATATACCATCTGTGTGTATGTGTCCTTCCTAGCCTTACCAAGTGGTGATGATACAATCCTACAACTACATTAGACCATTAGAGTTTATTTAAGCCAAACCTCTCATTTTATAGATGAAAAAACTTAAGGACAGAGCAGTTATGGCTTACCAAAGGTCACATAGACAGTAAGTAGCAGTTAGGATTTGAACCTGGATTAATTCTGACTAAAAATTCAAAGATCTTCTCCCAGTACCATATGCTGTCTCCAGACAGGAATTGAGGTGACATACTTCCCGGTATATAGACTGGAAGGAATAGAGAATAACTCAGGAAGCATGGAAGACTCTACAAGAAAAAGGCTTGGATCCCAGCTTGCCTGTTAGTTAGGTTGGGGCCACTCAGGTAGATCACAACCACAGGGGTGAGAGCAGCCCTATTGTTGGCACAAGCTCTGCACATATTTATGCAGTCTTGTTTATGAAAAGCAGCAGCAATGAAATGTTGAGGAAAGCCAGATACCAGGGCTTTTCTCCAATGGTTTTAGCAAGTAGAGAGGTTTATTGAATATGGTTTAAGCAGTAAGATGTAGCACTGTGAATCTTTTCCAGAATTTCCCAAAGGCTGCAGATAGTTTCAATGATGTCATGTAGACATAGCAAAAGCTTTCTCATCATTTTATGGTTACTGTGTTACACATGTTTGCTTATTTTAAGCCAGGTTCAGGGAAATGACTAATGTAGCAACAGTATTACCCTAAAGTAACTTGGAAGTTTAATCCAATCCATATCCAAACAAGTACTTATTAAGCACCCACTATGTGTCAGATACCATGCTAAGCGTTAGAGCTGCAAAGATAAAATGAAAGGCTTTTCCTCCTCTCCAGGAGCTTCCATTCTACTTGTGGGGGGATACAACAAATAGACAGGTAAGTGCATACATGGTAATTTGAAGAGGCAGGAGAGAGCACTGGTAGCTCAGGTTTCTCACTAACACTGGTATCACGAGTATCAGGTTTCTCACAGGAGATAGCAAACAAACTGAGTCTCAAAGGAAGTGAGAAATTCTAAAACTTGCAAGAAAGGAAAGGATGGCATGCATTCCAGGAATGGAGTACAGTAGCCAGTGCAAAGGACATAGAGGCAAAAGGTTGAATTCTAAGTTAAAGGAACAGCAGGACAATTTATCTGGAATATAGAGTGTGGGAAGAGGATTACCTTTGCAAGAGTAGTTGGAACCCCATTATGCTTTAAATGGAAAGCTGAGGAATTTCTATATTAAATTTTAATCTTTCTTTTAAATTTTTGTGGGGCAATGAGGGTTAAGTGACTTGCCCAGGGCCACACAGCTAGTAAGTGTCAAGTGTCTGAGGCTGGATTTGAACTCAGGTCTTCCTGAATCCAGAGCCAGTGCTTTATCCACTACACCACTTAGCTGCCCCTCTATATTAATTTAAAGGCAATTTGGGGGGAATCATACTGAAACCACTGGTAACACAGTGGATAGAGTACTGGGCCTATAATTAGGAAGACCAGAGTTCAAATCTGGTGACAGATACTAACTAACTGTAAGTTCCTGGGCAAATAACTTAACCTCTGATTGATTCAGTTTTCTCAACTATCAAATGGGGGCAATAATAGCTCCTACTTCACAGAGTTGTTGTGAGGATCAAATAAAATAATATTTGTTAAAAATAAAAAAGCACGGTGCCTGACACATAGCATGTGCTATATTAATACTTATTCCCTTCCCATATTGGAATTTTTTGAGTAGGAGAGTGACAGAGTCAACCTTGTGCTTGAGAAAGATTATTTCAGCAGCAATGTGGAGAATGGAATTGAGAAGGAATCTAAAAGTCAATTTAGGAGTCTGTTTCAATAGTGAGAATGAGAGGTAATGAGAGCCTAAACTGGGATGAACAGCTTCTCCAATCCTGTTCCCAATAATCAGAACTATCTTAGGGCATTTGGTGATGCTTTTTATACGGTTTTCTCCAGAAGATTTGTCCATAGAGAAAATGAGGTCATATAGCAGAGACTAAGAAAAGGATTATTGACCATATGTAGACACTTTTAAGTCTTATACCAAACCTAAGCCTAGTGATACAAATGGTTTAATTGCCTGAGAAACCATCTGAAAAATGATGAGTCTGGGAAAAGATGGTCTAAGGTTTTTTCCAGATCTGCCATTCTACATTTGAAAGACTCTTCCAGCTCTGATATTTTGTCTATCTACATTCTGTAAATAACAGTTGTTTCTATTTTGACCAGAAACCCTGAGGGGTTTTCCCCATCCCCATCTATCTATCTATCTATCTATCTATCTATCTATCTATCTATCTATCTATCTATCTATCTATCTATCTATCTATCCTTATTTATTTTTCATTTTGACTAGGTAAAAGAGGCCTTTCTTTGCCTCATTTCTTACCTAGCCTTAATCACTAAATGACCGTTGCCTCAGGCAAACAGACCCATGAAAGACCTTAGCTTAAAAAGGCCAAAGTCTCCCCCTGCATGGGGACCATCTCTAGTCATCCTGATCTATATCTTGCCACTGGACTCAGATGGTTCTGGAGGAAAGAGTGAGGCTGTTGATTTTGCACAGCCCTGCCTCACTTAAATCCAATTCACTGCAAGTCATGACATCACCTCCGGATGTCATGGTCCTCTTCATCAACAAAGGACAAAAACAACAACAGCAACAATTCTGATAACCATTTTATTTTGATCTTTAATGGTTTCTAAGACTATGCCTGTTCCATACTTTTCCATACCTTTGTTATTTAAACTTGCCTGCTAATATTTCATGTAAGTCAAGATCATCTCCCAGGATTCACAGTCCATATTGTGAGAAACTTTTTGATAGAAAACTGTACTGTGAATTTAAAGGCAGCAGAAGCTCCTGGGTATCCTTGAACTGGAGAATTAAAGAGGCACTGGTTCAATGCTTCCTAGGAGATGTGAGCTTTTTTCCTAGACTGACCTTAAAGAGAGAGATTTCAGTGTCCTCATACTGAGAGAAGGAAGGATAGAGAAAAGAGAAAGATAAGGACAGAAAAAAACACAGAGACAGAGACAGAGACAAAGACAGACACAGAAGAATGATGGAAATAAACAAAGAATAACAGGTATGTTTGGTTCTCTATATGGATCTAATTAAAATATGTTTACAATTGGTCATCAAGTGAAATTCTGGAAGAATTATGCTTAGTATTAATATGAGAAGCTGGTTTGTCTTTTTTTTTTTTTTTTTTTTTAGGCAATGGGGGTTAATTGACTTGCCCACGGTCACACAGCTAGTAAGTGTCAAGTGTGAGGCCGGATTTGAACTCAGGTACTCCTGAATCCAGGGCCGGTGCTTTTAACCACTGTGCCATCTAGCTGCCCCCGAAGCTGGTTTGTCTTAAAGACAGACTTTTAAAAAATAGAGTCTGCAAAGATGCCTTTATCCTTTATGACAATCTGTTTTCTTACTTCTCTGTTCTACCCAGTTGTTCTTCACCTAGACCATTAGTCTCCCTCCCCACTGCCCCCCTACACACAGTCATACACAATCATAGAACTACTTTAGAAGGAATCCCAGCAGACATCTAGACCACCTTCTGCTACAAAAATAATCCTAGGGACAATTCACCTAACAAATAGTCATTCAGCCTATCCTTCAAAATCTCTAATAAGGAGACCCTACTTCTTATTAGGGCAGCCCATTTCTCTAATTACTTGGAAACTTTTCCTAATGGCAAACTTAAACTTATGTCTTTGCATAAATCTCTCACTCTTGGTTCCCCTAGGGCCAAACAGAAGAAGTCAAATTCCTTTTACAGCCTTCAGTATCTTGAAGAGACATATTATGTTCCTCCTAACTCTTCACTTTTCCAAGCTAAGGATTCCTAGTTCTTAATTTACTAATTCAGTCCAGGATTATCATGAGCTATAAGCTAGGATATAAGTTTATTTCATAGAACCATAGATTTGGAAGTAAAAAAAGGACCATCTAGCCCATCCCTACTTCCTATTTTTTTTGTTTTGTTTTTGGTGAGGCAATTGGGGTTAAAGTGACTTGCCCAGGGTCACACAGTTAGTAAGTGTTAAGTGTCTGAGACTGGATTTGAACTCTGGTCCTCCTGAATCCAGGGCCGGTGCTCTATCCACTGCGCCACCCAGCTGCCCCCTTCCTATTTTTTTTTTTTAAATCCCTTTCCCTTTTTCATTCATGCTCTTTGCTCAGATTTTTTGTTTTTGTTTTTTTAGTGAGGCAATTGGGGTTAAGTGACTTGCCCGGGGTCACACAGCTAGTAAGTATTAAGTGTTTGAGGCAGGATTTGAACTCAGGTCCTCCTGACTCCAGGGCCAGTGCTCTATCCACTGCGCCACCTAGCTGCCCCCATCCCCCTTCCTATTTTAAAGATTTGAAAACTGAGGCTCAACAGAAGGTAAGAGACTTCACACAGGAAAGAAAAGTCTGTATCAGGATAGGAATCCAGGTTCTGCTATCTCCTGGATTCCTGACTACTGGACTCCAGTTCAGTCCTTTATTTTTGATGACATCATTTGATTAATCTTTGCCGGAGATGTGTTAGGAATGAACACATATTCTGCTCTCTCACAACCTCACTCCCTTGGAGTCAGCTAACAGTCACAAAAATCAGAACAAGATTGTAGGCTAGTGGGACCACAGAGGAACCTCGATGAGAGCAGTTTTCCTTTTCTTCACTTGGAAAAGATGAGTAGCCTTTGGTGACTCCACAATTCTTGGTCGGGCATTGTGACTTCTTTGCACGGGGTATGTGGAATTAAGAAGCATGCACAAAGCCAGCTACTTGGCTAATAGAAACATACGGAGCATCTCTGGAGGTTGTCCTGGGTCTCTAGGGGCAGGTAGTCTCTGGTGTTTAAACAGCTGCTTTAGTACATTGTCCTCCCTGGGAACAAGCACAGTGTAAAGCTGGGCAAAGAATCCTCGGGGACTGGAGAAATATTTGTAGGAGCAGATTTGTTTTCTGTGTAAAGCCCCCTTAGACTCTGTCCTGGATTTCTCCTGGGAGGAGAAAGGGTTGCAGAAAGGAGTTGTGAGGGAGCAGGTTCCCTATAGTGTTGCTGTACACCCAGCTGCCAGGAAACCCTCTTGGGGGCATGCAGGAAGTGAAGAAAGCTGCCTCTTTAAAGCAGCCCTTCCCAAAGTGTGGTCCCTCAGACACTTTCAGGGGAGTCTCAACGTAAAAAATGGATTTCCCTAATAATACTAAGGACTTTTCATTTCTAATATGGTAAATATCAATAGATATAACCCATAAAAGAAAAAGTTCTTTGGGGTCCTTAATAATTTTAAAGAATAGAAAAGGGTCCTGAGACCAAAAAGGTTGAGAACTGTTGATTCACAGCGTTCCCCTTTGGCCTAGATACTTTGTCCTAGTCCTTTGCCTGGTTCTAAAGTCTCTCCCATTCTTTTTATTTTCTTTTAATTTTTTATGAATGGGGCCTTTCTTATTATCTATTTATTTTTTTGGTGAGGCAATTGGGGTTAAGTGACTTGCCCAGGGTCACACAGCTAGTAAGTGTCAAGTGTCTGAAGCTGGACTTGAACTCAGGTACTCCTGAATCCAGGGCTGGTGCTCTATCCACTGTGCCACCTAGCTGCCCCCATCTCCCATTCCTTTTAGATCTGGGGTACCAGAAAGGTTCTCCTGCCCAAAGATGGCTTCTTTACCATGCCTGAAATCACCTAAAATCTCAACATTAAAGTCATTCCTTTGAAATAAATTTAAATGCAGATACCCCTGGATAGAAGATATAGTGTCACTGTGGGGACACTATGGGCATCTGATGCTGCAGTGGATAGAGTGTGGGGGTCTTAGTCAGGAAGACCTGAATTCAAATCACTTATTAGCTATGTGATCCTGGACAAGTCACTTAAACCCTACTTGCCACAATTTCCTTAATTATAAAATAGAGATAATAATAGCACCTATCTTACAGGGTTGTTATGAGGGTCAAATAAGATAAGGTTTAGAAAAATAAAAGCACTTAAAAGCACAGTCCCTGGCACATAGTAGACATCACAGAAATGTTTATTTCCTTCTCCATTCCCCTTCTCTAATTCTCAAATTAGAGAAATTTGGTTTGAGGATGACTCAATATAAGTTAGAAGAAAAATCTCCTAATAATTAGAGCTGTCCAACAATGGAAAGCTGTCTTCATAGTGAGTTCATAATCATTGACATTCTTCAAGGTTAGGTTACTTGTTGGGGATGTTCAGGGGCGATTTCTGCTAGATTATGAGGGTAATTTTGTGATTGTGATTCTATAATTATTAGCAATGACTTTTGGAGGAATTAGCTGGAAGCAATATTTTTTAGGACTAGGGATACAGGATGAGAAGTAGGGAAATATAGCAGCTAAGTGGTGCTCTGGGCCTGGAGTGATAGATTAATTTCCCTAGGCTCTGGAGAGGGGGCATGGATTTTTGAGGTCTGGAGTATGAAAGGTTCTCATCTGGAGCAGGGAAAGCAGGACAGTGGTGTCTGGAAGATGAAGTGATGGCTTGGTTGTTTGACTGGTGAATAATATCATGAGATAGGTTCTATTATTGTCCTCATTTTAGAAATGAGGAAATGAAACTCAGAGAGGTTAAGTCACTTATCCAGGGTCAAAGAGCTAGTAAGTGCTGGAAGACAGATTCAAACCTCAGTCTTCTTGATTCCCAGTCTAGTTTATTATCTACTATTCCATGTTGACAGAAAGGGATATAGAAAAATTCTCAAAGATATACTATGTGTGTCTCAAAGACAGACAGAATACTTTACTCTTACCTAGTGCCAGCATTTACAAACAGCACTTCTGGAGAAGTGTTTCTGTTTGGACTGTGGTTGATAAGTAAACTCAAAGAATATTATTAAAATATTATGTGCACAGAACATCTGGATAAATGCACATGAACACTTTAATATTTGGTACAGAGAGGAGAGAATGTGATCTCACATAGCATTCAAGAAAGAGTAAGCAAGAGAAGTTTTTTAGATAATCTTTCTCTAATCTGTTTACAACATTGATGCAGATTATTTTATTCTAATTTTTCAGAGGCAATAAATACAGGCAATAAGAAGTGGATCAAAATTTGTAAAGCTAAAATTAGTAGTTCATGTTTTTCATGGATAGAAAAGGAATAGGAAGTTGAAATGTACACAGAACCCGGAGGGATTCCCAAGTCCTCTCAGTTTAGTATTTCAAAAAGGCAGAAAAGAACAAATCTTTAGGATAAAAGTGATTAATAGCTAGTCAGAATTATTTGACAGATAAAAGTTTCTTCTTTTCATGTGAAACTCTAATGAAAAATCTTGAACTTTTTTATAGAAATTGATTTTTTAAAAGTTGAACTTTGATAACATAGAGGTTCTTTATAGTTAACATGTATCCTTAATGGATGAAAGGTGTGCAGAATCCAAGTGGAAGGGAGGGGGAGGAAGATAGAAGCTTCCCATCAATTCAAACACTTAAGCTGAGTTTAAGAAAAATCAATAAGGATATCTATATTGTTATGGAAAAATGGAACAATTAAAATTTCCATTGCACATTAGGTATAGCCTTTTCTATGTTTTTAAGCTGAAATAGAAACCTGAGAATCTAATATATTTTAATGTAATAAAAGCCTGTCATATCTGGGATTTTTGATAATTTTGTGCTTGAACAAGGAATCAGATGAATTATGTTTGCACCAAACAATAGTGCATGATGGGACAAGCAGTATTCATGTTGATTGGAACATAAGATAGAAGAGTGTATGGTAATTTTAAGTTATCCAGAGAGGGAAGAATATAGAATTCCTATGTCTAATAATCCAATGGTTCTCTTCTCTTAATCCTCCTCCCTAACCTCCTTCTCTACCCTTTTAATCATACATTACTTCTTGTCCTTTAATACTTTGTGGCCCATCCAAATTGTACTTCTCTGTGTTCATCATATATGATATTCAGTTTCTCATTTCTGTGACTTTGTACTGACTGGCCATCACTCCATTTCTGGAATGCACTCTCTCCCTACCTTTACCTCAAAGAATCTGCTACTTGTTTCAGGATTCAGTTTAAACAGTGTCTTCTACATGTAAGTTTTTCCTTTTCCCTTCAACTGCTTGTGCCCTCCCTCCCTATCTTATATTTAATGATCTTGTATTTGTTCTTTATTCTGCTCATACGTATGTGTAAATGTATGTATATAAGTATATGTATACACACATGCACATTCAAATATTTATATAGGCATTTGCACTTGTATACACATATGTACCTGACATATAGTAGGCACTCTAAATTCTTGTTGGTTGACTAGAATCCCTATGTTCCTTTAAACACTTCTCAAAAGCTATAAAATTAGAGGGCTGCTCTGGTTAACACGGTGTCAAAAAAGGTTATAGAAGAGTTCAGTTCTTCCAAGTATTCTGCAGTAATTATCTGAAATGATGGTATTAAAACCAATAATAATGAAGAAATGCAATAATGATAAAGAAATGTAAACCCTGGTAAGCTTTTTCATCCAACCCAAGACTGTACAAAGAGTCAGAAACCACACACCCTAGAAACCTCCTGCCTGGAAAGCCATCGGGAACTCAAGTGAACAGACCAGAAGCCTGCAGCAGCACCTGGATGGGGC
Source organism: Dromiciops gliroides (assembly GCF_019393635.1). Taxonomy (NCBI): domain Eukaryota; kingdom Metazoa; phylum Chordata; class Mammalia; order Microbiotheria; family Microbiotheriidae; genus Dromiciops; species Dromiciops gliroides. The sequence continues at coordinate 658,211,944 of NC_057861.1, read as the reverse complement.
CAGTCAAATAAAAAGCTTTGTTCAGGAACATTGAAGCCTACCAGAACTCTGAGCATAGACAGATCAGATGGAGGAAGCTGGTGACAGGAGCCCAAGAAAATGAGGTCAGGATCAAACAGAAGCTGACCACTGTATCCAAATAAAGAGGAAGGGGCAGAGCCTGGCCCTGATGCAAAATCCCATTCAGCAACTAAGATTAGAGATGTCAGTAAACAGAAGATATCAAACACCATGAAAAAATATTATGAATTAAGTGGTGCCTTAGAGGTGAAGCTAGAAGAAAACAGTTAAAACAATGTCTCCAAAAAATGGCTTGACTACAAAAGTACTTGAGAAAATTAGAATGAGAAATAAAATTTGGAATTATAAATGCTATGAGCATTTTGGAGGAAAAAATTAGAAGAATAAATAGCTTAGAATAGAAGGTGGAAAAGCTTACCCAAGTACTGGATTCACTGAGAGTTAAATAGATCAAATAGAACTTAGTATTACTATAACCAGGAAATAATAGAATGAAATAAAAAGATTTTTAAAATGAAGAAAATTTAAGGTATCTACTATGAAAAAAAACTAACTTGAAAAATAGGTTAAGAAGAGATCTTTTAAGAATTATTGGATCATCTGAAAGATCTGATCAGAACAATAACTTTCATAGTCAATAATTAAGGACCCACTATGTGCCAGGCACTGTGCTAAGTACTAGGCACAAAATTTAAAAAGAAGAAGAAGAAGAAGAAGAAGAAGAAGAAGAAGAAGAAGAAGAAGAAGAAGAAGAAGAAGAAGAAGAAGCAGCAATGCACCCACCCCAAACCAGAGTCCTTACCCTTGAGGAGCTTACTAGCTAATAGGGGAAAACAACACAAAAAAGCTGAATTGGTGGGGAAATTGATGTACCCAGTGTGGAGGCATGGAGGAGAAGCCAAAGAAGTCCAAAATGAGTGATACTGTTTTTCTAGAAATCACAAAAGAAAATCGTCCCAATTTAATAGAACTAGAGGGAAAAGTAAAAATAAAGCCTACTGCTCATCTCTTGAAATTAACTCCAAGATGAAAAATGTCAGAGACTAAATCCATAATTTCCATGCCAAAGTAAGAGAACAAAAACCTGCGTGTAGCCAGAAGGAAAGAATTCAAGTATCAAGGAACCACAGTTCCTTTAATGGAATGGAGGCCTTCTAAGCATTCTTGATAAAGACCAGAGCTGAGTAAAACCTTTAAGTTTCAAACACAGGAGCCAAGAGCAACCTGGAAAGGAAAATATATTTGAGGAACTGAAAGGGACTAAATAATACTGACATTCTAATAGAGGGAGAACAAACAATTCTTCCTTCAAAATCCTAATGTATTCGAAGGTCTCAGAGACAATTATTTAAGAAAAAGCATATGGATTGGGGGTGAATTTATTCCATTATGAGGAATTAACAGGGATGGAAAAAGGAGTATATTAGAGAAGAAGGGAGAAAGAAGTCAGACTTACTATGTCTCATGTTAGGAGTGTGTAAGAAGTATGTATACAAGCAAGTAGAAAGGGGTAGGGAAGGGAGCGTCCTTGGAATCTCACTTTTTTCTGAACCAGACAAAGGAGAGTTGAAGACAAACTTACACACACCAAAGAGTTTGGTGTTATAATACATTAAATCCAACAGGGCAATAGGTGGGTATAGGAAAAGAGGAGAGAGAGGTTTAAGAGTAAGAGTAGAGTTGGGGTGGGACAAACTTTGGCTTCTGAACATGGATTTTATAGGAGAAATTAAAAGGAAAGAAAGAAAGAATGTGTAAGAACCAGTGATTGGGGCGGGAAAGGAAAGGAAGGAAGGGTAAGGATAATGGAAGTAGATTGCTCACTTCAGTTACAAGTCATGATTGCTGAGCACCTTCCTTCTCTTCAGTCACCCTCTGCTTTGTAAAGAGACAAGTGGGAAATAGAGGGAAAAAGTATATGAAAAGATATGATGGAGGGAAATAGATAATTGATAATTATAATCATGAATGTGAATGGGATAAATCCACTCATAAAACAGAAGAGAATAACAGAATGGATTAGAGTGTAGAATTCAATAATCTGTTGTTGACAAAACACACACAGAAGAAATATAAACATTAATGTAGTTAAAAGACTGAAACAAAATGTATTGTGCTTCAAGTGACAAGCACAGCTAGTAATTAGTTTCAAATAAGGCAACAGTAAAAATCGACATGATTAAAAAAACACACCACATACCAAAAAACAAGAAACCCAAGGAAACAACATTATACTTAAATGCATCATAGATAATGCAATTCCACTAATGCTATATCTCCATCTCTAATTATATATCTATCCTCTCTTCATCTCGAATTCTATCTCTCTGAATCTCCATCTCTGTCTCTGTTGCTCTTGTTTCTGTCTCTGTCTCTCTCATCTAAGTACTTAAAACACAATTAAATTAGAGTAATAGAAAATTGGCATTAAAAGCATAAACAAGTAAGAAGTTAAAGACAGGGGCAGCTACGTGGCGCAGTGGATAGAGCACCGGCCCTGGATTCAGGAGTACCTGAGTTCAAATCCGGCCTCAGACACTTGACACTTACTAGCTGTGTGACCCTGGGCAAGTCACTTAGCCCTCATTGCCCAGCAAAAAAAAAAAAAAAAAAAAGAAGTTAAAGACATTGATAAAATTTTAGAAAAGGAAATTATAATGGATTTCTGGTGATCACTGAATCACAATAGAACACAATATGAACATTTCTCAGATCTGTAGGACCCTTTATAAAAATTGAGAATGTGCTAGGGAATAAGTGCCTCATAAATAAATGCAGAAAAGCAGAAATATTAAATGCTTTTACTGACCAAAACAAAATAAAAACAAACAAATAAATGACCTTTGAAGAAAGATGATCAAAACAGAGTTTAAATAACTTAATTCTAAGGTATTGAGGCATCCAAGAAAAATCATAGAAATAATAGATAACTTCATTAAATAAAATGAAAACAATAAGATAATACAAAAAATGGGAATGCAGCCAAAGTAGTCCTTATGGGAAAATATGTATTTCTAACTGCTTTTATCAACAAAGAGAGAAAGAAAGACAAATAAATTGGGTAAAACATGATTATATCAATAGATGTAAAAAGCTTTTGAAAAGATGTAATACTGGGGGGCAGCTAGGTGGTGCAGTGGATAAAGCACCAGCCCTGGATTCCAGAGGACCTGAGTTCAAATCTGGCCTCAGACACTTGACACTTACTAGCTGTGTGACCCTGGGCAAGTCACTTAACCCTCATTGCCCCGCAAAAAAAAAAAAAAGATGTAATACTGATTTCTACAGAAACATTAAAAAAGCATAAGAATAAATGTACTTTTTCTTAAGATCAATACTACCTGCTTAGAACCTAAAGTTAGCACTATTTATAATGGAGAAATACTAGAGACCTTTGCAATAAGATCAGGGCTAAAGTAAGGATGTCCGTTGTCATTACTAGTATTTGATATAATTTTAGAAATGTTAGCTATAACAATAACATAATATAAATTGAGTACATAAACATAGGCAAAAAGGAAAGAAAATTTCTGCTTTTCATAGGTAATATGATGGCCTGCTGAAAGTCAGGGCAACTATATGGCTCAGTAGATAGAGGGCTCAGTCTGGAGTCAGGAAGACCTAAGTTCAAATCAGGCCTCAGATACTTATGAGCTGTATGAACCTGGGCAAGTCACTTAACTTCTGTTTGCTTTTATTTATTGGCAAACCACTCCAGTATCTTTGTTAAGAAAACCCCATGGACAGTGTGGTCCAGGGGATCATGAAGAGTTGGACATGACTGAACAACTATAATAGAAAGGCTGCTTAAAGACTAATAGATTAAACTAAAAATTAATTAAACCAATCGATAACAATAAAACATCAAAATATAAAACTATATCTATCTACCTAACTGCACAAGTTGTAAGCCTTTCTATGTATTATCAGGTCAGAAAGATCTATAAAAAGAAATTCTATTTAAAATAATGAGAATATAGAAAGTATTTGAGAGTCCATCTACCAATACACATAGTGAGTCTTAATATTACTATAAAACACTTTACAGAAATAAAGTCAGTCAGTTAATATAGATTTATTAGGTGCTTACAATATGCCAGGCACTGTGCCAAGTACTGGGGCTACAAATAAAGGGAAATAAAACAGTTTGGAAACATCTAATTATAAGGAAAATTTTTCTGACATTGAGCCTAAATGAGCTTATACTTATTGCCCCTAATTCTTCCCTTTGGGGCTGAAGAATATAAATTTAATATCACTTCAGTAAGACAGTTCTACTTAGAGACTTACTATCTAATACTTAGTACTTAGAGACAGCTTTCATGTTCTCCCTGAGTCTTTTCTCCAAGCTAAACATATGCAGCTTCTTCATTGTATGTCATGAGGATCCCCATATATCATCATGATCCTCATATGTCATCATCCTGGTGGCCCCCCTTCTGGTATTCTATAACTTATCAATGCCTTTCTTTAAACATGATGCTTAGAATCGAACAAATGCTCCAAATTAGGTTTGAAGAGGACTGAGTTCAATGAGACTCTTATTTACCTATTTCTTGAATAATAAAGCCATCATATTAGCTTTTTGGGGGTGGGGAATGATACTTTGTAGTGCTCATTCATAGTGAATGCTAGGTCCTAAAGTAAAGAGAGCACTGGGTTTCAAATCAGGAAGACTCACCTTCGTGAGTTCAAATCTAGTCTCAGACACATACTAGCTGTGTGACTTTGGACAAGTCACTTAACCCTGCTTGCCTCCATTTCTTCATATGTAAAATAAGCTGGAGAAAGAAAAGGCAAACCACTCCAGTATCTTTGCCTGGAAAACCCCAAATGGGGTCATGAAGAGTTGTACATAACTAAAAAAATACTGAACAACAAAAACTTTTTATTGATCATTCATATTGAAATTATACTCCATGCAAAACCCTCAGTCCTTTTTGAGCATGACCACTATCTATCCATGCCTTGTCCATCTTACTTGGGAAAATGACTTTTTGTACCCAAGTACAATTCTTTGTACCCAAACACAATTCCAGTATTGTGCTGGTAAATGTTAACAACTGGCTCTCTCTATAAAAAAGAAAAAGAAAAAGAAAACCCCAAAACCTAAACATAGGTACAATGTACCTTTAACTTTGCCCATCATTAACTTTTTTCTTCATAATTTTCTTAAGTGTAGACAACCAGTAATATAATAAATCAAGTCCTGATTTATAGTTTTTGCCTATTTCTGAGGTGTGAATGTTCACACTGAAAATGTAACAATAAGCTTTTGCAAAGCTGTAGGAGCTGCCCTTAGCATACTCCTGCATTTATCTCTATTGACTCATTCTCTTAGACTCAGCCCTGGTGCTCTTTCCCAATGATATCAGACTCAAATAGAAATGAGGGCCCTTAAACTGTATGTAAGGATCTTTGCAGGTGTATATCAACACAAAGAACCACATATTAACATTATCAATGTTTTATTGTGCTTTTTATTTATTTTGCTAAATATTTCCCAATTGCATTTTTTTTCAGGGCAATAAGGGTTATGTGACTTGCCCAGGGTCACACAGCTAGTAAGTGTCAAATGTCTGAGGCTGGATTTGAACTCAGGTCCTCCTGAATCCAGGGCTGGTGCTTAGCTGTCCCTGCAGCTAATCTGGTTCAGTCCAGACTTGGTAATGTGGCAGCCACATGTTTGATAGCTCTGCTCTATTCTAACAAGATCCTTTTGGAGCCTGATGTTGTTTTCCATTGTGTTAGCTATCTCTCCCAACTTTCTATCATTTGAAATATGATGAATATAACATCTATACATCTATCAGAGTCATTGCAAAAATGTTAAACAACTCAGAACTCTAAGATTTTCCTTTGCAGACCTTCTGACCTTAATGCCCTCCACCATAGAGCTCTCAACTTGTTGCAAAGAAAGACTATTAAGTAAAATGAACCAATGAAGGATTCTTGTTTGTCAGTGTATGAGATATTCAGTACCCATAGTCCCCCTACTTTTAAATTGCTGAGGAAGGAAACATGTATTTCATCATCTGTGGAACCTATATTACTCATCATCTTTAATCTGCAATTAACTATATTTTAGTGTTGCTTTAATTTACTTCATTATAGTAATTGCACTATGTAGTTCTGCATTTCTACCTTCTATATAAGTTCATACATGTCTTACTTTTAAAAATTCCCCACAGTTATCTTTTTCTATGGAACAATACAATTTCATTGCATTAATATACCAAAAATTGATCATTCTCCAATTGGTGGGCACCTACTTTGTTTCTTTTTTTTTTTACTATCTTGAAAAGTACTATGAATATCTTTGTATTTATGGCACTGTGCTTTCTGCCTTTGACCAGTTTGTGTACGTGTCCTATAGTAAGATCAGTTGTCAGAGTATAAACAATTTCATTACTTTTCTTGAATAGGTCTTACTTGTTTCCCACAATGGTTTGACTAGTTTTCAATTTAACCAACAGCTCATTAATGTGTCTGTTTTTCCATAGACTCTCCAAAACTATTTCCTTCTTTTATCATCTTCTGCATTTTGACGATGATGAGACATAATTTTAAACTCATTTTTATTTGGACCTCTCTTGTTAGTAGTGATTTAGAATCCTTTTTCATATGATCCGTGGTGGTGTGCAATTTCTTTTTCAAAAAATTTGTTCATACCCGTTGACTTCTTTATTTTCTACCCTACTCATAATAAAGGTCTGTGTCTTCTGTCTGTTACTTGTTGTCTGTGTTCCTACCTTCCCTCTCTTTCTACCAGATGATTGAAAGTGGGACCAACTTGAAGAGTGAGGAGGCAAATAAGGAAGGGTCAGATTGGTAATTTGTGGAGTTTTTTTCATTTTAATTGTTTCTCTACTATAACTCGAGGTTCATAATCCTAGAACACAAAAATTTATGATTTTTCCTCCCCAACCAATCTCTTTTAATCAAGAATTCAACTTAGAAGTCTATTGATGTTGCCCTGATCACAGGCCAGAGCTTCAGAATGTCTTATTGATCTTGGCTTCATGTATGTCTCCACTATTTATGGTAGCACCAGAATATTTCTAGTATCAATGAATACTCCAGGTGGAGGAATTGTTTGTTTTGCTTGGTTTTTGTTGTTTTTACTTCCTTCTTGAAGAGGACCATGACATAGGGGTGATGTCATGACTTGCACTGAATTGGATTTAAGAGAGGGTGGGCTGTGCAAGGTCACCAACCTCACTTTCTCCTCCAGAGCCATCCAGATCCAGTGGCAAGATATATATCAGTAAGACTGGAGATGGTCCTGGATGTTTGAAGCAATTGGGGTTAAAGTGTCTTGCCCAGGGTCACACAGCTAGTAAGTGTATGAGGTAAGATTTGAACTAGGGTCCTCCCAACTTCAGGGCCAGTGCTCTATCCACTGTGCCACCAAGCTGTATAAGGTGGAGAAACATGTATGATAAGAATATTAGATTGCAGGCAATCAATTTATACAGGTTATGGGAGTATAATGAAAGTGTGTGCTGAAATTGCTATCAAGAGAAAGAGATTTGAATCCCACTTTTGACTATAGGCAAGTCACTTTTGAGTGACTAAGGCTTTCTGAGTTTCTTCTAAAAAATGCAGATCACAATATAACTCCCAGGACTATGAGGAAAGAGTTGTATAAACTTTAAAAATCTTATACAAATGTTTTATTATTTGATTTATTAAATAATAAATATTAGCCTATTATTATTTTTATCACCTACCTCCCCAAATGTTCGAGAGGATCAAATGATACAATCCAATGCAGTAGAAAACTTTTATGAAATGCCTACTAGGCATGAAGCACTGTGCTAAGTGTTGGGGGTAAAAAGTTTTTAAAAAAGGAAAAAAAAAAGAAAGATAATCCTGCCCTCAAGAAACTTAAAATCTAATAGGGGAAGATGATACATGAAAGGAAAATATAAATCTGGGATAGTCTCTGCCTTCATGGAACTTAAAATGTAATGGAAGTGGCGGGGGTGGGGTGGGGAGAATAATTGACAAAAGGATGATGTTTCCTGCTGATGAGCTTTTGGGGGAGGGTTGTGCTGCTGATGGAAAATGAGATCATTTTATAAAGTGCTGTAAAAACCGTAGAGTCCTACTAGTATTATGATTATTGTTGTTATTGCTATTGTTATTATCAGTGAATGGTCTTTTTGTGCTCATGGTAGTAAACACACCAACTTGACCTTCATCCCAGTCCTGCTTTTAAGCCTTCTTTCCAACCACAAAATGAACATGGTGCAATAGAAAGAGCATTGGCTCTGAAGTCAGAAAAGCTGGATCCAAATCTTCCCTCTAACTTTGAAAAATCACTTTATCTCCTTGGATTGTACTTTCCTCATATATGAAATAAGTTGTTTGGACTAGATGGCCTTCTTGCTCTAGAGCTATGATTTGGAAACACTATAGTGTGACTTCTTCATGATCAAATTCATATGTCTGGGAACTTTTTGTTCCCTTGTCTCTTGTCCTTTTAGATTTTTGCCTGTTGATTGAGATCCATCAAGTCATTTTGCAGAATCTAAGAGATGGGAGAGACCTTAGAGGTCACCTAATCCAACTAGTATCTGAACAAGTAATAGTATCAAGTAATGATACAAATAATAATATCCACATTAATAATAATAATCCCCAATAATCCTCCAGCTCTCATTAGAAGACCCAAGGGTGGAGAGATCTATAAATAGTTTTTCTTAGTCCTCATAGTAGTCTTGAAAATGCAAATACATGCTGTTGGTTGTAAGAGGGTATTGAAGAAGTATAGGCATATCATGACTAATCTAAGCACACATTCTACTGGAGATCTTTGTACATGAAAAATAAGCCTGATCAGCCTTACATTAGTGTCCTACTGCATGTTCTATGGGCATCTACATGACATGTTATCCAATAGCAAAAATATAAGAAAATTATCTTATCGAGCCCTAAGCTTTCAGTCAGAAAGGCAGACCAAGGGTTTTAACCTTTGGAGTCAGATTTTCTTTTCATTCATAGGCCAATCTCACCTCTACCACAAGATACCTGGGTAAGGAGCTTCCTTCTCATCTGCCTCAATTGAGGCAGTCATTGAAATCACAGAATATAATCATAGCATATTAATGAGATATCAAACTAATTGTAACTATTTGTTACCTGATCCCCTTAAGACATGTGAATAGCTTTTTTTTTTCTAATGGAATTAGGATAATAACTTTATTGAAAGAGCAAACAATTTGGGAGTATCTTTTTATGGCTTTAAATACCTAAGCCTAGAGAGAATTGGACAGTTTGAGGGATTGCAGACTTAGGAATGATTTGTGGAGTAGATTCCTTGGGGGGAGGGAGGAAGGAATTTCTCTGTCCTTTCTCCCTATTGGCCATGGCATCTAGCAGCAGAGCTAGGGACATCCCATCTGGCAGTTTGAGATTTCAGTTCAAGAGAGTTTCAGGTATAATTCAGGCACAGAGATACACACACTAAAGACAGGAAAAGATATAGGAAGTCAATTAAATTAAGAGCAGAAGTAGCTATGAGGAACAAAACCCCTGGCAGCAGAGAAGAGAACTGGATGCAGAAAGGGAACCTACCTTAGTGACCCACCCAGCAGAGATGATGTATTCAAGAAGAACTTTGAAAGGATTCTGAAAAGTTAAAAAAAGACTTCCAAGACTTGTAGTATCAGGCATTGTGAATTGTCTTAGCCATATATATTCTTTACGTATTTCCCCCTATTACCATTGTACCCTAAATTTGTGCCCTCCCACAGATGTTGCATGTATCTGTGGAAGAATGAATTGTAGGTTTATATAGGGGGTATTTTGTAACTAATTTAAGAAAATCTATGCCATTTTAGTAAACACCTTTGCTAAGAGCATTGTGTCTATTGGCTACCTATTAATAAGAGTCACATTGATGTGGGTTTGTGAGCTACAATATTAAGAATTAGGTCTCACAGTATTTCCTCTAAGACCTTGAGGTAGTCGATTCTCTTTGGGGAGTAAGCCAGAATGGGTGTGATATTAGGTTTTAGGAAGCAAAATGCAAACAACTGCTATTAAAACTCATGTTTTATATCAGGGTAATATAATACTGGAGATTATTTTTGTTATTGTTCTGTCATTTTTCAGGTGTGTCCTATTCTTTATGACCTCATTTGTGGTTTTCTCAGCAAAGATACTGGAGTGGTTTGCCATTTTCTTCTCTTGCTTATTTTACAGACGTGGAAACTAAGGCAAAAGGAGTTAAATGGCTTGCTCAGGGTCACACAGCTACTAAGCATCTGAGGCCAGATTTCAACTCAGAAAGATGAGTCTTTCCAAGTCCAGCACTCTATCCATTATTCCCAGTGGAGATTATACAAGGAGTAACTGTACTTTTGAAGGCAAAAGGTAACCATGTATACAGTACTATGTAGTAAAAAGCAATGGCAAGTATTAAGGGTTAATCTATTATTTAGTTGTAGTGAATGATCAAGTTCTCATTGACTGTGTCTGGAAAGTCTTATTACACAGGGATTTTTGTTGTTATTGTATGGCTTTCTTTGAGGCCATCCTCCTGACTGACATGTCTATTTATATGTTGGGTCCCTAAAGGGGCAACTGCTCCTCCTCCTCTCAAGATTTTAGGGGTAACCCTCTGGGACTGGGCTTTTATTACCCTTGGCTCATGAGCATCACTGGTCTCCATGAACAATTGTCCAGACTTAGATTTTACATAATGTATTTACTAAGCATGTATAGTAAGAATAATGAGTATAAAACATTCCCCATAAACTTGGTTATGTAAGAAGCAGGAAGAATAGGCAAAAGCTTGGATCGCAATGATATTGAGACACACATGTATAGACACACATGACAAAAGGATAACTCCCACTCCTGGCCCTGAAAATCCCACTGTGGAATACTTATAATGCTCTTAGGGTTGGTACCTTCTTAGAGTTCAAAGTTGGCATTCTTCTCTGGTACAAAGGGTCACACTTCTTGAAGCTGCTGCTATCCTTAGCTTCCTCTACATTTCTTTGTAGTTGTTTCCATTGATGTTGGCTATGACTGCTTCAGTAACCATGGTATCATCTCTGGTCACTGGTGAGACCTCTGATGATGCTTCTGGATTTCCTGAACTAACAAGATTGATTGGATATTTCCATTTTGAAATATTCATTTTTGTAAGGTCAGGACATGACAACCATCAGAGACTGAGATGGCCATATGCTCGTAGCTTTATTAGTTGGGTGAGTAGACAGGGCAGCCCATTTTCCCTGACTTACATCTCAGAAACAGCTCAAAGTAGTTCTAGCTCCTCAAAGCCACAAAGGAAGGAGAGTGATGAAGGGGTCAGGGCCCCTTTTAGATACCCACTCATCAACCACCGCAGAGTCATTAATTCTGTTTTTTTAGCCAATCAGATAATTTGGTCATCATATAATGTTAGTCCAGACTTCATGTCTGGAAGTAGGATCACCCTAAGTTTCTACAAAGTCACTTAGACTAGACTCAGGAAATATCTATGAGTGCTCCAATGACTGGCCTCTCATAGACCAGTCCACAATGTGTTTCTGTATGTGTCTGTTTGTGTGTGTGTACACACACAGATATACATCACATATATAGACACATACACATACATACAACTATGACACAATCTCTTTCATATGCATATAATACTACAATATATACATATATATTACAATATGATTGTCGTAAAGAAGCTAGTGAAAGCAAAATCATTTTTAACTAAAATATTTGAGGAGGTGGTGATTACAGTTAGTTAAATTATTTGGTTAATATGAGGTTAGATAAAAAATTTTGTTGGTATCATTGCAATCCTAGATATTAAAACTCTCTCTAAAATTTAGTCTCCTTTCCTGACTCAGTAAATGAAACAAAACAAATATAATTGAATCTTTAAAAACTAACTTCTCTGAGCCTCAGTTTCTTCATCTGTAAAACCAAAGGGTTGGGTAAGATGATCACTGATGTTCCTTTAAATTTTATGATCCTATCAACATCCATGTTCTAAATAAAAATTATTATACTGTCTTTTAGATAGATATGTGTTAAGTAGAAAAGATTGTGTTAAATGTATACTCTCTGAGAACTTCTATCCTGGAAGTTATTTGTTGTCCTTTAAAAAAAAAAAACAAAACTTATACCAGCTTGTTTTTATTATGATTTAACACTTGTTCCTAAAAATGGGATAGAGAAAAAAAAGAATACCTATTTAGGATTTAGAGTTTAATGGGATCTTTTGTTTAGTAATTTTTAGTTATGTCTGACTCATTGTGACCCCCATTTGGGGTTTTCTTGGCAAAGATATTGGTGCAATTTACTATTTACTTCTCCAGATCATTTTATAGATGAGGAAACTGAGGCAGACAAGGTTAAGTGATTTGCCCAGGGTCACACAGCTAGTAAGTATCTTAGGCCAGATTTGAACTCATGAAGATGAGTCTTCTTTACTCCAGGCCCAGCAATCTATCCACTGTCCAACCTAGCTGACTGTTAGTGGGATCTTAGAAGTCATTAAATTTAACCTTTTTTTTTTAAACAAAGGAGGACGAGAGATGTTAAATCACTTGTATAAGCTCACCTAAGTAGTAGGTGGATTAGTTAAGATTCAGGTTTGAGTTGTCTAGATGCTGGAGCCTGTGTGCTTTCCACTGTGGCATGCCTCCTCACCAGGGGTCCAGTGTAGTTGGTCTCTGGTCACAACATGAGACATCATTTGGACTGTTCAATTCTGTATAGCCAAAGATGATGGCATGTTTTTGTTTTTTGTAATGGAATTTCATGTACTGGGTGATAACAAGTGAGATGATCAGTTTATTTCTGAAATGGAAATAAAATGAAATAAAGTTAACATTTGGTGCAGAGTCAAAATCTCCATAGGATTCTTTGTAGAAAGTTTTCCCCTCAGGTCTGTTATAGATGAGTTTGAGTTCTAGTAACAAAACCATCAGATTTCTTTGCTTACCTGTCAAGTAGTTTCCTTTAATACAAAGTGAACAATGTAACAGTTAAGTGACTTGCCCAGGGTCATAGCTAGTAAGTGTCTAAGGTTAGATTTGAACTCTAAGTCTTCCTGATGTCAGACCCAGTGTTATTCACTACACTACTAGCTGCCTCTGTAATTCTATATGTTTTATTTTGTGCATTTGAATTAATTAATTTTATGCATTATTCTGAGAAGGGGTGAGTAGGCTTTGCCACATTGCCACTGGGCTCCATGTCACAAAAAAGGTAAAGAACTCCCGCAGTGGGCATTGTGCTACATGTATCTAACCCATGATGTTTCTATTCTACAGATATGACACTTGGGTGACTGAATACTTTCCACCCTCAATTGCCTTGACCAACATTCTGTGGTATGTATGACTTGTGTGACATTCAGACCTCTCTTCTCCCCTTCTCTGTGACCGCCCCCCCCCCCCAATTTAATAAATAAGATCCTAATTTTCAGAAACTATACCTGGAGTCCAGAAAATCAGAAGTCAAGGTACGCATCCTTCTCTTGTCCTATTTGTTGTGACACCAACCGGTGGGCTTCGTGCAGTTGTGTGAAGAAGAAGCCCCCCTGTGGCTTGGTCTCAGTGACAAGCCTGTTCAAGATTGGAGCAGATGTTTCTGTTTTAAGATCCAGTCATTTCCTCTCTTCCAGGAGTGCATGCCAGCACAGCCAATATCTGGAAGCCTGCTGCTTCACAGTGGGTCCAAACTCTAAACTGGTACTTTACTAGAAAATGGTAATAAAGCAATTTGAATTGCTTTTCATCTCAGAGCTCTTAATGGCTTTCAGGTTCATATGAGACCAATCAATTAATCCTGCTTCAGAGCTAGAGGAATGGGATGTTTTCTATCCTCTGAATAGAAGATGAGCCCATAACAGAGATTTTCCAGCACTACCAATCTACTTACTGAGACTTATGTCAGTTGGAGGTACCTAACAGAGCCTCCAGCTGGGGCTGCTAGTGAAGCTTTGCGGTCTTTCTTACCTTACTACTTGCCAGTCATGGGCTAATTAATTGATCATACACCAAAGGCATATTAGAATTATTTCTTCACTTCGGGTTTCCTTCTTTGCACCCGCTTATTCTCTCTAATCCCAAACCTTTGATGGTAGACCTTTTTTTTTGGGGGGGGGTGGTTCAGGTTGGGGGAGAATGGGAAGGAATGTCGAATTTTATTTATCTGGAGGGAAATGGTTCTTTAGGGACAAGACTTCTGTTGCTTTTCCACAGGAACAAGACCTGGAAGGGACTTTAGCGATCAACTAATCCTATCCCCTCAGAGTCTTCCACAGAACTGCCAAATTGTTATTCCTAAAGCACAAGTCTGACAATGTAACTCCCCTGCTGAAGAAGCTTAATTGTGGCTGCTTATTGCCTCTAAGCAAAATTAAAAAAAAAAATTGTTCATCATTTAAAATCCTTCTCAGATTGGCTCTAGCCTATCTTTCTAGGCCAAGGCTTCTTAACCTGGGGCCTGTGAACTTAAAAAAAATTTTTTTTGATAAGTCTATTTCAATATAATTGGTTTTCTTTGTAATCCTAAGTCTTTTATTCATTTTACACCCATTATTCTGAGAAGGGCTTCATAGGCAACAGGCTTCCAAAGAGGTTCATGACACATCAAAAGGTTAAGTACCCTTGTTATAGGCTGATGTCATATGATTCCCTCTCATGTATACCATACTACATCAAAACTGGTCTACTTGCTCATCCATCTCCTTTGTCCATACCTTTTCCTAATCTCTTCCCTATTTCTGGAATACTTTCTCTCATCACCTCTATCTTTTGGAATTCCTGGCAACCTTTAGAACTCACTTCAAAGCTATCTACTTTAAGAAGCTTTTCCTGTTTTTTTCACCTATTATTGTACCCACCCAAGACAATTCCAAAGGACTTATGATGAAAAATTCTATCCATCTCTAGAGAAACAATGGATGGAGCCCGAATACAGATTGAGACATATTATTTCCACTTTATTTCCGTAGTTTTTCTTTTGCAATGTGGCTAACATGGAAATAGAATTTGTATGATTTCATATATATAATTTATATCCCACTTTTTGCCTTCACAATGGGTAGGGGAGGGATGGGAGGAAGACAGTTCAAAATTCAAAATTTTCCAAAAAATAAATGCTCATGATAAATAAATAATGAATGAAAAAAAATCTATTATCTGACCCTTCCTGTATCCCCAATTATCTATGTACTTTTTTTTTTTGTTTTCCTTGATAGAATGTAAGTTCTTTGAAGGTAGGGATTGTTTTGTGTTGTCTTTTTATACCCAACACTTTAGCATGGTGCCTGACACATAGTTGGAACTAATACATGTTTGTTGGATTAAATAAGGAAACTGAGTCCCAGAGGCTGTCACTGACTTGCCACAGAAGTGGGTCTTGAACCTAGGCTTGTGATTCCAAAGCTATTGTTCCTCCCATTAAGCTAAGAGACTTCTTTGGCAGATTAGTTCATCTTTGAACAGTTTCTCAGTTACTAAGCTTTCACAAAAATGGAACTTGGAACTTCCAGAAGGAAGGTAAATATGACAAGATTTAGCTTCTCTTTATGGCCAGATGTTGAGCTTTTATTTAAGAAATGAAGTTATTTTTAAACTTTTGGGTGAAAGGACAAATGATTAATCCATTAATATGAAGTAATAGATTGAAAGTGATCAATACAAGCAGAGCAGTTCATTTGCTTTTTTCCCCGACAAATGGGTGAAGGAATGAATTGATGGGTTTTTTTTTTTTCCATCAGAATGAAGGCAGTTGAGACTATTTTTCTACCTCAGCCTAGATTCTTGCCAGAAATTGCCTTAAGACCTAAAGTACAACTTGTTTAGACATCTTCCAGTTGTAATTTTTCTGTAGGCTGTTAAAAATATTGACTTTGACAGCTTTAAAATGATGGCCTAGAAATTGGAATAATTTACATTCTGGAATTAAGATAATTCAGGCATTTCTGCTAGTGACTCAAGAGAGAAAGACACTGTTATATAAATCCCAGATTTTAGAGAATCTAAACCATTAGCATACATCGATCTGCCTGTGGATATTTGGAGCAGTCCCATTCACATGTAAATGATTTTTTAAAAAATGTCTATCGAAAGCACAGCAAGATTTCAGAGTCCTTCCAGGATTGTATGGTCCTGAGGATATGGGCAAAGCCAGTCAATTAAAGTCCTCCCCAGGGTAGTGAAGCCTGTCACTTTGGGCAACACTATAGTCACTGTATGACTGTGGTAGCAATGAGTCTTTGCTTCAGATGCTCCCCATCTCTTTAACTTTTGTAACTCAGTCACAGAAAATCAACAGAGAAGACATTCAGGCAGGCTTGGTGATACTGGACCTGACCCAATGTTTCCTGCCAGATTCCAAACACACCTGTTAAACAAATTCCTTTCTCCCAGCATTCATCCAGGATTTCAACTGGAAGCAAAGGGATGCTCTTGGCTCATTGCATTCCTATGGTTGTTAACTGTATTGATTGTCCCAACATGTTCCTGATTCATATTCATTTGTTATTCATTCATTCATTCATTCATTCATTCATTCATTCATTCATTCATTCATTCATTCAATGGCTAACATTTACTTAACACTTTTTGAGTGTAAGGCACTATGCTTAATACTAAGTTGTTGTTGTTGTCATTGTTTGTCCTTTGATCTTAAAGAGGAACATGACATTGGGATAATGTCATGACTTGCAGTGAATTAGATTGAAGTCAGGGAGGGATAGTGCTAAGTACAAGGACAGAGTTAGGGTCTGTCCTGAAGGATCTTACATTTGAATTAAGTAGATGATCCTGGATCAAAACAATGAAAAGAAAACTGAAAATATTCAGGTTTTGGCTAAGGAAGAGTTCAATTATGCAGGATCTATAGAAAAATGGTAAACAAATGCACCTATATATGTATGCATATCCCTGGGAGAAAGTGCTTTTTTCCCCCACCTTAAATTTCCTATATGATTTTGCCTGGACCTTTCTTTTCAGATATTGAATTTTCTTGTATTGTAGCTCTTTGTGTGTATTCCCTTTCCCTTGCTTCTTGATGACAGCATCTATCTAATGACCATTTTTACATCCCATTTCCATTTTTCTGGAGATCCACATAACTGAACTATTCCTGAGTCCAAACCTCCATATTTTCAACAATAAGTTTACTTGACTTTTCTGGGTTTTTGGTCAGGACCATAGTTCAACTCCAACAGATCTTAAGCGACTTCAGGGTAGACTATGCCACTGTAACTTATTGTATATAAACAAACACTGCATGTTTATTTGGTTGAATGCATTGTCTATTGATAACACAGGTCATATAATTTTAGAGCTATGAAAGACCTTGCAGATTTCCAAGGGTAGCCCTCAGATGTGGATCTGGTTGATAAAATAAAATAAAGAAAAATCGGATCTGAGGTTGTTTTGTCACACTTGGCCCAGGAACAAAAATTGCTAGTTACATCTCTGCTAGTCCATGAAGAGCTTAGCCCCCGTCCTCCAATCTCGCCATAAGGAGAGAAGGTCTATAAAGATATAAACATGGATGACCTGAGAAGAATGAAATGTGAAATTGACTCTAAGGACAAAGACAGTTGTGAGAAAGGAGTGATGAACATGAGTGCCATGGAACAGGCCATGCCTGAGTTCGTACCTGACCTTCTTTCAGTGTAAAGTGGCCCATGCCTTTTGCTTTACCTTAATTCATTTCACTAATACTTTTTTTGTGGAAGGCTCAGCTTTTAACACTGATCAGCTCTATGTTAGTTGCTATGAGGCCTGGGTAGGGTGGGCTGGGAGTGAGGCCAATGTGAAATGTGGTATAGATATCACCAACAGGAAAACATGATCATCCAAAAAGAAGAGATTTCTGTAAGACATCTGACCTATCTTTAGTTCTCTGAAGCCTCTAACTGGGGTAACACATCTGACTCCTTGAGAGTTGAATTTTCTGGCCAGATGGGTCACAGGAAGAATTGCAAAGCTTATAGACAAAGTAGTTTGTCTGAATGCATCTAGGTGGACTTTGGGGACATAATACACTTTTGCAAAGCAGGTAGGGTTGATAAGTTCAACCCTCTGTACTTAAGTACATTGAGAATGAGGCTTGTGGTGGACCACACAGTTGATGTTGCTGTTGCTTGTATTAGCCTGGGACCTCAATGCAAATGCATGAAAGGAAGGGGTGGATGAGTTGGGGTGCAGGGGCAAGAGGGACAGTATATTTATGCAGTCACATCCTGTTCAAAAACAATATGTTCTAGTAAGGCTTGAGGTTGACTCTGAATATGCATATCTTCAGAAGAAACAGTAAACTTTATGTAGATAGTTCTAGAAGCTTTAGGAGGCCACATCTGTATGAATAATGTTAATTAAATAATAAGAGTTATGGAATGCTTCAAGTTTTACAAAGCAGTTTCCTTACAACAACCCTGTTGAAGGGAAAAGATTATCTGCATTTTATAAATGGGAAAACAGCTTTAAAGAACTTAATGGATTTACTTGAGGTATCCTAGCTAATAAATACAGGAGCTGGGTCTCAAACTCGGGCTACCTAGTGCACCCTCTGTTCTACCACATCTAATGTAAAGTTCATATATGGCCATGAGATGTTTGCTTTGGGTGAACATATATTCTCTACGCATAGACATTCTCTCTAAAGTCCTATTCTAATGCCTCATCGTGGCATCAATGTGACCTTGAATTCTTGAATGGGATCCCAGAAAAGTACAGGCTCTGGCAGGTCCTACCAAGCTGCCAAAGCTTGCACAGACCCAGATCCACATGAAATCAAATGTCTGTACTCTTAGAATCCCAGAATCTAAATTGAAAGGGACCTCTGTAGCCACCTAATCCAACCTATAATCCATCCCAAGGAATCCGCACTGTCGCATACCCAATGAGTGGTCATGCAAACTTTGCTCAAAGACCTCAAAGGAGAGTAAATGAACCACCTTGGGAAGCAGCCTGCTCCACTTCTGGAATGAATTTTAGTTTTAGTTGTTAGGAACTTTCCCCCACTGACATTAAGCTGGCCTCTTTGTACTTTTCTCCCCATTGCTCCTGGCTCTGCCCTCTGGGACAAGACAGAAAAGTTGAATCTGTCCTCCACATGAAGGCTTTTCAAATATTTATACACAGCCATCTAATTCCTCAAATCTTTTTTCTTTCTTTTCTTCAGGCTACACATGCCCTGTTCCTTCAATGATCCTTATAAATCTTGGATTCAAGGATCTTTACCATCCTAGTTTCTCTACTCTGTACACTCTCCAGACTTTTAATGTCCTCCTTAATCCATGGCAGCCAGAACTAAATACAACACTTCAAATTAGGTCTGACAGGACAAGGTATGGTGTGACTATCACCTACCTCCTCTTGGAAATGATGCCCTTATTAGTATAGTCCAAGACCACTTTAGTTTTCTTGGCTTCCATAGAAACCAACTTTTATTCACTTATTCATTCATTCATTCATCTGTCCATCCATTAATTCATTTATTCTTTATTCAACTAAGAATTATTAAGTCCTTATTATGTGCTAGGGTTACAAAGACAAAAATGAAATAGTTCTCACCCTCAAGGAACTTATAGTCTTATCTAATTAGATTCATCACCAGAAGGTAACTAATAAGAGTTACATTTTCTTTAGTCACAGTAATTCATGAAGAGAGTCTTCTAAAGCATGGAGGGGTTGTGATCTGGATGGGTGAATTCAAATTTTCTTGAATTATGGAAGTATACATATTGAATGTATCATTTTTACCTGAAGCAACTTTGGGAATTAAGCAGAACTAGAGGCAAGGAGGGAAAAGAGGGGGAAACAATACTCTTTGTTACATGAACACGCCTTGTACTAAAAAAGTGTCTCCTCCCCCTTCTTCCCTGTTGAATTCTGATCTGTCCTTTAAACTCATTTCAAATGTTACCTCCTCCAGAAAGAATTCCCTAATCACCAAATTCTCTATGATGACAATTCTTTCCAAGTTTCATGCAGTATTTTATTTTGCCCCTTTCTAATGTTCTTATAATATAGCATTGCCTAGTATAGTTATTGTTCTTGTATCTCACCCCTCTTAGACAATAAATTCTTTAAGATCCTTGTCTTATTTCAATATCAAGAGTCAGTATGTTCTACTCAAAGTAGGTGTCTATTAAATACCTGATAAAGGAAGGAATATGAATCAATGTTTATATTTTTTCTTATAATCTATTCTCAGACACCAGGTAAAATCATATAAAACCACTGCATTCTTTTGGGGGAAACCAAATGCCCCTGTTAAAAAATAATGAAGATGTTTACTTTAGAAATGACTTAAGGGGAAAAAGACGACATTTTACAAAAGGCCCAGAGCTTTCTGCTGAGTGCTCTGGTAATTGTCTTCTTATCCATGAGCTGGAATGGATGTTAAAGAGGTCATCTCTAATCTATCTCCCTTATTTTATAGATTAATAAATATTGAGGCCTTAAGACTTGGCCAGTGCCACACAGGTTTAAGTATATTAGTCAGAATTATAATCCCTGTTCTCTGATTCTAATCCAGTGCTCTTTTCACTCAGTCCTGGTCACTTCTGTGTGGGGGAGTTATCTTGGGGAGGTTTGTACAATTGTGGAATGGGTTTCTAGTGTCTGCTTTGACCTCAATTCATCTGCCACCTGATAGGTAGCAGTGGTCAGGCTCATTCTTGGGATTATCTGAGGAGTTTGCATCAAGCACAATCTCAAAGGATTTAGGATTCATTTTTATAAACATACTCTAAATGGAGACTCAACTCTAGACTTATTATAGCATTTTGTGGGTTACTTGGACTGGGAGATAACATAACTCTAAGGCATTTTATGTCTCAGAATTTCCAATTGAATAGTATACAGGTGTCCATATCTTTTGGCCAGGCCCAGGCTGACCTTCATGGGTAAAATGATTGAATTTAATTCAGTTGAAGGTTTTGAAATAGGACCAAGATATTCTAAATTCAGAATATGATCAATGAAGTAATGAGATAAGTATGTTTCACTATTCATTTTCATAGACTTCTATCATTTCATGCTTTTGATATCAATTGATAATGAAGACTGCCAATTGCCCCTCTCTCTCTCTCTCTCTCTCTCTCTCTCTCTCTCTCTCTCTCTCTCTCTCTCTCTCTCAAGTTGACTGTTGTCTGATAGGAGTTAAAAATTTTGGCTAAGGCCATTTGGATTAACCATGGCAACACTAGCCTCCCATCTTACCCTCCCCTCATCCTCCCACAGAACCTGTGATTTCATTAGCATAAAGAACTCCTAAGAAAGAATTCTCTTCTTCCAATCCAGCTCAGCACCTCCTCTACTACCTATAGTCTTAAGAGAAGAAGGTAAAGGAATAAATATTTATATAGCTCCTAATATGTGTCAGGCACTGAATGAAATGCTTTACAAATACTATCTCTGTTGAGAATTACCTTAGAGTCAGTATAGTGTAGGGGACAGAGAACTTCCCTCAGAGACAGGAACACCTGTCCTGCCTCTGATACATACTAGCTGTGTGACACTGGATAAGGTCACTTAACCTCTTAGTGTCCCATGTAATCCTCCATTAGCATGGATTAAAAAGTAAAAATAGCTGACATTTATACAGTTCGTTCGAATTTTTCAAAGCACTCCATGGACATTATTTCATTTGATCCTCCCAACAGCCTATATGAGTTAGGTACTAAAGGTGTTATTATCTCAATTTTCTATTTGAAGTGACTAAGGTTCAGAGAGCATTCAGCTATTAAGTGTCAGAGGTTGAAAGTCAAGTTCACTTCTCTGCTGACCCCAGGCCCAGAATTCTTTCGACTACACTAAGTCCCTATATGTACTGCTGCCCTAACAGAGATGACTGCATTTATACCCAGTCCCTCCCACCTCAGAAGTTTAGAACTATTTCTAGACATGCTCTCACTAAACCATTAAAGCCTCTCATCTCTTCCAGGAAATGAGAAGAGGAGCTGTGAAGGCAACTGAATAGCAAGCCTAAATCAATAAAAGGGAGGCAAAGAACAGGAGAACAGGTGTACCTGGGATTTCCATTTCACTTCTGAGTAACTGAAGAGGTCAACATGTGAGTGTCTGCTGGGGATTGATCTTAGCCCAGTGTTATCACAAGGCAATGGTGTGACCTGTATATGGACTTGGATCTGGAAGATAGGACAAAGGAAGTTAGATTTTGGCAGTTATTTCAGTGAGCCTCTTTCTCCTCTCCTTAAGGTGGGGTTGGGCTATATAAGTCATTGTATTTGGGGGCTATCTACCTCCCAATCCAGATGGGTGAATAGCTGACCTTGTCAATGCCACAAAAGTGGAGCTTTTCCTATATGTTACAGATCTTCGTGTACCCATTAACAAAGAACAATATCCCTTAAAGTAGGTGCAAGTTTTTTGTTTTTTTTTTTTTCTCCTGCCTTGGTAGCTGGATGGCTCCAGAATGGGAAACCCAACAGTTACTAGGGATTTGGAGTATAAGCCACCATGGATGAAGGACTAGGAGGTAGTATGAGGAGATCAGGTCAGATAATCCCAGGTTCTTTTTTTTTAGTTTTCTTTTATTTTAAAGAAATAATAGGGGGCAGCTGGGTGGCACAGTGGATGGCACCAGCTCTGGATTCAGGAGGATCTGAGTTCAAATCCGGCCTCAGACACTTGACACTTACTAGCTGTGTGACCCTGGGCAAGTCACTTAACCCTCATTGCTTCCACCCCCCCCCCAATAACAAACATTTTTATTTATAGTTTTGAATTACAAACTTTATCCCTCCTTCCCTCCCTCCCCCTCCCTGAGGCAATAAGCAATAAGATATGGGTTATGCATGTACAATTATATAAAACATTATCATATTAGTAATTTTGTACAAAAACTTGAATAAAATTTAAAAAATGAAAGAAAGTGAAAAATAGCATGCTTCAGTTTGTGTTCAACCAATATAAGTTCTTTCTTTGGAGGTGCATGATTATGTTTCATCATTGGTCCTTTGGGATTGTCTTGGATCATTGTATTGCTGAGAATATTTGTCATTCACAATTCTTCATCAAACATATTGCTGTCTCTGTGTACAACATTATCTTGGTTCTGCTAACTTCATTATACATCAGTTCATATAAATCTTTCCAGTACTCAGACAATCCGAATTTACTGAGCTTCTCATGGAGCAAAGAGCTTTAGTCAGACTCTCTTAGTTGGAATTGACCTCAAAGAACACCTTGTTCAGTCTGCAATTTAAAAAAAATGAGTCTTCTCTATGCTGTCCCAAATAAGTGAGCATGCAGTCCCTGCCTGAGGATCTCCATTGATGGGAAACTCATTACCACCCAAAGTAGCCCATTTCATTTTTTGATGATTCTGTTAGGAAGTCCTTTGTTATAACAAATACAGATTTTTCCCTTTGTAGATTCCACCTATTGTTCATTGGTCTGCTTTCTAGGATCAAGCAGAATAAACTGAAACCCATCATCCTCTTGTAGGAGACTGTGTGTCCCATAGATTATTGAAGGCTAGAAAAAATAATTTTACGTGATAAACTGAATCTCCTTGATATAGTTCAAGGTGATTTTTCCCCTGTGGACCAAAACATGGCTGAACATTTCAATTTTTAAAAATGTCTAGGCAAAAGGAGTTATTAGCAACAGAGTTGTATCTAGGACTTTTGAACCTTATGCCAGTTAGTATGAGCTGTGCTTGGTAAGTGAAAAAAGTATACTCTCAATTAGGGATGAGGCAGCTAGGTGGAAAAGGAGAAGAGCTTCCTTTAAAACTAATTATTTGTGACAATTAGATGTTAAGTGCTGTTATTTTTGAATTAGTAAAGGATTTCAAGTGCTGTTAGCACCTTCTAAATTTGCCACTCTAGTACAAAGCACTTGTTACCTCACCCTAGTTATGGTGAACATAATTGTGAAGTAGATTGTCTTTGTCTCTGTCAGTCTGACACCGTGGCCAAGTTTCTGTGAAGGCACTAAGGGCCCTCATGTAGCTCTGTATTTTCCCAAGGCTCTAAATAGTAGCACCCTACCAGCTTCAGACAATGCTTCACATTCTGTACTTCCTTTTACATCAGAATTTAGCTACTCAATTCCCTGAAGATTCTACTCTGGAATGTGTGACAATTGGTAGTAAATGGTTAAACAGATAAACCAGTCTTTACTGGCTAATGCTATCACTCATTCTCAAGCAAAATGATGCCTCATAGTCAGAGTCAGAATTGGTTGGTATTAAATATAGCTAACATGCTTTCCTTAAGAAAACTTTAAGATGTGATGCTAATTCTTGCAATTCCAAGTATTATAGTATTTCAGTGAGAGTTCTTTTTGCTCTTATTTAGATAGAGGGAGAAGTCTTTTTGTTTTTCCTTAAATCATGTTCCAAAGGTGGTTGCCAACTCCACTTATGTGATATGAAGCTGATCCCATACCCATGGCCAAAATGATGCCTACTTGGGTCTGTTAGTTAAGTACCTAGTTGATTTTCATTTGAAGTGGAAATGATGAGTCTCAGGGAAAGGAAAAACTTTAGGAGAAGCAAGCCACCTGAATGTCAAAGAAAGATGCTTGGGTTTCATCTGGCTGACTTCTATGTCTAAAAGAGTCCTAGAAGGAAAATAAAAGGAGGGAATATATCATATGAAACTAATGGTCCAAATATTAATACATTGAATCATTATTTAATAAATAATATCTTATATGTGTTAAAGATGACTATCTTATGGTCCTGTTTATTCAGCAACCTTGATATACAGCCTAGATTTTCATTAAAAATCTGTTTCTTTAAAAAGAGACATCTTTCTATATTTGAAATAAATTCTGATCTGAATTGATCAGAAATTTGAAATTGAAGCAAAACAGAGCCTCTTTAAGAAATTCCTCTCAAAGTTGTTGGGTAACCACCATTCAAAAGAACAAACTAAGAGATATAAAGTGGGAAAGTCGGAAATGGGAGAAGGTTGGTCAGACAGGGAGTCAGGAGGCCTGGTTCCAAGCTTGGCACTTCAACTAATTAGCTAGGTAACTATGAACATGTTACTTATGTTTTTGGGTCTTCATCTGTCTTCATCAGAAGTCTTGGTCTAGCTGAAGCCAAAGGAGCCTTTCAGATCAGCAATTCCACACCTCTAGTGAGCAAATAAATAAACAAATAAACACCTGATAGAAACTTAGTGCCAGAAACAGATACCTAAGAAGACAAGTAGTATAAGCTTTTGACTTCAGACAATGCTAGTTAGAGCTCTATCAGGCCTATTATGAAAAGACCTCCAAGGAAAGAGATTCTCCAACATCCCTCAGTAACTCTTTCCAGTGTTTAGCAACCCCTACTGTCAGGAAGTTCTTCCTTATAAATTGCATGCTAGAAGCTTTAAAGACAGACAGACACACACACACACACACATACACACACACACGTACTCACACAACACTGGAGTAGACTATTCAGATGCAACAGGTGCAATGAGTTATAGATCTCACAAAGAGGACAAAGGAGCAACCAGTCAGCAGTAACAGCGGTTGCCAAGAATTTAATTCATCAGTCCAAATCCAAATTTACAAAGAACTAATCCCACATAATGGATAAAGGAAAAAAGGAAGGATTAATGGGAAAAAGGGGGGGGGGTGTTTTTGAAAATTCACATCTCTCAAGTCCAGTGAGCTACTCATTTGAGTTGTTTTTGCTTTTTCTTCTTATCCAAGCCGATCTTTAATTTAATTATTTTTAAAAGAAAAAAAAACAGCATGATTGCAATTTAAGTACATGTATGTACATTTTCAGATGATCGGTAGTTGCTTTGAATGTGTCTGCAGATGGGATAATTCTTGCAGCAGGAATGTGGGACAATTACATTTGAAAAATAATAAATCTGCCCCTCAGGGCTTACATCGCCCTTGCAGCATCAGGCGAAAATCTGTTCCTTCTCAAAAACAAGTCTTCTTTCTCTAGGCCACAGAAAGAATACTGTCTTGGTGAACAACCAAAATTAAAGGGCCAGTTTCTCACTCCACAGAAGTCTATGGAAACATAACTGAATGACAGCTCCTCTCCAGAACAAGAATGTATTGTAGTGAGACAAGTAAAGCCCATCCATCAGTTTTATTATGGCCATGTTTTCCCAAACTGTAAATTGTATCTTACTTCAGAGATGGGGTAGAGTGGCCAATATATGATAACAACATTAAGGAGGAATGGAAGAAGAATGAACATACATTTCTTTCTAAATTGTTTTTATGTATAATAATAGCCAACATTTATCTACCTCTTTATAGTTTACAATGTGCTTTATACATATGAACACATTTGGTCTTCACAACAATGTTGTAAAGGAGGTAGGGGAAGGATTGTTATCCCCATTTTATAGATCAAGAATTGAGGCCCTAGAAAGTTAAGTGACTTATGGCTAGTAAGTAGGGTACTAGGGGCACATCCCTAATGGGATGTGATGAGTGCGTAGCGCTCAGTCTTCTTTTATTTTGTGACTGAGTTATCGCAGTTGGCATCTTTATTTAAAATCCTTTCTCTCTTAGATCTCACATAGAACTTTTTTATGTCTCTGAATCCCTCCATGATAGGATGACAGATTTAAAGGGGGAAGGGCTCCCTCAAAATCATGGAGTCCATCTCCTTCCTTTTACAAATAAGGAAATGGAGAGCCAGTGAGGTTAAATGATTTGCCTAAGGTCACAGGAGTGGCAGGACTGAGGTTAGAATACAGGTCCTCTGATGGCAAATCTAGTGGTCTTTTCATTGCACAAGCCAGATTCCTTATAATTATCTGTGCCTGTACCTTACCCACTCATTTTATTCTTCATTAACAACCTTTGATGCAGTCACATAGTTAAATAGAATTTGTTTACATATAGTCAGATTTAGGCATGTGGTTACAATAAATTGCAAAGATAGTTGCATACTTTGTCTTATTTTGATCCTTCCAACAACAACAAAAAGTCATATAGCTATTATTATTCTCATTTTGTTTATGAGAAAGTTGAGGCTCAGAGGTTAATGACTTGTCAATCACTTGGTAAGAAGCTTATAAATGTCAGAATTTGAACATACATTCCCCTTTCTCTCCACCTTCCCTCACCTTTTCTCTCTTCCCTGGCTTCAGGCCATTTATCCACAGCAGGAAGACCTATCACCCCCAGGGACAGCCTACCTACTCCTTTTTCCTTCTCCCTTAGCAGAAGCTACTTAAGTGCTCACAGAGCTTAGATGAGATGAGACTAAACAGCTCCATGTCTTTTGATAATATGGAAGACCATCAGATGCTACCATCTACCCCACCACTCTACAGGTTCTGACCTGCTATCTTGCTTCTATGCTCTGTAGTCCCACAACATTGTTAACTGTAACCTAAGGACCCTTAGGACATGCCATCTACCCTACTGCTGACCCTTAGAAATTCCATGTCTTTTGTTTCTTCTTATTTGACTGGGAAGATAAAGATGTGAGCTCTTTCAGATCCCTTCCTTCATTCCCCTAAACCTTTCTGTGTTCTAACACATTTTCTCTTCCTTCTCTTCACTTGGCTTTTAACTCCCCACTGGGGGAGCCCGGCTTCTAGGCTACACTGCTGTCCCCAGCCTCAGAGGGTCCCAGGTGTTTTGGTTTGAGGGAGGGCATGTTTTTCTCTTGCCTGGCCTGTTCTCTGGTCTGAAGATAACCTCAAGCCTACTTACTAAACAACCAATCAGCAAAGCTTTCTGTGGTGTGGTTCTTAGCTTTGACGAACCTGCATCCCTCCCCCATCTGGGCCTCCCATTACTCAGAATTTCTTCTTGGTTCCCCAATGGCGAGGGACAGCTGAATTCCTCCCTAGGTCCCCCTGACACCCTTGTACCCCTCCCCCCCACCAGCTGTTCATCCCTCTCACCCGACCACAAGCTCACTTCCAGAAAACACTGGTGCTGAAACTGATTTGGAAGCTCGGGGGTTAAGTTCCTCTGGTGCAGTGTGTCTGGGGTCTCTGTCAGTGCAATCTCAGGGTTGGACTTTACCGGTTGCTCAGCATGGCCCCCTTTAATCTGTCTATGGCTGGAAAATAATCTCAGCCTGTATTTTTGTGGGTTTTTCTGCTCCAGGGGTTTTATTGCTGTTTTGGGGGTAATTGTACCAGGAGCTCTATGTGTTTAATATCTTTCCTCCGCCATCTTGGTTCTGCCCCTCTCTTCCTTCACTTCAGTCTCAAAGGATGAGATGTATTGTTAATCCTATAACCACCACTGCTCTTGCATGCATTTACACATTTTTAGTATTTTTCTGTCTTGGTTCTTTCTCCCATATTTTTACAAATATGTCTAGGTCTTTTCTATTCTGAACAACAATAATAACACCACCACCCCACCTTCTCTTCACTGCTACTCCTTCAAGCTGAGGTATACAGGGTGTTTAGGGCTGACTAGCTCCTCTGGTGTGAGGACTTGTTGAGCCCTTTCCAGGGCTTCTCATCTACTTTTGGTGTCCACCTTTTATCCAACTCTCAACTGTGACTCCAACAAGCTGTAACATGTGCACCCTGGTAAAACCATCCTGCAGATGGGCTAAACCAAATTGAGGGTTACTGATAGGCCTCAAACTTGATGAATTAGGGGGAATGTCTACTCTAGGCATGTGAAGATGTCCCCCAGCAGAATGGGCAACTGAGAACAAGTTGTTCCAGTGGCCGTAAAAGCAGTTGAAGCAGAAGTGGTGGAGTGTGTAGAGCTTGGTCAGATATCAAGACACCAAGGTCATCTGTTGCATCCTGGGTCATCATCAGTTGTCTTGACTTTTGTCTTAGCACTGGACTTCATTGACTTTGGAAGAGAAAGTGAGGCTGACAACTTTGCATAGCTCTGCCTCACTTAAATCCAATTCATATACAAGTCAAGACATTATCCCATGATGTCACTGGTTCTCATTGAAAATGAAGGACAAACGACAACCTTCTCAAGCTGTTATATTATTCCTCTCCTTCCTTTGAGAGTCAAACTTCTGTTGAAAAGTTGTCTACATAATTTATTGCCAACTTTACACTGCCCTCTGTTCAATCTGGTTTTTGCCATTGTATGGAAACATCTCAAAGAATGAATTAATTAACGATTTCTTGCCAGGGGCAGCAAGGTGGCACAGTGAATATGGCATTGGACTTGAAATCAGGAAGACTCATCTTCATAAGTTCAAATCTGTCATTAGAGAATAATTGTTTGATCCTGGGCCAGTCTCTTACCCCTTTTTTGCCTCAGTTCTGCATCTGTAAAATGATCAGGAGAAGGAAATGGTAAACTACTCCAACATCTTTTCCCAGAAAACTCCAAATGGGGTCATGAAAAATTGAACATGACAGCTGAACAATATCAAAGAACTAATGGTCTTTTCCTGCCTTCATTCTTCTTGAAATTTTTGTAGATTTAAAAAAGTAATTAGCATTTTTATTTATAGTTTTGGGTTCCAATTTTTATCCCTCCTTCCTTCCCTCTCCTCCACCCTCCCTGAGGTAGTAAGCAATCAGATATAGATTATACATGTATGATTATGTAAAACATTACCATATTAGTAATTTTGTATAAGAAAACTTGAATAAAAGAAAAAATGAAAGAAAGTGAAAAATAGAATTCTTCAGTCTGTGTTCCATCAATATCAGTTCTTTCTGTGGAGGTATATAATTTGTTTCATCAATAGTCCTTTGGGATTGTCTTGGATCATTGTATTGTTTGTAGATTTTTGATACTGTTGACTGTTTAATCCTCCTACATAATTTCTCCTTCCTCTCATCATTCTCTTTGTACCTCTTTGACTACTGCTCATTCTACTTTACTGATACCTCTTGCTCCTTTTCTGCTTTATATTTGGGCATTTTCTTAAGCTCTGCTCTTGTTTCTCTTTTCTCTTTCAATCTATCTCTTAGTAACTTCATTCACTTCCAAGGCTTTGATTCTAAACCCTATTCAGATGATTTTGAAATCTATTTCCAGCATCGGTCTTGTCCCATAACTATAATTCTACATTTTCCACAGCCTGCTAGTTATGTCATTAGTATGCCCAAATCAATACTGTAAATGTTTTAATGGGACCATCAGGATCCCACCACCTCCAGAACAGGTAATCACTAGAGAAAAAGGAAGAACTCAGAATGTATTCTTGGGAAAAAACAAATAAAACCCCAAATCTAAAAACTGTTGTTGACCTTTGTTACATGGTGTCATGACTGTCCAGTTCTATCAACATTCACAGTCCTTTAAGATGTTCAGCAGCCCGCAGTCTAGCCTACTTAATACGTCTCTCCCCAGGAATATATACAACAGAGGAAACTCAAAGACAGACACATAGTAAAAAAAACATCCAGGAATCAAGAGTTTCAGTAAAACAATGGTCTCAACTGGTACTTTTGCCCTTCTTCTTGATAAGCTAGTCAGTGCTGCAATTTAAAAGCTAGCTTCAATATACTAACTTAGAAGTCTGAGATAGCTCTGATTTTATAGTCTGGGTATAGTTAGTTTCAGAAGGGAACAGAGCCTAGTGCTCTTGTCAGCTTTATTGGTAAGACCTCTGCCTTCCTTCTTCAATAGCAATTGCCCTACCTGACCTTCCTGATTATGGTAATAAATGGATATAAAACTGAATTAATCATCTCTTTCCCAAAATATATCTCTTCTCCTATCATCTCTATTTTTCTATGGCATCATCACCCTCCCAGACACCGAAATGTGAAACTTTGGAGTCATCTTTGACACTTCATTTTCCCTCATTCCCCCAATCCTATAAGTTGAGACATTCTGTTAATACCAACTTTGAATCTATTCTTTCCTTTTCATGCCCACTGCAACAACTTCACTTCAGGCTCTTACTACCCATTGCCTATTCTACTGTAATAATTTCTTAACTTAATTTTCTACACGAATCTATCTTTCTCAAGAAATTTTGCCAAAGGATCACTTAAGTCAAATATTTTCATGATTAAAGAATTTTAGTGGCTACCAATTGCCTGTAGAAGAAAGTACAAGCTCATTAGTTTGGCATTTGAGGAAATCCATGATCTGAGTCCATTGTACTTTTCAAGTTTCATTACATGCTAATCCCTTTGGTACATTTTATAATGTTAGTCAACTTGGGCTGCTACCGTCACATATTCCCATCTTGTCCTTATATGTTTTTATTGAGTATTCTGGTCATAATTGTTGTTGTTCCTTCATTCTCAAAGAGGACCATGACATTGGGAGGTGATGTCACGACTTGCAATGAATTGGATTTAAGTGAGGCAGGGCTATGCAAAGTCGTCAGCCTCACTCTCTGCTCCAGAGTCATCTGGGTCCAGTGGCAAGATATACATCAAGGTAACTAGAGATGGCCCCAGATGTTTGAGGCAATCATGGTTAAGTGACTTGCCCAGGGTCACACAGCTAGTAGTGTAAAGTGCCTGAGGCTGGACTTGAACTCAGATTCTCCTGACTCCAGGTCCTGTGCTCTATCCACTGCACCATCTAGCTGCCCTTACTGAGGAGAGAGATTTAGACCAAATAGTAAGGGCTGAGAGATAGGTAGTGAATTCATTGAGGAAGAAAATAGAGTGTCCTTAGGGTTTATAGATAGCTGTTGCCAGAATCTTTGAATTAAGTGAACCTCAGGAGGAGAGCTTACTGGGGGTGCTGGGAGAGGGAGAGTCTAGGTTAGGCAATGGGGAATAAAGAGTATTTGGACTTCTTTGTTCTTTGAAGAGCACTTGCATTGTCTACTTTATCTAATGTGATCCTAGAACAGACTCTTCCCATGTCATCTCCACCTTCTGAAATCATATCTATTTTCCCTGTGTCTAACTTAGGTTCTATTGCATGGAAAATTTCCTAGAAAGGCAGTTTAAAGCAATTTCACTCTCCTTGTATTTCTCATGCAAGTTGTTTTTTATATTATATTATAGTTATTTGTATATGTGTTTATTGTTGTCTGTTAAAAGTATTAATTTGATAGGGAAAAGAATCTCACTAATAGGGTGTTTTCCCTACATGTTAAAAATGAACAGAATTATTTGATAGACACAGAATCCTCTGACTATAAATATAAAAGAAAGCATAAACCAGGAAGGAAGATGCTCACCAAAGGTGTTGGCCAAAGGTATGTAGGGTATCCTGCTCAAAGTCCAAATCGAAGAATTCTTCATAAATGATAAAGCTCCTCAGATATTCCTGTTAGCATATAAGGTGCTGATTGCATGCAACTTTCTCTTCTAAGGTTACCTTTCATT
This sequence comes from Dromiciops gliroides, assembly GCF_019393635.1. NCBI lineage: Eukaryota > Metazoa > Chordata > Mammalia > Microbiotheria > Microbiotheriidae > Dromiciops > Dromiciops gliroides. The sequence continues at coordinate 658,179,714 of NC_057861.1, read as the reverse complement.
TACTCTACAAGCATCTTGTATGTACTTATTTGTATATGTTGTCACCTTCATAAAAATGTAAGTTCCTTGAGATAAAGAGTCTGTTTTCATTTCTCTTTGTATGCTCATCACTCACCACTGTTCATAGCACTAGTAAGCACTTAATGAAAACATATTAATTGATAAAGGTATGGGACATTGCAAGGCCTCCTAAATGAGATCCATAATCATTCAAAAAAGTTTGGTATAACTATCCACAGAGGAAAAACCAAGTGGATCAAGAATAACTAGTTTTTCAAACTATGATTTGCAGTTTGATAGACAGCCTAAAATTTATGCTGATCCACAAAATATCTTGGATAGCCACCGCAGATGGAAAAGTTATTGGGTTCATAATTGAAGTGGAGGAAGAGAGAAATTAGATTGGGAAATTGCCTCAAACTTTTCAGTGGCTTTTCCCTGAAACAAAATCCCAACTTTTAAATAATAATATTTTTCTGATGCTGCTGCCTGCCTGTAAGTCATGAAATACTGCAGTTTCTGAAGAATAAAAATTATATGTCCCCCAAAAGGCAAAGGAGAGATACATGATGCATCACATGGCTGAAACATATGATGAAAGATGAATTATGCAGATGAAAATGGCATAAAAGATATCATCAAAGAGATATGATCAGAAAGAAAGAGGTAGTCTAGTCATATAACACAAAAGATGGAAAATAGATGGACAGCCCATGGAATTTCAAGTGATTGAGAAGAAGACTGCTGCATTTACCTTGTTGAGTAGATTCCTGGTTGAGAATTTTTAAGAGGACATATTGGATAGGAAGATAAGGATGTCTTGGGATCTGTACTACTGATGGGAGGGCCCACTATATGTACTATAGAACAAGTGAAATTCTGAAGAAGTATACATGTCTCATTTCTCTTATTAGATGATGAACTCCCTTGGGGTAGGGATTATTTTTTATTTCCTCTTCACACCTGAAGTTTCTAGCCTAGCATCCTGTATATAGTAGGTACCTAAACTATTTTCTGAATTAAATTTAATATCTCATGTCCTCTGCTAGACTGTAAACTCTATAGTGGAGGGACCAGGGCTGAGTGTGTCTTATACACACTAGACATTCTATAAGTGCTATTGTATCATAGAATTTCAGTTTTGTAAGGGACCTCTGAGGTCATCTTGTCCAATTACTTTCTGAATAGGAATACTCTCTGCTTCAACACCTTGTCAGTGCTCATCTAGCTTCTATGCTTAGACCTCTGGTCAGTCAGTCAGCAAGGATTCATTAAGTATTTCCTATGTGACAGGACTATGCTAAATACTATGAATATAAAGAAAGGTAAAAATACAGACCTTGACATTAAGGAACTGACTATGGGGGAAACAACAAACAATTAACTATGAGCATACAAGATATATTGTATATATTATATACAATAGAAATGTATATATTCTCAGAGGGAAGGCACTAGCAGTTTGGGGGTAATAATAGGGGAAAGCCCCTTCGCAGAAGGTGGGATATGAGCTAAGTTTCTGAAGTAAACCTAGGAAGCATGGAGGTGAACATGAAGACAAAGAGCATTCCAGGTATGAGGGATCTACGAGAACTTATGAGTAAACCAAGTGCAATAGTATAGACAGAGAAGAGAAAAAAAGGTATACCTGGGGCATACCCATAGTTACTGATCATGACCTGAAGGAAGATCTTGTAAAGGAGACTGAGGAGTAGTCAGATTGGAGGAGAAAGATATGCCATGGCAGTCAAGAAATGACAGAGGATCTAGGAGAAGTGTCAAAGGCTTAAGAGAGGTAAAAACAATGATTATTGAGAAAAGACATTTGGAGGATTTGCCAATAAAGAGATAATTGGCAACTCTATTTCATCCTCCACTTCGGAGATAGATAGATAGATAGATAGATAGATAGATAGATAGATAGATAGATAGATAGATAGATAGATAGATAGATAGATAGATATAGAGAGACAGAGACAGACAGACAAAAACAGACAGAGAGACAGAGTGAGTCAGAGACAGCCAGAGACAGACACAGCCAGAGTCAAACAGACAGACAGAAACAGAGAGAAAGAGGGTGCTTTCAGTTGAATTATAAATCTGGAAACCCAATCACAGAAAGTTTAGAAGAGAGTGAGAGGAAAGGAAGTGGAAGATCAAATGTACATGGGTTTCTCAAGTAATTTAGCCATAGAAGAGAGGGAAGATATAGGGCAACAGTTATTAGGGATGGCAAGATCAAGTGAGAGTTTTTAAGGATTGAGAAAACATGGATATAATTGTAGGCTGCAGGGAAGCTACTAGTAGATAGGAAAAGATTGAAGATTAGAGAAAGAATGGGGATGATAAGGGAGCAATGTGCTAGAGAAGATGGGATAGAATGGGATCAAAAGTTCATGTAGACAGGCTTCTTTTCTCAAGGAGAAGGGCATCTTTCAATGTGAGATGGTTGAAGAAGATAGGGAACTATCTTAGTGATAAGAGATGAAGAGCAGGAGATAAAAATGAGTTCTCAAAATTGGCCTTTTTTTTTTTTTACTAAAATGAAAAGCAAAATCTTTAACTGAGAATGTGGAGGAAGATTGAGGAGTAATGAAAAGGTTTGGGATAACTTCTGTGGTAAATAAGATAAAGAATTGATTAGGGAGATGTAAAAAGATTGCTTTGCTGCAGTAAGAGCCCAGTTGAGGTTATGTAGCATATGTAGTCAACATGGTTGTATGATTTCCTTCATCCTTATTCAGTAGTAGATATTTAGGAGTGAAGGCAAAGGATTGTGGGAGTTATCCAAGGCTAAAGCTTGGCATGGTATCATTGGTAATAGGAAAAGGGGGCAAGGGATTTGAAGGTAGAATTGAGCTGGTTCTCCAAGAAGTTCAAATAAGGAAGAGAGGAGAGTGTAGCCATTGCAGGGGTGATGGTTTGGGAATGAACTGAGAGGTGGAGGGATCAGATGTCTAGATGACAATGAAAAAGAAGGTTGGAAGTCGTAAATCAGAGGGAAAGATAGAAGGAAAAAGTATGATCAGATAAAGGAATTTTAGAGTTCATGAACATGGAAGTGGAATACTTTGTGGGTGATGGCAAGATAAAGGACAGGGCTATCTCCATGTGTAGCTGAGATGGAATAGAGGAGTAGGGCATGAGAATTGAGTAGATTAAGGACTGGGAAATTAAGGTGTTTCAAAGAATATTTGTATTGAAGTTTCTAAGTATAAGGGCAGGAGTTGGGTTGGAGAGAAAGACTGGGTACTGAATTCACTGAGTAAGGAAAGAGAGTGTCCTAAGGGTCTATAGATAGCAGTTGCCAGAATCTTTGAATTAAGTGAACCTCAGGAGGAGAACTTGCTGGTAGTGCTGGTAGAAGGAGAGTCTAGGTTAGGCATTGAGAAACAAGGAGTATTTGGACTCCTTCATTCTTTGAACAGCACTTGCATTGTCTACTTTCTCTATTGCTGGGTCAGGGCCATAGAACACTCCTAAAGGAAGCTACAGGATATGAAAACTGGAAACGTTATGAACTCATGCTTCTCAGACTAATCCTATCCCTCACTGTTATTTATTTGTTTGTTTTTTTTGCAGGGCAATGCGGGTTAAGTCACTTGCCCAGAGTCACACAGCTAGTAAGTGTCAAGTGTCTGAGGCCGAATTTGAACTCAGGTACTCCTGAATCCAGGGCCGGTGCTTTATCCACTGTGCCATCTAGCTGCCCTCACTGTTACTTATTATTATTATTATTATTATTATTATTTTTTATTTTTACTGTTACTTATTATTAACCTCATTCAGTACTTGTATAGGTGAATCTAGATCTAATTTTTGTTCCTTAAACTCCCAATTCCCCTTACCTCTTCATCATTCTCAGCAGGTAACCTTTTCTGTCTACATGTTACTAGCAACACAATGGATAAAGCCCTGGACCTGGATTTAGGAAGACCTGAGTTCAAATCCATTCACAGACACTTACTTGTGTGACCCAGGGCAAGTCACTTAACCTTGTTTGCCACAGTTTCCTCAACTGCAAAAATGGGGATAACAATAGCACCTACCTCATGGGGTTGTTGTGATTCTTAAATGAGATAATATTTGTAAAAGTGCTCAGCACAATTCCTGGCACGTAATAGGCATTATATAAATGATTATCCTCCTACCTCCCCTTCCAACTTCATAGAGAAGAAGGATGCTATTCTCTCATTGTCAGATCAACATAAATGACTGATTCTGTATCTCATCTTTCCTTCAAATCCAAGGGGAATAGAGTTTCCTTTCTCTATAAAACTAAACTGTTATTAGCTGTATCTTAGATAACATTTATTCTCACTTTCTTTGGTACCTCAACCCCATAATTATTACTTTCTTCTAAAGTTTTTTTCATTCTTTCTTCTCCACCTTGAAGCATCCAGATCTCCTTACACAAAAGTCTTACTTTGGGACCTTACCATTCATAGTAGATGGGCCAGTTAGCTGGTTGATGAACATTTTAAAAAGGTCTATTATGTGCCAGGCACTATGCTAAGTGGTGTGAGTAAAAAGAAAGGTAACAGACATCCCTAGCTCTTGAGAAGATGATAGCCTAGAGGAAGAAACATGCAAATAACTAGGCACAAACAAATTATATATGGGGAAAATTGATAGTAATGAACAGAGGGAAGTCATTAGAATTAAGGAGGATTGGGGAAAGGCTTCCTGCAGAGCATGGGATTTTATGTGGGACTTGAAGGAAGGCATGGAAGTTGGGAGTCAGAGATGAGGAGGGAAATCATTCCAGGCATGGAAGATGGTCAGTGAAAATGCCAGATGCTAAGAGATGGATTTTCTTGTTTGAAGAAAAGCCAAGAGACCAGTCACCACATCACAGAGTGTATGGAGGGAAAAAGGTGGGCAGCGGGGGGAGACAGTGTAAGATGGAAGAAGACTGGAAAGGGAAGGGCGGGGGGTGGGGGTCTAAGTTATGAAGGACTTTGAAGTCCAAACAGAAGATTTCATATCTGACCCTGGAGAGGACAGGGAGTGAAAAAAATGGAGGAGGGTTGACCTTTGTGTCTCAAAGTCTATGCTAGCATAGTGCAGCATAGGGCCAGTCCCAACAAGCTGGAAAGCTTCCAGTATGGGCTCACCCCCCCCCATTCTGTTTCTATTGTCTGAAGTTCATTCTAACTAAGTATAGAGAGGTTCATCACTGGAACATGGGTCTTAAGGTGATGATGATTTATTTTTTGCCCATAGCAATATACAGAGGATATGCCTAATTTTCATACAACAAACAAAAATCAAGAAATATTTGCTTGATTGTACTACTATCCTTTCTCCCTTTTTTCAAGGCACCCTCCTGAAAGGTGGTGTCTTCTATTTCCTTTCCTCCCAATCTCTTCTTGTCCCCTTTCAATTAGGCTTCTTTCTGTTTCTTTTCTTTCTCCCCACTATTGTTGTTCCTGAAACTGTTCAATCAAGACCAACATTGACTTAACTATTTTAATTTTTTTTTTCATTTTCAGTCTGTATTTGTGATTTTACTATTGTGGGAGGGACAACTATGTCACTTACACAGACTTGTAACCTGTGTGTAACTTAGAGTCTGAAAGTGTGGCCGGGGGGCACTGAAAGGTTGTGTGCCATGATGGTATGTGTCAGAAGCAGGGCTTGACCCTAGGTGTTCCTGGTTCCAAAGCTGGCCTTTTATATATCCACTTCTTCACTCATCTCTCTGACCTCCTTCTAGTCTACTCTTTTTTTTCAGACCTCATTCTGCTCATGAGCATTTGCCATTGTTTATCCTCGGGCTTCCTGAAACTTTTTTTGTTTGTTTGTTTCTATTGACATTGCATTTCCTTCTTCCTCTAACTAAAGTCTACAGAACTTCTTTGTCATTCTTCAAGCTGGATAAAATATTATTCACAATGTAATCATAGTGATAGGCATGGAGGCAATGCTCAACAAATACTTGAAATCAACAAAATGGTGTCTTTACATTCTTTTTGTTTGTTTGTTTTTGTGGAGCAATGAGGGTTAAGTGACTTGCCCTAGATCACACAGCTAGTAAGTGTTGGATTTGAACTCATGTTCTCCTGAATCTAGAGCCCATGCTTTATCCATTGTGCCACCTAGCTGCCCAAGACATTACATTCTAAAGGGACTCAGAGGTTATGTAGTCAAATTTCCTCATTTTTCAGATGAGTAAACTGAAACCTACAGAAGTTGAATGTTTTGTCCAAGACCAGATTCATATAGTAAGTGGCAGAGATTAGGGGCAGCTAGGTGGAGCAGTGGATAAAGCACCAACCCTGGATTCAGGAAGACCTGAGTTCAAATCCGGCCTCAGACACTTAACACTAACTAGCTGTGTGACCTTGGGCAAGTCACTTAACCCCTATTGCCTCACCAATAAACTAAAACAAAAACAAAAACAAAAAGTAAGTGGGAGAGATAGGATTTTGGACCCAAGTATTATGATTCCAAATCTATTTTTATACTGTACCACCTAAGAATCCTTACTGTCTTATGCATTCAGAAAGATTGTTGTTGGTCATATAGACCAACAAATCACAGATAAACATGAAGTATCTTTTGAATTTTTATTTTATTTTATTCTTTTTGGTGTGATAATACCAAGTGATACTTGAGAAAAGTCATTCATGGACACTTCCTGATCACCATGAGATGCAGGAGCTGGGGAAGACTGAGTGACACAGAGAATAGTATAAAAATGGAGTATAAAAATAGTATAAAAAATTGAGAATAGTCATTCTGTGTGACATTGTCACATTATCCCATAGCAGTAGCTGGAGGCCTTTGTTTTTCATAGGAAACAGCTGAAGCTAGAAATAATAACAACCAATGTTGTGGGAGAATAGGTGTATGTTTAAAGGAAATAATCTTTCTCATGGCAGAATTCATCAAAGGACTTAAGAATTCTGTTACTTAAAACCACAGCTTGGAGAAATTGTTACTTAGAGAACATATTTTATGGAGGGATAGAGGGATTTGAAGTCAAGGTGAGAATAAAGAACAGGGTCGGGAGTCAAAAAAGGAGAAGGAAAGATGGAATGATAAAAGATTATGATTGGATAAAGTGGAACACACTTTAGGTGATGGCAGGGTCAAAGGTATCGTCATCTCTGTGTATAGCTTTGGTAGAGTAGCAGAGTAGGGAGAACCTTCCAGCCCATTAGAATATTACATGAGAGGAATTGTGGGAAAATTTGACTTAAGGTTACTTTAGCTCCTCCAACATGCAACTCATTAAAACCGTTTTTCAATCTAGATGTCACAAGTAAATACTTCTTCTATGTTGATCAGACCTGTTTTTGAGCACCTACGCACCTATGCACCTTATCCTCTGTAGGAAACACTATCTCTGCCTTCAGGAATCTTCTGTTCTAAAGTGGGAGGTAGGATAGGCACAAAGATATAGCCATAAATGATCACCACATGGATAGATTTATCACTATGTTCACAAATCTGTTCTCAACTTAAAAGTCTATTGATTGGGGCAGCTAGGTGGCGCAGTGGATAGAGCACCGGCCCTGGATTCAGTAGGACCTGAGTTCAAGTCCGACCTCAGATACTTAACACCCTGGACAAATCACTTAACTTCAATTGCCTCACCAAAAAAAAAAAAAGTCTATTGATTTAACTCTTTTATTTAGCTGATCTCAGTACTTCAAAAATATTAAAAGGAGAGGAGAGGGAGGGAAGAAGGGTTAGAATTAGGAACTCAAAACTTTAAATAAAAATGTTTATTATTAAAAAAAAAAACACCAATTAGGGTGGCTAGGTAGAGCAGTGGATAGAGCCCTGGATTCAGGAGTACCTGAGTTCAAATCTGGCCTCAGACACTTGACACTTACTACCTGTGTGACCCTGGGGAAGTCACTTAACCCCCATTGCCTGCCAAAAAAACCCCAAAACAACAACAACAACAACAAAAAAACAAACAAAAAACCCAACAACAATTAGCTGTGGGAGCAATAGGTAAATGCAATCACAATTAGGATCAGTAAACAATTTGATGTGCTGACATAGGAGTTAACATACAAAGTGTTTTGCAGATCTTAAAGCACTGCATACATTTTATTATCATTTTCATTAATATTATTGCTGTTGTTGTTAGCTCCCCAAATGATACAGCAAGCATAAGTAAATGAAGGAATTGTTAGTATGAGAAAAAAACATGTCAGTACAGACAGTCTACTCATTTTGCTGCTCAGTGGTGAATATTAATCCATTTTCTGATTTTAGCTATTATTTGGAGGTGAAAAAAAGCAGAATGATAAATGAATATATAATGCCATTTTAAAGAGCCAGTGCATGGTAATTGGTGGTGCATGATCAGGTGGAAAGAATATAGATCCCAGCCCTGAATTACCATTGTCTTGTGTGTTACAAGGAGGTCACTAAGCATCTACCTTGATAATATTTGGTTCAAAGATCTACAGAGTTCTCTAGCTTCTTCTAGTTGTCTTAAATATCTTCCCCAAAGACAAGGGGATGTTTCTATCTTCCTATACGCACAAGCATTTCCTGTCAGCTCAGCAGACATGATCCTGACGCGACATCTCAAAACTGAATTTCTAACGGGATCAGTTGGAAATTGATGCTTGGTTTGAAGAAGGAAAAGCTTTTACTCAATTATCTACAGTAACAGCAGGGGAAATGCTGAAAATTACTGACACAGTAAATGGATTTTTTGCATAAATATTCTCTGTTTTCAAGTTTACCTCAGTGTGAAAGTCCTTTATTATGGATGGGTCCCCTCATCTCATTCTCTTGTTTTTCCTGGGGAGGAGAGGAGGCATGTTCTTTATAAGACAGTGATAGGCAAGTCAACATATCATCAGTGGATTGTGGAGGCTTAAATATAGCCCTGACAGCTCCTGAGGTTGATTTCCTACAATGAAGTGGGCAACATTTGATGGAACCTTATGGGGACAGTGGTATCAGGAACTCTTCTTCAGGGACAGAGGCCATCTGTGTTTAACTTGCTAAGTAGTTGACATTTTACATAGCACTTTCTAAGAGTGCTTTATGAACATCATCATGCTTGATTGTCCCCTTGCATCCCAAGGTAAATTAGGTAGTGAAAACATGAATCTTCACATTTTTAAGAGGGGAAAAACAACAACCTCAAAGAGGTCAAGGAACTTATCTAAGGTCACACAGTAAGTGTAAAAGTCTACTTAAATGCAGTAGTTCTTTACTTTGAACCTAATACTCTTTCCTCTATACCACAATTTCCTCTATACCACCTTCCTAAAGTGTTAATCATGGGCATTTCAGTGACTTCAGAAGAAGATATGATTTCAACAGTGTGACTGGTCTTTCCACCGGCAAGACCATAAAGTATCTCTTGTTTATCAGATGATTTAAAAAAAATTTTAGCAACAAACATTTATTTTATTTTTTCCAGTTACATGTAAGGGTAGTTTTCAACATTGATTTTCATAAGATTTAGAGTTCCAAATTTTTCTCCCTCCCTCCCTCCCTTTCCTTCCCCCTCCACAAGACAGCAACCAGGTTATATATGTACAATCCACAAGTGCTCTTTTTATCAGTTCTTTTTATGGGGGTGGATAGTGAGCTTCATCACTAGTCCCTTGGGATTGTCTTGGATCATTGTATTGCTGAGAGCAGTTAAGTCATTAATAATTGCTCATTGAACAATGTTGCTATCACTATGTACAATGTCCTCCCAGCTCTGCTCACTTCACTATACATCAGTTCATGAGTCTTTCCAGGTTTTTCTGGGATCACTTGTTTGTCATTTCCTATAGCACAAGACCATTCTACCACAATCATATACCACAGCTTCTTCTGTTATTCCTCAATTGATTCTCAATTCTTAGCCACCACAAAGAGTTGCTATAAATATTTTTTGTACAATTTTTCCCCATTTTTTTCATAATTACTATTATTAAATGTTTCCCTTCCATCCTATTCCCTTCCCCATGATATTTATTCTATAATCCATCTTCTTTCATCCTACTCCTCTTCAAAAGGGATTTACTTCTGTCTATTCCCTCCCCCAATCTGAACTTCCTTCTTTTGCCCCTCTCTCTTTATCCCCTTCCCCTCCTATTTTCCTGCAGGGTTAGAGAGATTACTCCACTCAATTGAGTGTGTATGTTATTCCTTCCTTGAGCCAATTCTGATGAGATTGAAGTCTTTGAGCCAATTCTGATGAGTGTTAGGCTCATTTACTGCCCAGATTAAATAGATTACTCCACCCAGTTGGGTGTGTGTGTTAATCCTTCCTTGAGGCAACTCTGACGAGTTTAAGGTCTTTCAGCCTTTTAAATAGATGATTTTTTAAAATATTGTGACCCCCCCAAAACAAAACAAAACAAAACAAAAACCAAAACCAAAAATGCAAAAGCTTCTGTGGTTGAGACTCTGGAGATAGCTAGACTGGTACTTAAATCGCTGTCTGTCAGTCTGTTGTCTCTCTTTGTCTCTTTCTCTCTCACAGACAGTCAGTTACCAGGCTCATACCTGAAGCCTGATATGGTAGTAGGAATTTTCCAGAGCTTGTGTTCTCCTGGGAGAGCCTTGAAGAATCCAGGTTCACCTAATTGCCATGGTGAAGTATTGAAGGAGAATGTTAGTGGAAGAACTGAAAAGAGGCACTTGAGAAAACTGTTATTGGTGAGGACAGGAGTTAAGGCGACGTTCAGACTTTGTCTACACAGGAACAAAACAGACAATTCAGGATATGTCTACATGAAGCCACTGACTCAAACATTTTGGTCAATTCCTCCCCGCCACTCCCTCCCCCCCCCCCCCAACAAGTTGTCAACAGAGAAATTTTCAAGGGCATTGACTATTTTGTGGGAGGACCTATCTTCAGACTGAAAGGGTATAATTAGTGTTCTCATTTCCTTGGGTTCTGAGCAAATTTTAGAGCCTGGAGGAGCAAGCTGGCAGTACTTAAAATTAATGGTGGCATGTTTAAGGGCGATTAAGTTGAAGCACTATATTTATATTAATTCCCTTACCAAAGGACAATGTTGGTGAGGATTGTTATTCTTATTATTAGATCACAGCTATGACAGGTAATATGATTTAGAGGGGAAAGAGCTGGCTTCAGAGTCAGAAAGAGCTGTGTTCAGTTCCTACTTTGATATATACTGGTTGTGTGCCCTGGTCGTAACACTGTCTCTAAGTTCCCCAAGCAATGCTTTAATATTATAAGTTACAGAGAATATACCATTCTACATTATTTTAGGGAGTTTCCTCACCTAGAATTCCCTCGTAGAAATGAAATCCACAGGTCCCCTCTAAAACTAACAATGTTCCAGTTCCTGGATCAGTGGATTTCACAGTTAGGTGACTCAGGATCTACATCTGCACTATTGCCCCCCAAGGGCCACCTAACTGCTATATACTCAGGATATCATGTCTAAATTCCCAGCTCTGGGTACTCTGCTAGTGACAAGAGGACAGTGACAGAATATCAGATATACAATTCTTGGCTAAATCTGTGTCATACTTTTCAAAAATGAATTTCTGGGATCCAAAAGATCCAATCTTGGAATTGCATGCAAGAAACCAGGGAATTTATGCATGATGTTTTGGAGGGTCAGTAACCAGTATCAGACGACAAACATGAAAGAGTGTAAAGAAACCCCAGAACTTTATATGCAAGTTACTTTAATATTTCCTGGAGTTTTGTTTGACTGCCCACTCGCACTCTCTTCCACCTTGCAAGAAAATACTACATTGCTAAAGACTAGCTGGCTTAAGATGTGCAGGACAGTATCGTTCTATGCCAATGAAGGACTGATTTACTCTAATATCTTTGCTCTCTGACTCAGGTGTGGTTGAAGTAGCCAGGGTTCTTGTTAGCATAAGACTCTCAACTCTATCCCCCTGCTTGCAACGCCTGTTTCTGACATTGAGATTTTAATATACTAGAATAAAATAACACAGAGATTACAGATCTTGGAAGACTCCAAGGTTGTCCATGAAAGAGTCACATGTAGCATGTGAACAATTTTATTCGAGAATCAGAAGACAAACATGAGACTCTTGTCTCCAAGGGGAAAAAACTGGTCAAACTAGTCAAACCAGCTTGGCATTCTGAATGTGACTAAATCCTTTGTTTCCAGGGAAAACAATGTGGTTGTCTTTATGACCATCAAATGACCACTTCTAACTACTGCTTCATTTCCAAAAGTTTTTTCATCAGTCAAATGCACAAAGCTGCTGTCAGAAACTTGATCAGTGTTAATATTTTATCTATATGATGCCAAAAGACTGGTTTAATGAACAAATTTTTCACTCACTTGATTTTTTAAAACCCAAATTGTTCAGATCCTTTGGTTCTACATAGCAATAGCCTTTATAATGGCTTCAAGGTGATGATGTTCCATTGCTATTTTCATGACTATTATTCACTAGTTGGTGGGGGTTGACAATGTGTCCAACACTGAACTGGCATCCAATTCAATAAGTACTTATTGAGTATCTACTATAGTCATGTCACAGGCAAGGTCCTGACTATAGAACTTACAATTTCATTAGAATATTAAATGAACAGACATGTAATCCCCCAAATGCATAGCTAAAAGGACCATAACTTAGTGAGAGACAGGGAACAGACATTTGCAGGTCTCCAGTTATATAAAATTCATCATCATTTGACTTCGAGGTACTTCTTGTAGCCTAGGAAATTTTCTCATAATAAATCACTGTTAAGATTGATTTTTTTAAAAGGAGAGAATGCATAGCCATTTGTCTTGAATGGCTTGGGGCAGTCTTACCTAGAAGAAAGGGATGGATTAGGTGACATCTTCTCACCGTATGATTTTGTATTATATAGGTAAATTGAAGTAGAGAATTGAGACTACTACGTAGATAATTAAATCTCTGTGACACATTATTAAATAAAATAAGTTACTTTAGCTTTAATTAATTGAGGTTTATCAGTTTTTCCAAATAGATAATTGCCCATTAATTCATAAAAAAATATGAAACTTAGATCATTATACTATGTATGCATTCTCCAAATCAGTGGTCCATGCAGTTTATATGACTTTAAAAAAGTGTCTAACTAACAGGGTCCTGGTGGGGTTGAAAACACAGAAATGTAATGAATTTCTAAATTCTTTGCTTCTGGTAGAGGTGCTGCATCCCATTCTTTTCTCTCATAAACCTACATTTCCATGAGACCCCTAATGGAAATGAGTAAACATCATTTGAACACTTTCTCGACTGCTGAGAATGCTTCATTTACTGTAATGATGATGAGGTAAACAGATTTCTTTCTCACTATAGTGGCATAGTGTCACTTTTCAAGTTGTAAAAAAAATAGCCTGAAAACAGAAGAGCTAAAAAAAAAAATCCTTTCTGGATGTTAAACATTAGTTTAAATTGTTTTGATAGAAAGTCCCTTAGACATAAAGAAATTCAGGTTGAGTTTTATCCAAGGTATGTCTCAGTGAATTCTTTCTATGTTTTGGGTTACAAAGAAAGGAGGAAACAGTGGTATTTGATGTTAAATGGATTCTACTATTGGTTCTCTAGAATTCCATGTCTCTCAACTCTCAGACCATTGCTAATTATCAGACTACCTCTTTACTCTCATTTCCAAATGTCTCTAATGTGTTATCATGGCATAGATCCTGCATTTTCTCCAATTACATGATCAGATGGACCCTTTTCAATTTGGCTTTCAAAGCTGGTTACTCCTCTGAGACAGCTTTGCTAAAAGCATTTAATGATCTTTTTGGTAGCCAAGCCATGGAGATCTATATCTGCCTCGATTTTGCTGGATGGGAAGGCAACTGCAGGTCCTGTCTACCATCCAACATATTCTAGTTTTTCATTTTTCTGACTTCCTACTTTGGTGTCTCTCTGGTTTAAGTTTTATCACCTTTGCATTTCATGCTAAGGCAAAGTTTTAAACATTCAGATTGTGAGGGCCAAAATTTGATATACTGAGTGTTATTTGGGTGACTTGCCTTAATATTGGGGTCCCGGAAATATGAGGGACCTTTAACATTTAACCCTCCCCTCTGAACAGCCCTTTTTTAGATATTTATCCCAGGCCAATAAGAAAGGAGCCTCTAAGCTTTAGTTCACAAAAGGATCAGATTTTATTACTTGGGAATTAATTAAACAACAAAGGTGAAACTAATAAAAATCAAAGATAAGGAAATAGGAAAATAGAAATACAGATAGATATTCTTAACTCTAAGCTTAACCCATACCCTTTCCAATTTAGCTAGTTCAAAGGAATTTAGGGTTTTCCATAAGCAACTCACATAACCTGAAAGTTTATAGTTGCTGACCAGAGACAGCAGTTGCCTGAAACAGAGCACGAACATGAGCCGTGCGCCACCACCACACGGGGCCAAGCAGAAAGAATGAGAGTGAGCTCTCGTACTGGAAGTAGGCCGCCTCCCTTCTGGGAGCATTTAATCTCCCCTCCCCCAAAAGGGGAGGTCCTTCAAAAAGCTGCCTTTATAACCTCATGGTGGGCCAGATGGGGCCCCTTCCAAATGAGTTAGCTAAAAATGGGAATATTAATCTTCACCCCAAATAATTTTTACCACAAGATGCAATGTATTGTATTGTGTTTCCTACTTCAGGTTTGGGTCTTTTATCCCTAAATGTTCTTTTTTGCTACTTCTTATACTGATTTGAATTATGAGACTTTTTGTGTCCACTCTGGACCAATGACATTCAACCTGAGTCTATACTTCTAAACTTATCCATAAAAATGAAACAAGCAGCTGAGTTCCATCAAGTCTGTTACCACAAGATGACTTTTAACCAAATTCCAATGCTTTTCTTTTCTTTTCTTTTCCTCCTTCAAACCAGTTTGTGCATGTAGACTCAGCCACAGCCTGGTGTGTTTTCCTCATCTTTCCTATGGAGTTCAATAACTGTATTGCTAAGTGCTGAAAAGGGAAGTCTTCCAAAATGTCTGAAGCTTGTGACATGAAAGATGGCCTGAGTGGAGCTTTGGGCATTTGACAGTGGTACTTGGCATTCATCATCATGTCCCATTTTGTGGGGTTGAACCCACATTTTACCTGAACCTGCAGCCAGGAGACTGGGTGCTATTTTTGACACTGCCCTTCCCTCTTCAACTTGGTCCTCTAACAAGGTCATGTCATTATCAGTTATTTAATATTGCTAAATTTAGAAAATGCTTAGCCACTCTGGCAGCTAAAGCATTAGGCCCACCTCCTGTGATCTCTCACATTGGGGCTATTGATATAGTCTCTCAGTGAGTCTTCCTGTTTCTTCTATTTCTAGTTTCTAGTTGGTTCAAAATGCAGCGGGCTCCAATGTTATGGTTCCCTGTGCTTAGAGTATTTAGGGAACTGCAATTGCTACTCTTTACCTGGCAATTACGGTTAAAATGTTAGGTTTTCTATTTGACATTCTCCAGTCAGTAGTCTTCTCATTTCCAATTCGTGTCACAATAGACATCTAGTCCCCAATTTGAAAAATGGTCATCTTGAAGCTCAGGGTATAAAAAGAGAAAGCAAGTAGA
This sequence comes from Dromiciops gliroides, assembly GCF_019393635.1. NCBI lineage: Eukaryota > Metazoa > Chordata > Mammalia > Microbiotheria > Microbiotheriidae > Dromiciops > Dromiciops gliroides. Next base: position 658,164,212 of record NC_057861.1, on the reverse strand, counting down.
TGGTCCATTCAACCCTGAGCCAACTTTACCATCTTCAACCACTATGACTTTGGCTTTGAGGAGTAGGGTAAAAGAGGGAAGTGAAATGTCAAAAAAAGGGAAGAGAAAGAGAAGAAGAAGAGGGAAGAGAGAGGAAGGAGAAAGCTTGAGGGACAATTTGGAGTCTATGTACCTGTTCAGAAGTGGGGGGTGGGATAGAGTGGAAAATGGGTGAGTGCTAGATCTCTGCCCTATCTACTTTCCCAACCCTCAGCATTCAAGCACTGGGTGATCTGTCCATACTGATCTCCTTGTTGTGCCATTTGCTATTAAGCCATGTCTAAAAGCAATATTTACCTGTTCTCCCACAGGATTCTATGCTGGCAGAATGATCAATCATGAGAAGTATAGGCAAGAAAGCCCCTGCACATTTTGAAGGTCAGACTTAAAATCTTAAAGTGTATGTCTCAGGATTTTATTGATGTAGAATATCCCACTGCCATTTTACAGTGTGGTGCACAGACCCAGGCACTTGTGAAGGGCTGAGTGTAAATCAATTTCTTGTAATAGTAATTAATAGGGTGACCCATAGAGGGTGAAGTGTCCTTCTTCAGTGACTAAGGAGATCTTGAAAATGAATGTAGCTGAAAAATCACTGGAGCCACCTGAGAAGAAAACATGCACTCCTAACATTTTATCCTGAGGATAAACAGAAAGATTTCAAGGAGCTTTTATTTTAACATAAAGAATTAAAGCATAAGCATTTAGGCTCATAGAATCTCAGAGCTGGAAAGAACTGGAGGGTCCATTTAATTGGATCTTTTTGGTTCTGGCACTGGGTTGGTGTAGACTTTTTGTGTTGGTATAGACTTCTGAACACAAGTCCTTCTTTGGTGCTACATTGTGACTTGGAGGTGACTGTGGGTTCTGAAAGCTTTGCCAGTGGGGTCCAGGCTCTGACAGGTCCTATCAAGCTGGAAAGGCTTTGAGTACAGGCCCCACAACAGACTCTGTGTCTGTTTTCTGAGGACCAGCCCAGCTAGATTTGGAGAGGCTTATCACCAGGTTGGCTGCAGGGTGGTGGATTTTTTGGCTGCAGTGACTTGAGTACTCTCTGCCAAATTCTGGAGGGGCTGGGAAGTGCATTAGTATTGGGGTATGGGGAAGGGTGTATGAATGCACATTGATCAAATCCCAGATTCTAGAATTATTAAAGTTGACACAGATGAAGTCTAAAAATACACACAACCTAAACTGACCTAATAAGATTTATTAACAATACGTAGAATGATTTACTTAATAACCTTGCCTGGAAGGGGGAAAAATAAGATGTCAGCATCTTTGTACCCTTTCTACTCAATCGTTGCTCCAGGAAAGATAAATGCTAAAGAGTGTTGGATCACTACTTCCCCTCCCATTCTATTAGATCCAAAAATGCTATTTAATAGTTATGGCTACACAATGCCAAAAGAGCCCATTGAAAAGAGAGGAATTTAGTCAATGGACTAATTTGTATTTCATTAGCCAAAAGACCAGTTTGATAGATTTTCCTAAATGAATTGACTGCTTTTAGGTGTCATGTTGATGCAGCCTATGTGAAATTGTACATATAGTATGTTGTAAGAGTCAAAAGGAAGCCATACCTCATGTCGTTGCTCAACCATGCCAAACAGTGAGGATGGAGGAGGGCTGTACTATATCAAATACGGAGGGTTGTATTAAGTGGAGAATCCAAATTGGACTAGATGTCCCATTATTTCCCAGCGCCCTTAGGATAACTTTGGAAACAGTTCTGGCCAGCAGCACCCATGGCCAGAAAGTCTGTCAGTTTTACACCTGGCATGATATACTTGGGGACTATGTACCTAACCACTGGCCATGGAGACAAGAGCAGTTCATTAGTGCCAAGTCAGAGTTGCTTGCCTGAGCTGCAGTTCACCCATGTGTATAAATTCTCTTTTGGAGCTGGGCACAAATAGGAGATGAGAATGTATGCTTCTGACATCCACAAATGGAGACCTGTTTGCTGATGGGCAGGCAGAAGGTGAGCAATATTTCTTATTCCCTTTGGGTTTGTTTTAACATGAGTCTCTCATGGAGGCTAAGATTTCTGACAGACATAAACACAAGGCAGGAGTTATAAGAGAGATGGCTTCATGAGTTGCACCCACCTTTAATCTTCTACAAAGTACCAAGGGAAGGACAAAAATGGTTACAATTTATGTCTCCCCACCCTCTATTTTGTTGTTGTTGCTGCCTGCTTTCCCCCTTCCAAACAAACAAACAAAAACCCCAAACCCAAGCCTTTTTTATATCTCTTGCATTCTGAATTTTCTTTCCCATTGAAGCTTTGTCATTTCAACCATCTGAGTAATTTGTACCTGCTGCCAGCTTTGTTCCAGTTGATCAAACTAACCTGGATTCTGCGCAAGCTATAAAGAGAACTCATCATTTCTTGGGGGACCATTTATTCCCATCATTACTGAAAGAAAGAAACTCCCTTTCTGTGCCTGATGCTGAGAACCACCCAATCCAGTCTTGTCACATTTCCCCCAAGTGGGGGGCATTCTAGAGTTATCATTTGTAGTTTTATAGAAGCCGGAACTGAATATGTTTTGTGGGCCCATTTTGTGTTCAGTTTTTATTACTGTTAGTAATGTGAATGGGCAATATAATTGAATGGGTGTTGGATAATCAGTTTTATTGGTGATTAGACAAAGCAAACACGTAGGACTCCTATTTCTTTTTGTACTTCAATTCCAGAATGAAAGTGTAAAAAACTAAGGGGAAGGTGCCAACAAATTTTACTTTTGACTAACTCCCATCTATTTTTGAAAAAAGGTACTTTCTCAAAAATACCCAGATAATCATGTTTTTTAAGCTCCCTAACTAAATTCTAAAGGGAAGCACATCCTTTTGTCCCAAAGCCATCTCTTAACTTCCCTGTTTTGTTCATTGTATTGCCATCCTGAAACAGGGAAGTTAGGAGATGGCTCCTCCATCTTCTCTCTGCCCCCCTTCCTTCATAAATAATGAATTGGGTGTAGCTAGGTGGCACAGTGGATAAAGCACCGGCCTTGCATTCAGGAGAACCTGAGTCCAAATCTGGCTTCAGACACTTGACCCTTACTAGCTGTGTGACCCTGGGCAAGTCACTTAACCCTCATTGCCCCACCAAAAAAAAAATAATGAATGGCCCAAATATGCCAGTGCTTCTTTTGCTTCCTCTTTCATCTCTGTCTTCTCTTTCCCCTTTTCACCTTAGTTTAGGTTTCTATTGCTCAGACTATTGCAGTATCCTTCTAACTGGCCTCCCTCTTCCCAGGATCTTCTGATGCTAATCAATCTCACAATATCCAAACAATATTTTCTCCCCACACCAATACTTCAGTTATTTGCCTCCTTGATCACAAACCTCCAATCATTTGCCACTGCCTACCCAATAAAGTCCAAATTACTTGGTCTGGTATTTAAGTTCTTCAGTCTTCTGCATGCAACTGACCTATCCAGACTTACTGCACACTATTGCCCTGCACAACTCAGTCAAACTGGTGTGTTTGCCATTCCTCAAAGACATCTCAAGTCATCCTATTTTCATACTTTTGTTCACATTGTCCATGTCCTTGAAAATGTAACTCAAGTACCATCTTTTCCAGAAAGCTTTCACTGATTTACCCTCTAAATTTTTAATTTTTATTTTTTTTAGTGAGGCAATTGGGGTTAAGTGACTTGCCCAGGGTCACACAGCTAGTTAATATTAAGTGTCTGAGGCCAGATTTGAACTCAGGTACTCCTGACTGCAGGGCTGGTGCTCTATCCACTGCGCCATTTAGCTGCCCCATTGATTTACCCGCTAGAAATTTTCTTCCTCTTCTGACCTCCTCCTACAATAATTTATGCACTTAACTTACTTGACACTTGTATTGCATATGTGTACATGTATTTCATGTCCCCACTAGACTTTAATCTCTGAGGACAAGGATGATTTCTGTTATATCTTTGTCCCTCTCACAGTGTTAATCTAGTGCTTTGCACATAGTAGGTGATTCATAAATATTGATGAATACATAAATAAAACATGTGGTCAGATTTTGGATTACCTATAATATTGAGATATATAAAATTGATGGGAAAATTTTAGAACACTCGCTGATATTTACAAACTTTAATGAAAATTTAGCATAATAAAAGCTTGTTTTTCTCGTGGGTAACAAAAGGGAAAAGCCTTAGAGATGCAGAAAATAAGTAGGGGGAGAGGTAGATAACCTTGGACTCAGAGTCAAGCTCACCATTAAGCTATTATCAGTTAAGCCTAGTCACCATAGCTGTGATGTTGAGTTGGAGCAAGAATATAAGCACATGGTAGTCTGAGAGTGGTTTCAAATTTAGAACAAATAGCACTATGCTCTTGCCAGATTTTGTTCCAGTGGAAGGAGTTAGCCTAAGGCAATATTGACCAGCACTGGGTACTCCCTTGATGCTGGTAATCTGACCCTCATCTCTCTTATCCTCTCCAATTTCTTTCTTCCACAATGCTATGAAGGTAGTTGCAGAGTGAGGATTCTTTGTGTGAATATGTGTGTACTTCCATGTATGCATGTGTGTTCATGTGTATGTGTACATGAACGTGTACATCGAGGAAGTCTATTTAGGACTGAGAACTCTATAATAAATGGGTGTGTTCTTTCTTGTTTCTTCTTTATGAGTTGTCGAAGCTCTTCTTGGGCAACAGTCTAAGAGAGATGGTCATAGACTTGTGTTTCTGAGAGATTGGTAGTGGGATGGGAACAAATGGGTCTGCTTACTATTCTGTGTCTATGATAGGGGCAAGTGGGAATTGGGGAACTGGTAAAGGATGGTTAGACTTCCGAGGGCAAGCAATAGGTGATGAGAACAACTGATCCCAGACTACTTGTACCTGAGGATGTCATCCCCATCTCTACTACAAAGGCAGAAGACTCAGTGAATAAAAAGTACTTTCTCATAGCCACATTATTGCAAAGATCATCCATAGACACTAGAAATCTTATTTGGCATTTAAAACTCTTCATTATCTGGTCCTTTCCTATATTTCAAATCTTCTTGCATTCTATTCCATTCTACTTGCTCTATACTACAGATATATTATCCTACTTTCTGTTCCTTGTGCACAATATTCCATTTCCCATCTCGATTTCTTTGCATTGGTTGTTCCCAATGCCTAGAATGGTCTCTCTCAACTTCTCAGTGTTAGAATGGCTGAGGTCCTTTAAGTCTCAGGAGGCCTTTCGTATTCCATTCCTTAAATTACCTTCCACCCCTTCTCCATTTACCTTATATATTCTGATTTATATGTTGTCTCTGCAATTAGAATGTGAACTCTTTGAGAGTTGACATTGTTTTTGCTTTCTTCATCCTACACCTGGTGCTTAGCATAGGGCCTGACACACTGTGAGTGCCGAAGAAATGCTTGCTGATTGATTGATTATTCTAGCTCATCAAGATCAAATACCCTGATCATTTTCATTCCTTCTTTTTTTTTTGCAGGGCATTGAGGGTTAAGTGACTTGCCCAGGGTCACACAGCTAGCAAGTGTCAAGTGTCTGAGTCCAGATTTGAACTCAGGTCCTCCTGAATCCAGGGCTGGTGCTTTTTCCAACTGAACCACCTATCTGCCCCCGATTTTCATTCCTTCTTGACCCATTTTTCTTGCACCTCATACTTTGGGTAAAACATGTAGACTGTGTGGTAGCTTCTTACATCATTGCAGATCCAAAATGCTTTTAAATAAAGCCCATAGAAACATAGATGTTTAATTGCTAATAAAATATTTTAGAAAGAACTATACTGAACTTCCTTCACTTTTGAAAATCTACTTTCTTTTCTTCAAAAATGATTCCTCCTCTTGACTTTTTTATTGCTGGTCAGGGCTATATGATCCTTGTAGTCACTCAGGTTTATAATCTCTTAGTTACCCTTGACTCAACATATATCTATTGTTTCTTTACACAGAATGTCACTTGGAGGGTACGTTCTGTTTTGTTCTCCTTTCCCCAATACCTAGCACAAAACATACTACTCAGAGACACTCAATAAAGGCAGCTCGATTGCACAGTGCATAGTGTGCTGGATCTGGCATCAGGAAGACCTGGGTTCAACTCCTACCCTGGACAATTGCTCAGTGTGTCACCTTGGATAAGTGACCAAAACTCTTTTGTGTAAAATGTGTAAAATGAGGCATTTATACTTATGGAGATGCATACCTGCAATACTGGTGGCTGGAAAGGCTGAGGCTGACAGATTCTTTCTCTCATGATCATCACCATCATCATCAATAACAACATTTTTCTTTCAAGTTTTGAATTCCGACTTTTATCCCTCCTTCCCTCCCTTCTCCCCCTCCCCCCTTCCTTGAGGAGGTGAGCAACCAGATATAGCTTCTACATGTGCGATTATATAAAACAGTACCATGTTACTCATTTTGGATTAGAAAATTTGAATAAAACACGTTTCAGTCTGTGTTCCGTCGGTATCAGCTCTTTCTTCGGATAGTATGTTTTATCATTAGTTCTTTGGGATTGTCTTGAATTGTCTGTATTGCTGGGAAGAGTTAAGTCATTCGCAACGCTTCATCAGACAATACTGCTGCAACTGTGCACAATGTTCTCTTGGTTCTGCTTACTTCACTATACATCAGTTAATATAAGTCTTTCCAGGCCTTTCTGAAATTGTCCTGTTTGTCATTTCTTTTAGTGCAATAATATTCCATCACCATCATATATCCCAGCTTGTTTAGTCATTCCCCAACTGAGGGGGAATTCCTTTGATTTCCGGTTCTTAGCCACCTCAAAAAGATCTGGTAGACATCTTCAGCTTGAGAGCTCTGAGTTGTAGATGAAGCAATTCGGTGTCTGCACTAAGTTCAACATTAATATGGTGAGCCCTTGGGAACGAAGGGCTACCAGGATGCCTGAAGAGAGGGGAACTGACCCACATTGCAAATGGAGTAGGTCAAATCCCCTGTCTCAATCAGCATTGGTATAGAGCCCATGAAAAGCTCATGTACTTCAATGCTTCATGAGGTAGGGAGACTCAGGATTAAAATTTAATAATAAAAATAATAATAATAAATGCTTGTTGATTGCTTGTTTAATTCCTTTAGGACATAAATAAAGGTCATTCTTCATGATTAGAGCATGGGTAAAATCATCTAGTGGATGTTTCTTTCTAAAGCAATCATTGGAATGACTTCTGGAGATATAATTTCTTTCATTGCTTTTCAACTGACAGTCACTAGTCTGCAGAGTACTAGCTTCCTTTTAAAATTCTGGAAGGGTATGGGGAGCCTGCTATCATGTTCCAACATGGGAGGGATTTGAGTATATATGTGTTTGAATCTACTGGTTGGCTTTGCTGAAAAGCTCTAAGAACTTTGAAGACATATCAAGAAAATGCAACCCTGCATATTCCTCTAAAGCATGGGCAAAATGCCAAGGACTTGGAGGTTTGGCTTGGATAAGTACCCAGAAGTTTAGATCTTTATCTGAAGCTCTTGGGTCTGCAAAATTGGGCTGGAAAGATTGAGGACAGGCTTTCTTGCGAAATTTCTAGCACTCCTCTCTGCCAATCAAACTAAGAAATATTATAGCCTTTGCCATTGTATATTGGCATTTGGGAAAAAAGGAGGATATGTCTGTGGGAGAGTAAAGGAAGAGAGAAAGAGACAGACAGACACAAACAGAGACAGACACACACAGACACAGAGACAGATACATAAATAGAGAGACATACAGAAAAAGAGAGAGACAGAGAGACAGTCATAGAGGGGAGCGAGGGAAGGAGGGAGGGAGGGAGAGGGAAAGAGAGAGAGAGAGAGAGAGAGGGAGAGAGAGAGAGAGAGAGAGAGAGAGAGAGAGAGAGAGAGAGAGAGAGAAAGCAAGAGAGTGAGGCAGACAGAGAAAGAGATCAACACACAGAGATAGAGACAGAGAAAACTGGTTAGATTTTAAAAAATATTTACCATCTTTTCTTTTCCTTCCCTTCCCTTCCCTCCTCCACTGAAGATATGGCTGTGTCTATAGATGGCTAAAGTATAAATTACCAATGGCCTATTTATCAATAGATCCAAAAATCAACTTGTATGTATCAACTGATTAAAAGAGATGCTTATTGCATACCTACTCTACCCACTACATACCTGCTAAGCTGTGGGACATAGAAAGATTATGAATTCAATAATTCATTGGATCTACACCTTGGAATGGTGTCTTAAAATCATCCATACCCCTCATTTTAGAGTTGAGTAAACTGAGGCTCAGAGACATGACTTGCTGAAAGTTGAATGGGGTTAATTTCCTTTAGAGGCACAAACAATGGAGTTTAAAAGGAGGGACTCAGTTAAGAGTATCTAGAAAAAAATTCTGAATAAGGCGGTATCTGACTCAGGTAAGATTTGGAAAGGTTGGGATTGAAGACAAGGTCCCCACAGTTGAGGACAAAAGTATGAGGAAAGTGAGAGATTCTGAAGAATGGTCTCTTCATCTAATAGCATTGGTTGGGTTTGTTTGAATAATGTGGGTAGATGAAGGGAAATAGTGATAAATAAAGTTGGCAGAATAGGTTGGGGCCAGATTATGGAGGGCTTTGAATGACAGGTGAAGGAGTTTGGATTTTATTTGTTGTTTGACGGAGAGTCATTGAACATTTTGAAGCAAGGCGATGACATTTTCAGAGCTGTGATGATACAACCTTCTACACACAAGTGTCATTTTATAAATGGTATCAGGAGAATACTAAAAGCCATAGTCTCAGACAAAAGTTTTGTTAATCTAGTTCTTATTACTGGCTACTAAAGTAATCTGGCCATCTGTGGCCAGATATCTGGTTCCTTTCTACAACTCAGACATAAATAGACCAGCTCCTACATGGGAGTTTCCACTCTTCCAAGAAATTACACTGACAGAATTCCCTTCCATGGGCCATACTTAAAAGAGATTAGACCAAGGAAGCACACAATCCTACTTTGTAGTTGGGGGAGTGCTTTACCTATGTATGTATAGGTTGGTATCTATATATGTGTGTATATTTGTGTGTCTATGTCTATATCTATATAGCAATATAACTTTATCTATATCTACTTAACCTCTTAACTAAAGCGGGTCTTATACTAAGGTCCTTTATTAGATTTGCTCTGGGGAAAATAATAGAAGAGTATCTCTTTAAAATATTTAGTAATTGAGTTTAAAAAAAAAAAACTATGGCTTGTATTTGAATAGAACTTTATCATTCCAAAATGTTTTTACAGATTATCTTTTCTGATTCTTCCAACAACCTGTGATGTAGATACTCATTCTCATCCCTATTTTATAAAGGAGGAAACCAAGGCTGAGAAAAGTGTGATGATCATAATCACATGTTAGAAGTCTTTCTCTTGTTCTTCTGAGATTCAGTGACTATCAGCACGGTATTCCTAAATTTTTCGATTGATCCATGATTTCATTGTTTCAGGGAGCTCTGTGGAAGGAACTATGTCAACCCAGTGAAGACTAGCCCCTTCTCTGCAGCTTAGAGTTGTTTTCTTAACTGGGTAGTTAATCACTATGCTCAGTGAAACTCAGCCAATATATATTTTAAGAAACTCTTTTTTTGTTTGTTTTGGTTTTTGGCGGGGCAATGAGGGTTAAGTGCCTTGCCCAAGGTTACGCAGCTAGTTAAGTGTTAAGTGTCTGAGGCTCGATTTGAACTCAGGTCCTCCTGAATCCAGGGCCAGTCCTTTATCCACTGCATGACATAACTGCCTCCATAAGCAACTCTTGAACCCAGGTCTTTCTGACTCCAAAACCAGCTCTCTATCCACTATTCCATGTTACCTCTGTAGTACTAATTATTACTAACATCACTAGAGACACAGTAATTTTCTCTTGGCTAATAGATCTCATAATCATAGTCTCTTGTTGTAGACTTAATCTAGTTGTTAATATTTATATGGCAATTGAGGTTTTCATAACACTTTCCTCACAATTATCTGTTACATGAGTTGTGCAAGTATAGTTATTCCCATTTCTCATATGAAGAAGTTGAGAGGCAGAGAGCTTAATGACTTGAACAAGGTCTCACAGCTCCTGAGGAGAATTTGAACCTTCAATGTCTGATTACAAGTCTAGAGCTCTATCCATTTCTAAGCTACTCACTTGATTCATCAAAACTGAACTCCTCACCTTTCACCACTGGCCATGCCCTTTCCTCTTTATCTTCCCCATTAGATGCCACACTTGTACCCCAAGCTTTTTCAGAATCTAGTCATATTGGTTGGGTTGGAAGACTTGCCATTACCAGATGATCTCCAGCTCTTTGCCTTCCCTCTTTGAACCTATATGTGCTTCTTGACTGCTCATACAGATTTGACGAGATGGGAGCCATCCCTTCATCCTTTTTGGGGAGATGAATGACCACCAGATTTTACACATTTGTCACTGTATTGTAAGGTCCTCTAGGCCTTACCATTTGCCTTGGCTTTAATCACTGTAGACTTCCTGGTACTTTTATCAAATCTGCTGATATGGCCTAAGGACTCCTGGGCCTTACCTGCAGTGACATCCTTAGGATGTCTACACCTCATCCGCTCTGTGGCTGTACTTTCTTTGGTGTGGTGTTTCCCTCAATTTGAATATAAACTCCTTGAGAACATGGACTATTTCAATTTTTGTATTTGTATGCCTAGCACTTAGCACAGTGCTTAGCACATAGTAAGCACATCGTAAGTGCTTTTTCATTAATTCTTTGATTCATTCATTCATCATTTATTCAGAAAATGAATTTCATTTGCTTTAGGAGTATTTCCTTCCTTGGGGGAGGGTGAACTGGCCAAGAATCTTTATGTCTCATAAAACATTATGACATATTCACATCTTCCCTAGAGTACTTTCTCAAACAACTTGCCTTCCTACTCTTTCCCACTTTCACCCCCTGGTGCCTCCTGCTACTGCCTCTATCTCAGTTTTGGAATATTGACTGAATGCTTCTTTTATATATACTCTGTGGCATTTCTCAAGTGCACTATACTCATTCCATGCAAATAAAAACCAATACCTCTCTGTATCTCATTGGTATATTGAAGTGAGGGGAATTTTTCTCCCTGTTATCTGAGTTTCCTTCTGTGAGGTCAAGAAGAAACTCATCTAGAATGGCTTCTGAGATTGGTTCCTCAGGTTGAAGTAGCCTCTTGTGGGGATGCTATCGCAAGCTGCATTCCACTCTGATGTGTGGCAGGAGCTCTGTTTTGCTCTGTGAAAATATTCCAAGGAGAATTTTTCGCCAGAACTGGATATTTCAAGGTCTCTAGTACTACCAGCAGTGGTCATGTTTATACAGGGTCACCAAATCAAGTGCTGTGGTCAAAAATATTTTGTGTGTCCATCTATACTATAGAGAAAAAGAAAAAGAAAACGAAAACAGGGCTGTCAAAGACACTGATGGGATCTTAGGCTGCATCAATAGAAAATGGGTCTAGAGCAAGGAGGGGATAGTCTTGCTTTTCTTTGCCGTATTCTGATCACCTCTGGATATATATGCTCAGTTCTGGGTGCTCCATTTTAGGAAGAATATTGGCAAATGGCAACATTTTTGGAGAAGAGGGGAGTTACAAGGTTAGTGAGATGACTTGAATCTAAACCACGTACATATCTGTTCAGTATAACTGGGGATATTCAGCCTAGAGAAGACTTGGAGGAGAGAAGTTATAATCTCTGTCTCCAGATCTTTAATACAGAAGATAGGTTCCATATTGCATGTGGTGGATGGCTTAGATTTGTTTTATTAGAATTTATTTGTGGCAGGTCTGACTTAGACTTGGATTCTGATGATGGGAGGAAATGAAGCCCTCATAGGTCATTGGATAGTTGACAAAATAGTTAATTTATCCCTAACATAGGAAGGATATCCAATGATAATATAATAGCACTTGGCTTGGGTATACTTGGCCCTTCTTATCTCTATATGGAAATGTGTCTGATGGTTAGGGCAGGCTGTGCAGACTGGGGTCATATTAGGACATCCACCAAGTCTAAAGGGCCCTGATTCTACATAGGTAGACCTTTTTATGCCCTTAGGTGACCAGGAAGCCATGTTGACAAGTCTAGAGGCTACTGAGAAACTAAGGCTAGGGAGGTACATCTTAAGCCTCTCCCTACCCCCTGGGCCATTCATGTCCCAGCTTTTTTGGTTTTGGGGGAAAAAAACAAAAACAAAAACAAAAAACTAGCTTAACTCATATAAGGATGGGTGGGGAGAAAATCTCTGGTAAATATTGGTCCTATCATAGACCTGAGGGCAAAACCTCTCTAGGATAAATAAAAGCAAGTTAAAGGGAAGCAGTTTTCAGGTTAATAAAAGGAAGACCTTCCTGACAATTAGGATTATCCTTAAATGTAATGCATTTCCTTGAAAGGTAAGGAGTTCTTTGTCACTGGACACCTTCAAGCCAAAGCAAGATGGTCACATTAGGGACATTGTAGAGGAGATTGATGCTTCACACGGGGGTTAGATGACAAAGGTTTCCTTGTCATCTAATTGAAGGGTCCCCCTCAACTTGGAAAGGCTCTGAGTGGTTTCGTGGATGATGCCAATCAGAGAGCCTCCAGAACTTAAGCATCGAGAGACTGCATGTTGTTTTCCCAACAAATAAGCCATTCTGTTTTATTTTTGGATGTATCTGTTAACACAGTGATAAATTTAGAATGATCTGATATTAAATGTGGGCAGGATGGGGAATGAATGTTCCTTTTTCATGAATTTCTTGTCAAAAGTGAAAAAAACCCCTCAATTATACTTTGAAATTATCAATATACTGGTTTCATCTCTCTGAACTTGGAGTGAAATAAAGAGTTCTAGAGAAACTGCCTGGGTGTTTTTGAGCTAAATAAAGAAGATTGTTTATTAGAAGTTTTATATTTACATAGGATTCAGTCCATCTTTCATTCACCTATTGAAATGACCTTCCTAAACACGTCTGACTATGTCACTCCTGCTATCTAGTCAATTCCAGTGGCTCTCTGTTTCCCCTAGGATCAGATATGAAAGCCTCCACTTGGCTCTGTAGCCCTTCATAACAGGACCACTCCCGCCATTTACAATATTTTTATTCCTTATGTGTTGCCACATACTCTATGACGCAGTGAAATGAGCCTCTTTGCTGCTCCTTATACAAGATGATCCATTTCCTGACTATGTGCATTTTTACCAGCTGTTCTTCATGCCTGGAATGTTCCCCCTTCATATCTCTGTCTTTTGGCAGTTCTAGCTTTCTTCATATCTCAAATGAAACCTCACCTTCTGCAGGAAACATTTCCTGGTCCCTATTATTATTTTTTTAAATTTTTTTTCCTGGTCCCTGTTAATGTTAGTACCTTTGCTCTGACATTACCTTCAGTTCATCTAGTATACATATTGCCTATGCATTGTATTTTCCAATTAGTTTGTGAGCTTCTTGAGGGTAGGAATTGTGTTTGATTTTTTTTTTTGGCTTTATCTTCTGACACAATAGATGCTTATTACATTCTTTTTGACTTATTGACTTCATTGATTATAATAAATCCTCCAAGCTCCACAAGTTGAGGCTTTCTCTATTGCCTTGATAATTACAAAGATACCTCTCAATCAGTTCTAGCTCTTGATTATAGCAAACATGGGAACTAAAACTAATATCAGCTCACATTGATATAGCACTTGAGGGGTTTTTCTTTTTTAGTTTTTTAAAAATTTTCTTTAAAAGATTCCTACTTTATTTAAAAATATTTTAGGTATATAATTTCTGTTTTTAATTTTTTAATTTTAGAATTTTATTTTCCCAAATTAGAGGGGTTTTTCTCCTAAAAATTCTGCAAGGTAGGTTGTCCAAGTATTGATACCTCAATTTTATAAACAAATAAATTGGGGTTCAAAGACATTTAGTGATTTGCTCAGGGTCACACAATTACTAGAATTTGTGGTGACCTCAGTTATTATGATGCTAATTCCAATGCTCTTTCATTCTATTGCTCTTTCCAGAAGAGGGGAGGAGAGGGAAAGAGATGAACGCACTGTGTTGGATTTCATAATTTGGTTGAGTATTACATTTCTGATGACTATATTTTATGGTAACTAAGTTATTGATCCTACTTTTAAGTCATTTTAGGGCATGAAAGCCTATAACATCAATCTCATGGATGGTCCATAGGGAAGAGGTGTGATTTTGTAGTAGAGAAAAGATTAGAATCTGGTCACACAATTTGAAAGTCACATTTAAAAACTAATTTTATCATATAGCTATCTTATTATATTTATTTAATCTGCATCCAACTTTTATGTAGCACATGTCTAAAAAACCTTTAGAATACCTAGCCTGGATTTGCTGGCTTTCAAATTATTGCATCAGAAAATGTTTGAATAGATTTCCTAGATTTTTTTTTTTAAAGGGGCCACCCAGACTGAAGTCCATTGGATATACATATACATATACACATGCACATTAGTATGATAACTAATATGTGGAATAACAATGATGTCTCTGCCTCTCTTGATCAGCTGGGATGGTATAATGAAAAGAAGGATCAGGAGCCAAGATAATCCCAGGTTCATATCTTGCCTTTGATATTTACTAAGTGTGAGACCATGAGTGAGTTGTTTAGCTTCTCTGAGCCTGTTTCCTCATATTCAAAATGAGGGAAATAGTATCTGCCTCATAGGGTTGTTGTGAGAATCAAATGAGATAATGTAAAAAGTTGTGTGCATCTTAAAGTAAATGTTAGCTATTATTTTTATTATTTTAATATTTCGGTCATTACCCAGGTCCAGACTTTCTCTGATCCAAACTAAGTGTCTTCATATAGTGGATGGGACATCTCTACAAAGAATTCTAACTATGATTTTTGATCAAAACCATCTATACCATTTGTCTATATGACATTGCTATCTTTCTGGAGTCAACTAATTGCACCATCAAGTAAGAGGCAGTCTGGTATAGTGGAATGAGCAATGGGTTTGGGATCAGTAGACTAATTAAGTTCTGTGACTTTGGACAAGTCATGAAATTTTTCTACACCTCAATTTTCTCACCTGTAAAATGAGCAGGGCAATGCTATGTATGGGACAAATCCTTAAATTCTGAGTCAGGGAATCTGGATTCAAAGTTAAATTCAGGTTACTTTTGTGACTGTAGGTAAGTAACTTTCATCTCTTAGAACTTTCTTTGTATTTATAATTCAACTTTTTGGTTTTTATTTTTTATTTTTTGGCTACCAACCTAGTAGTGGTATTACTAGGTCAAAGAGTATACATGGTTTTATAGCCCTTTGGCCATAGTTCCAAATTGCTCTACAGAATGTTTGAATCAGTGTACAGCTTCACCAAGAGTACATTAATGTCTCATTTTTCCCATATCCCCTACAACATTTGTCATTTTCCTCTGCTGTCCTATTATCCAATCCAATAGGTATGAGGCAGTACCCCAGAATTTTTTTGACCTGCATCTCTCCACCAAGAGTGAGTTAGAAAGGAAGCTAGGTGGCGCAGTGGATAGAGCACCGGCCCATGAGTCAGGAGGACCTGAGTTCAAATCCGGCCTCAGACATTTGACACTTACTAGCTTTGTAACCCTGGGCAAGTCACAACCTCAATCGCCTCACTAAAAAAAAAAAAAAAAAGAGTGAGTTAGAGCATTTTTTCATATGGCTATTGATAGCTTTGATTATTTCATTTGAAAACTTCATGTGTTTTGATAATCTATCAATTGGGGAATGGCTCTCATTTTAATAAATATGACTCAGTTCTCTATGTGTTTGAGAACTGAGGTCTATCAGACAAACTTGCTTCAAATTTTAAGTTCAAATAAATCTTAAGCTAAATTCAAACTAAACATTTTCATTTCCTACAACAAACCTATGATTTGGTGCATAACTTCTAGAAAACAGGATGTGATGATCTTGCTGTACTGTGCCACACTCAGACTGTATCTGGAACACTATGTTCAGTTCTGGATGCCACGGTTTAGAAGGGACATTGATAAATTGGAGAGCATTAAGAAGAAAGCCAGCAGAATGGTGAAAGGATTGAGTTCATGATATATAAGGGCTGGTTGGAGAAACAGGGGAGGCAGCTGTCCTGAAGAAAGGAAGACTCAGAGGATTCTGATAGTTGCCTTGAAGGTCCTGAAAAGTTTCCTTCCTTCCTTCCTTCCTTCCTTCTTACATTTTTTCTATATACACACACAGACATATATATGGATATATATACATATATATATGTAGATACATATGTACATATACATATACATGTACATATACATATATACATATATTTTTCCTGCATTAGTTATGTTCTGAAAGAAGAATTGGAACAAAAGGGAAACTTCAAAAAAAAGAAGAAAAAACAACAAAAAAGTACTAACAGTATAATTAAATCTGCATTCAGATTCCACAGTCCTTTTTTCTTGATGTGGAGAGCATTTTCCATCATGAGTCCTTTGAAATTGTCTTGAATCATTGTACTGCTGAGAAGAACTAAGTCTATCACAGTTGATCACCATACATTGATGCTGTCACTGTGTATGATGTTCTCCTGGTTCTGCTCACTTCACTCAGCATCAATCAACTTAAGTCTTCCCAAGTTTTTCTGAAATCTACCTGCTTGTCATTTCTTATAGCATAATAGTATTCCATTACATTCATATACCATAACTTATTCAGCCATTCCCCAATTGAAGTGAAATCAATTCCCTTGGTTTTCAATTCTTTGCCACCACAAAGAGAGCTGCTATAAATATTTTTGTACATGTGGGTCCTTTCCCCTTTTTAATGATCTCTTTTGGATACAGATCTAGTAGTGCTATTACTGGGTGAAAGGGTATGCATAGCCCCATAGCCCTTTGGGCATAGTTCCAAATTGCTCTCCAGAATCGCTGGATCAGTTCACAACTCCACTAACAATGCATTAGTGCCTGGAAGGCTTTCCCATGAAAGATGCGTCAGCTTGGTTTTATTTGGCTCTAAAGGAACAATTTATAGAAATTGCAAAGAAGACAATTTGATGATTGGAACTATCCCAAAGTAGAATAGATTATTATCCTACTATGTAGTGGGTTCCCTTCCCACTGGAAGTCCTCATTTTGAGGCTATCCTCCTCCTAATTGGTTTCATCACCTCCAGTCTTCCCCTATTTCATTCCAACCTTCACACAGCTGCCAAACTGATTTTCTGAAAGCACAGGTCTGACCATGTCATTCTGCTTTTCAATAAATTTGAGGAACTCCCTATTACCTCCGGAATCAAATATGAACTTGTGTCTTTGGCATTTAAGGACATTTGACTTCCTGGTTACCATCTCCCTTTCCAACATTATATATTACTCAACTCCATATATTCCATAGTCTGGCTAGAATGACTAATCTTGTGGTTACTGATACATCCATCTCCATTTCCAGATCTTTCCACAGGCTGTTCCCCATGCCTAGAATGTACTCCCTTCTCATCTCTACTTTTTGGAATCACTAATTTTCTTCAAAGCTCTTCTCAGGGGTCACTAGGGCAACTGATGATACAATGGATAGAGTGCTGGGCCTGGAGTCAGGGAGATCGCAGTTCAAACCTGGTTTCAGACACTTGGCCCTGGCCAAGTCTTAACCCTTATTTGCTTCAGTTCCTCATCCATAAAAAGGGGACATACTGGAGAAGGAAATGGCAAACTATTCTAGTATCTTTGCCAAGAAAACCTCAAATAGGGTCATGAAGAGTCAGATATGATGGGATGAATGAACAACAACAAAGGGTCACTACCTACTCAAGGCTTTTTCTGATGCTTGAAGCTACCTTCAAAATTACTTTGGTTTTTAAAAAGATATAATTATATATGTACATACTGTTTCCTTTGATAGTATATAAATTCCCTGCCAACAGGGACTGTTTAGGTTTTTGTCTTAGCATCTCCAAAGCAGAATGCTTCTCCCACAGGTGGCATCTAAAGGCTTTTTGATTAATGAATAAGGTTAGATGAGCAGGTGTCAGTTGTGTTAGGATGCAGATTCATTTTTTATCTATGGGTTAGGCTGGATGACTTTGGAGATTCTTTCCAACTCTGATATTCCATGGACCTGGAGTATACAATTCAGTTGCAAAGGTGATGTGCTGTTCAGTTGAACACAGAGATAACAATCATTGATTTATTTTAACCAATCAACAAAGGTTTAGAGGCAATATAGCATAGTGTATAATAAGGAGAAGGAAAGGAAACAAGCATTTATTAAGCATCTACTATGTGCCAAGTACTGCACCAGGTTTGCAAATATCTCGTTTGAGTCTTGCAACAACCCTGGGAAGTAGATGCTATTATCCCCATCTTACAATCAAAGAAAATGAGGCAGACAAAAGTTTTGTGATTTGCTCAGGGTCATGTAGTTAAAAAATGGCTGAGCCTGGATTTGAACTAAGGTATTTATGATTTCAGGTTCAGAGTTATGTCCACTATACCCCCTAACTGCCTAATACTGATATTATAATTAAAATGATTTATATGAAGCTTTCAGGTTTGCAAAGTGTTTTTACAAATATCTCATTTAATCCCCTCAACAGCTCTATGGGGTAAGTTCTAGTATTATCTCTATTTTACAGATGAAGAAACTGAGGTAGAAAGAGGTTACATGACTTGCCAAGGATCACAGAGTATTTAAGGCTGGATTTGAACTCTAGTGATCTCCCTCAAAGCTTCTTAAATTGTGGGTAGAGACTCCATGTGGGGTCACTTAACTGAATATGTGGGTTGTGAAAAATTTGGCAATGGTAAAAGGTTATGTATATCTATTTTATATACCTATATACCCAAGGTCATGTAAAAATCTCTTGGGTGAAAAGGGGTTGTGAATAGAAAAAAGTTTAAGAAGCCGTGCTCTATCTAATGGACATAAAAAACAGGAAAACCTAGTTCAAATCTTTCCTTAGGGAAGTGTGTGACCTTGGTTAAAATACTTAACCTTCTGATCCTCAGTTTCTTCCCTTTTAAAATGAGAAGGTTAGATCTGGTGACCTCTAAGGTCCCTTTCTATTCTATATCTTTGATCATATGATGCTATTGCTTGATTGTCTACTAGGTAGGTTAGTAGTACTCTAAGAGCTGTGGGATGAATTGAAAGAGATGTGGTCCAAATCAATGAAAATCTTATAATTTGGTCATGGGCAGTACTAGTGCACATGAAATATTTGGTAAACTACTATGTATCTTCCCCCTCTTACTCCGCTCACTGGCCCTGTGACATCTTAGAACCCATCCAAGGATAGTAAGTTAGTAAGAAGACCTGCTACTAGGTCTTTTACTCATCTCTTCCCTTGGTTGAGGTCACCCAAAATGCATATGGGCTACTTGACTGCTCACATAACTTGGATGAGATGGGAGTCACTAACTCTATTCTTTTTAGCTCCAAGGAAGACTAGTAGTTCTTGCCATCTTTCCTGCTAGTGTGTCCTAAGGTTAGGGATATGCTGATAAATGTTTAACAACCAGCTCTCTGAAAAGAAAAAAAAAAGTATGTGTAATATATTTTATTGTTTAATTTGTATTGTTAATATTTTTCTATTACTTTTTATATCTAGAAATCAGTAACATACTTAAGCCCTGATTTGTATTCATATTTATAACTCCTAGTGCTTTACACATTGATTGGATCCTAGGTATAATTATGACTAGCATTTTATATGGCACCTTAGGGTTTACAAAGATCCTTACAACAACTCTAGGAAGTAGGTAACATTATTATCCCTATTTTACAACAGAAAAAAACCAAGGTAGGCAGAAGTTAAGTGACTTGCTCAGGGTCACACAGCTATTAAGAATATGAGGCTAGATTTGAACTGAAGTCTTCCTAACTAATGATGATGGTATAGGGGTAAAGCCCTATAAGGCCTTTCAATTTTAATGATGATATATACTGGAGACCTAGATATAAAGTCATTTGCACTTTCAGTGAGTGGCAGATTTGAATCCAGGTTCTCTGAATCTAAATCCTGAACCTTCTCTTTTGTGCCACATGGTGTAAATATTTGTTGAAATGAATTGAATGACATGTTGTCCCCTGCATTACTGACATTCAAATGATCTCTTGGAAAGGAATAGAATCTTGTCGAATGGAGTTGAATAAAAGTGAGGGGATTTCTTCCTCAGACTATGGCATGTTCCTGGTGTCTTACTCAGGTCTAGAACTATGAAGTGCCCTCAGTCCTTAGCCACCCCTAGAATAGGTTTGCCCTCCTCCCTGCCCTTATCTATGAAAGGGCTGGACAGGTAGAGAAATTGATCCTACACATTCATTAATGTCCCAGTCATCAAATATGTTGATGATAAGATCCACTAACCTAATTTTTTTTTCAGGGCAATGAGGGTTAAGTGACTTGCCATGGGTCACACAGGTAGTCAGTGTCAAGTGTCTGGGGTCAGATTTGAACTCAGGTCCTCCTGAATCCAGGGCTGGTGCTCTATCCACTGTGCCACCTAGCTGTGCCTCCATTAACCTCATTTTAAAGGATTCAGGGTTCTCCAAAGATATTTCATCCAAGCATCTCAAAGTGTTTTATAGCACTTTCCTTTGTCTCCTTGTTTCTATGCCAGCCAATTACTTAAACATATTTCTTCTGCCAGCAGGTGATGAGAATGAGAATCAAGTTAGGAGGCTATTCTAGAGACATCACTAAGTGAAAGGGGTTCCATGGCTCTGGGTTATTTTACTGCAGTCAGGAACCCCCACTAGCTGAAAATAAAACTGGTCTGGCCCGAACTCTCATTTCATGTGAAGATTCTCCAGTTTTAGAAACATAGCATTTACTGTATCCTTATCCTCAAAATGAGGAATTTCTTACATTTCAGTTAGTTAGTGTGTAATGTTCCTTTTATGTCTCTTCTCAAAGTCTTGACATCACTAAAAATAAATGACTCAATTACACTTGTGCATAAGCAGCTGGAAAACTACCCAAATGTTCCCAATCTCTAAACTGTGTAAGCGGAGACACCCAGGGAAAAAAAGAAAAAAAAAAGAGGAGAGAGACAGAGACCAAGACAGACAGAGACACAGAGAGACAGAAAGAGACAGAGACAGACCGACAGAGACAGAAAGAGACAGAGAGACAGAGACAGACAAAGGCAGAGACAGAGACAGAGACAGCAAGATAGAGACAGACAGACACAGAGGCAGAGTCACAGAGGCAGAGACAGAGACAGAAAGGCAGAGACAGAGAGGCACACAGAGACAGAAAGACAATGACAGAGAGACACATTGAGGTATACAGATTTTTTTTTCCCAAATAGAAATTTGCACAAAAAAGCATCAAAGTTCGGGGAAGAGAAGGAATAGAATTCCTAGTGTTTGCCACATCTCTTTGTTCCTGGTGGCAGATCAAAGAAAACCAGGTGGGAAAAGGATCATGAAACTTTATAAACACCTTGCAAATAAATGTGCCCTGCCAACATACATTCCAGGACTTGTCATAAGAAAACCCTGGCTGGCTGCCTGTGTTTAGTGGGTCCTGGAGTTCTGAGGTGCCTCACTCTAGAACCTCAAAACCAAAGGACACACAACCCAGGCCCTAAACCTAAACAGTAATCCCTCCTTGCTTTGAAAGGACTAATGTCCCCTGATGCCTTTTAACTTTAAAATGTAATTGCCAAAAAAAAAATCTTCAAATGCCCCATTATGAGAGCTGAGTTCAGAACTTTGCACACCCACAACATTCTTTCTTTTATTTACTGTCTTGGGTGGAAAAATATACTTTCTCCTTGAGACCTTTTGCCAGAAGAGAAAAGCAGGTTTGGCTGGCAGAAAACTTGATCTTCCTTTCTCCTTCCTTTGCCTTACTGTGGAGAGGGAGAGAAAGGTTGCAGCAGCTGGGTCCTTTAGTGCCAGGCTGAATATTACCTGGGTAGTTCACCAGGAGAAAAAACCCTTCTCTGGAGAAGGTACTAGGTCTCAAGGAAACCTGAAAGGAAATTAGGAGAAAGCCAGAGGAGAACCCTGAGTTGATCTGCAAGCTTGAAATCTCTTTTGCCTCCTCAAGGAAAAGAAAAAGGGAAACATGTATATGGCACAGTGCTCTCCTCACTGGTTGTCCCCTCATGCTCCATTTTATTCTATTACTCTTGCAACGGTTTAGTAAATGAATTGCCCATTTTGACTAGAGTTTATGAAGGAACACTGCATGAATGGTGATCAGAAGGATAAACCATTCTCTTTGACTAAGGTAGAACAAAAATGAATGGATATCTTCAGTTATATTCTGCAGTATTTAGTTTAGACTTAAGGAAAATCTTTCAGCTCAAGGCAAGAATTTGGAATGTATTGCCAATGTTCACCATCATCGTTATTGTTAGTGCTTGCTCCCTCAAAAAATTACCTTGTAGTTTTAAAGTAAACTTAAAGTAAAAATTATTTCCTTTGTTTGTATATAGTCCAAATCCCTCCAGTAGAAGGAATGTCAGCTCTGTGATGGTACCTTCATTTTTGTCTTTGTATACCTAGGACCATACATAGTAAATACCTTGCACCAATGGGTACCTAATAAATATTATTTGGTGGAGGGGGGGGAGGCTGGGCAATGAGGGTTAAGTGACTTGCCCAGGGTCACACAGCTAGTAATTGTCAAGTGTCTGAGGTCAGATTTGAACTCAGGTCCTCCCGAATCCAGGGCCGGTGCTTTATCTACTGTGCCACCTAGCTGCCCCCTAAATATTAATTTTTAAAATAGAATTGGAGTGCTCCTTGGATGTCTACAAAGACAGTTCAAAAGTCTTAGTTCCTAGTATCATTATTATAGCTTTCATGGCAATTACATAGCACCAAATACTATACATATAATATCTTAGTCCTCACAACAATACTGTGAGGAAGGTACTAATATTATTTCCACTTAAAAGATGGGAAAACTGGGGTTCTGAGTGTACCTTGCCCAAAGTCATAGAGCTATAAAGTTTCAGAGTTGGGGTGATTCATGTTTAGGCTTAATCCCATATGGATACCTGAGAATGTCTTAGATTTCATTTTTATTCATTCTAATTTGATTCAGCAAACATTCACTAAAGGCTTACTGCATGCTGAGCCTTGGCTTTACCCTGTATGTAAAGTGTAACTAAGACACAGACCTTACCCTCATGCTGCTTACAGCTTGGTAAGTATAATTCAATATACAGCATGACTGCATGATTCCTCAAGGCCTGGTCCAGCCCTGTTATTTGAGTGGTGATTGGAAATAGAATTAAAGAGAACTAAGCATCAGTTCTATTATTAACATGATCTTATTTATAATGTTACTAAGGTGGAGTAGATAAAGTTCTCTGAGGGGAATTTGGCTGCTATAGCTCAACCTCTCCTTCCTCAAGAGAACAAGAAGATTTAAAGCAGCTGTGATAACATTTCAAGCAGGACTACTCAGATGAGTCCAACCTTCCACCTTTGGAATGATGGCAACTCCATTAGTTGGAATCTGGAAGGACCTAACTCAGGCAGAGATATCATAAGCAAGAGAGTTAGATGAGCCAATGGCAGGAGTTTGGTGTGTGTGTGTTTTCCATCTTTATTTCTCTGAGCAAAGTAGCCAAGAAAGAAGCAGAAAAATTCCTCCTTTTAGACCTCCTGGCATAGGAGTGATGGCCTGGACATAGGTGGGATGATCTGAGGACAGGTGGCATGGCTTGTGGATAGGAGGGATGACATGGGGATAGGTGGGGTGGAGGCATCACTATGAGGCAGTGATGATGTTGATGATTTGGAGCTGAGCATTGCTGGATCAGAGGTAATTGTCCAAATATCAACACTGACATTTCTGTGGAGGAATTTTGGCAAGAGATTTTGGCCACAAAAAGTTGGTTAAAGCTCCCCCTCCCTTCTCCCATTTCCAGCTCTTCTGGGAGAGAGGAAAACCCCAGACACCAGCTTTCTGGTAACACTAGAAGTTTCCCATAACCATGCAGTTAATTATAATGAACACGACCCTTTCTCATTCCCTTCCTCTTTGTTTCTCCCCTTGAGTGATATTGCAGTAGTCTTCTACCCAGTCTCACAAGGGATTCAGCTGGCAATTGAAGATCCCATTCCTTTGGCAAAAGCTTGCAGTGACTAGACGAATGTCTTTTGTTTTTCTTACTTTCTATGGAATTGTATTACGTTCTGTGCAGCCGAAGGGCTGGAAGAGAAGACCAAGGAATAAAGAAACTTAATGCACGAATGGTGAAGTAATTCAGCTAATCAGTATTATTTCACCCTTTCCCGTCACCAGAATCCACACATGTAATAAGAGTGGATAGTTCCCTTCGGGAGAATGACTCTTTGGCAAGCAGTGTGCTCAAGCCTCCCTGGCGTGTCCAAATATACAGCTGGAATCATTGTGAGGTTTGACTGTGGCAAGTTGGCTGGGCTGCCTTTCCCTTCCATATGCTCTGTCCTCTGCTGACTCCACCTCGAATCTTGAGGAATCTGGCACCATTTTGGCCAGAGGACATGTCTTATGTAAATGCCACCAGAACAAAGAACACTAACTAACTGTGAACAGAGCAGAAATGGGGAGACTCCCTTAGGAGTAGACCTTGATGGTCATGTGACTTGTGTGCCTCCTATGGAATTTTTAGAAGTTATTTGGAAATCTGTCAAGGTAATTGTCAAATGAAAGAAGATAATAGAATTATAGGCAGGTGATGAAGGCACCCATTTATGCTGAGGACAAGATAGTTCATGGGCATTTGAGCAAGAGGGAGGCAAGGGAGGCACAGTGAATAAAGTGCCAGGCCTTGAATCAGGAAGACTCATTTTTCTGAATTCAAATTTGGCCTCAGAGACTTACTATCCATGTGACCCTAGGCTAGTGACTTAACCTTGTTTGCCCCAGTTTCCTCACCTATAAGAGGAGCTGGAGAAGGAAATGGCAAACCACTTCAGTATTTCTGCCAAGAAAACCCCAAAAGGAATCCCAAAGAGTCAGACATAACCCAACAACAACAATCTGAGCAAGCTCTTTTTAAATGATTTTAAATGATTATCACCATGTGTAATGGAAGTAGAATGCAGATGCTATTTTCAAAGATCCTCTCCTTCACTTAATCCTTATCTGATGCCTCATGGTGGTATGGAGATAAACCGTATTATTGAGCAGAGAATAGCATTGGTGAGTTCTAAGCTGGAAAAGTCTTTGACTACAACCAATGGGGTATCTGGTATTCTATTTGGCAAGCATTTATTTAATATATATCATGTGCAAAATGAGAGGTAATTTAGTATAGTGGATAGAGAGTTAGTCTTGGAGTCAGGAAGACCTGGGTTCAAATCCTATCTCTGATACATATTAGCTATGTGTTTATGGACAGGTAACTTAATCATTCCAGTCCCCCATACCACACTCTAACACTTTAAGCTACAGATGAGTTGCAGATGAGCCAGTCTGTGCCCATAGAGGAAATACTAGGATTCATCATATCAATTAAATCACGTCTTAATACCTTTCCCCCTGCCCAAATGGAAAAAAAAAAGTGTAACACACTATGCTGGGAAGTTAGGTACCAGCCTGTTTGCTTTTCATTTGAAGACCTAACTGAGACTTTAACAGGGTGATAAAAAACTTTGGCCACAGCGACCCTTGAATGTTATATCATTATCATCATCACTAGCATTTCCATAGCTTTTAAGGTTTGCAAAGTGCTTTACATATGTTATCTCATGATTCTCACAGCCACCCTCTAGAGATAGTTGTTATTATTCCCATTTTACAGATAAAGACACTGAGGCTAATAAAGGTTAAGTGTTTTGCCCAGAATCACACAGCCAGTTAGTGTCTTAAACTGGATTTGTAGACAGTCATGATCAACTTTGGTGTGGGTAGGCCACACTGATGAAATCACAGATCCTTGGTGTGCACTGATATATGCATGCTATGTAGTTCCATATATTGAACCGTGACATCATCTTGTCAATCACAATTGTTTTAGTAGAATTTCCATTTCCAGAGGTTTGTACTATCAAGCTATATGTGAAATTTAGTTACTGGGTAAGCAGCTTGAGCCCTCCCCTAGTCTTCTCCTTTTAAAATTCCTGACCAATCAAAGAAAGACAAGTATTTTACTTGGAATCCTCAGCTTATATGGGTTGAGTGATAAGGATTAGAAGCATAAAATTCCATAGTAACATTGATGAATTTTGTTGCTTTGAGCCTGAAAGACGGAGTTTATGAAAGTGATTTGTGACACACCTCATAAACTGTCCATTCGTTTTCATGTTATTTGAGAACACAAATCCCTTGATCACAAGATAGCAGTGATTCCAAAGGAACTATTAATTCTTTCAAGTGCCCAGGGGTTACTTGCTATTCAAATATGAATGATCTTGACATAACTTCTAGAAGGCTTTGTTGCTGGTTTTGGTTCTGATGTTGCCCTAATAACCCATTTCATAACCAGTGTTAATTGTAGAAGTTCTTGGCAGCCAACTTTTGCTTGAAGGTTTCTGGGAAGATAACAATCTAAAATTTAAAATATCAATTTAACAAATAAAAGCAATGTAGCCCAACCTGTAGATTGTAAATACTTATTTAAAATTCTTGGAAAGATTATTAATTGAAATTTTATGGGTGGTTCTGATTACTTCAGAATTTTTCTTAGAAATTTCTCCTTCCCTCCCCTCCTATCTTGCTCCAGTTCCTTAAAGGGAAAACACATTGGCCATGAATGCAGAATAGAAAATGACTTCAAATAATTTCTGATTTTCATAAGCGCTAGAGAAAAAAAAAAGCCCAATACTTCCAAGATTAGGCCAGTAAGTCCTGGTCATAACAATACACCACTTTTTGTGCTCTGCCCTCCCTCATGCTCATCATTCAGAGGGCAAAATTTTGATTCAAACTTCCCGGCTTCTGTAACCTTATGTCAAAATTGTAGCCACATTCTAACACTGATTGTGGTGGCTTTATTTTTTCCCCTCCCATTTGATACTTGTTAATCTTCCTGTACCGTGTCGGCACACTTACAGTAGGCAGAATGACTGATGACAGATGGTGGGGGAGAAGTGGGCTGACTTGGAAGGTTTCCAAGAAATGTATCTAGCCACAGGATGCGTAAGACAGAAGCTCCTATTTTAAACCTGGTCTATTTTGTTGGATTTTGTCGAATTGTATGTATGTTTTTGTGTGTGTCCATGCATGCATATTTTGTTGTTGTTGTTATTGTTGTTGTTGCTGTTTGGGCCAATGACAACAGGGGCCTCTCTGGCTGCTGCTTACCACTCTTGGCAGTTTCTAAATTCCCAGACAGGAAACTCTCCCAAGTATTGCAGCTGTGAATTGGCCCATTTTTCTGGAATGAGGATAAATAGAATAGTTTTGTGGGATTTTTCCCCTTCTCTCACATAGAGCAACTTAGTACAAACAGACACACATGGCAAGAGAGGTGAAAAAAAGAGAGGGAAGGAGAAAAAGGAATGGGAGTTATTACTGTTGTAAGATGCTTGAACACTCGTAACTGTTTCAGTCCAAGTTTGTCTCAAGGCATCTAATAAGCAAATATTTTTTAACATCATCCTAAAGGTCAGTTAGTCATTCAGTTAACAAGTATTTATTTAGTGCCTGGTATGTCAGGTACTGTGCTAAATACTGGGAATACAAAGAAAGGTACCCCTGATCTCAAGGGGCTCAAAGTCGAATGGAGAAGACAATATGCAAACAACTATGTACAAACAAGATACACACAGGTTCAATTAGAGATAAAGTCACAGAAAAGGCACTAAGATTAAGGAGTTAGTTTCTTATAGAAGGTAGAATTTTAGCTGAGACTTGAAGAAAGCAAGAGAAGCCAGGAGGCAGAAATGAAGAAGACCTGCATATGTGGAAGAGAGCCAATAGAAATGCTTACAATCAGAAGATAGATGGTTGGGTTTGAGGAACAGAAAGGAGATGTGTGTCACTGGATTACAAAGTACATGGGGGAAAGTAAGAATACTGGAAAGATAGGAAGGGGTTAGGTTATGGAAGACTTTAAAAGTAAGGACTTTATATTTGACTCTGGAGGGAATAGAGTCACTGGAGTTGATTCTGAAAGTGTGTGTGTGTGTGTGTGTGTGTGTGTGTGTGTGTATCTGTGAGAGAGAGAGAGACAGAGAAAGATAGAGACAGAGATAGACAGAGAGACAGAGACAGAGAAATACACACACATACACACACACACACACACAGAAACATAGTCAGACTTGAACTTTAGAAAGTTCAAGTTTATAGTTGAATGGAGGATTTACTGGAGTGAGGAGGAACTGGAGATGGGGAGACCCATCAGCAGGCTATTATTTAAATCTAGGCGTGGTGACAATATCAGAAGAAAGAAGGGAGCATATTCTGAATATAGAAATCACAGGGCCTTGGCAACAAATTGTATATGAGGAGTCAGAGAATGAGGAGTTAAGGATGACCCACAGGTTGTCAGCCTGGGTGGCTCTGAGAAAAGTGGTTCTTTGGACAATCATAGGAAAGTTAAAAAGAGAGGAAGGATTAAAAGAAAGATGAGTTCAGTTTTGGAAATGTTAAGTATAAGATATCTGTGAGACATCCCATTCAAGATGTCAAATAGGCAATTGGAGATGTGACACTGGAAGACAGCAGATAAGTTAGGGCTAAACAAATAAATCTAAAAATCATTTATATAGACATGGTAATTGAATATGTGGAAGCTGAAGAGATTGTGAAGAAAATAGTACAGAGGGAGAAGAGAAAAGGACCTAGGATAGAGCTTTGGGGGATATCCAAGGTTAGTGGTTGTCATCTGGATGAAGATTTAGCAAATGAGACTGAGAAGGAGTGGTCCCATTGTGGAGTAAGAATACCTTATTTTATGGTTTTTGGTATGTTGATAATTGAGTTCCCTTTGGTGAGGTACAAGATGCAACCATTCTATTCTATATCACATTCTTTAGTGAATAGGTCCATAGGAAATTCTGATACACTGGTTTATTTTCCAGGGGGGAAATCTAAGGTCCTGAGAATTTAGAACAGAGACAAAAATCCCATTACAAAGCAGTGGTAAGAGATACCAAAAATAACATAGCAAGTGACTGCTTTCTCTAGGTCTACTTCTTCTTGCATAGATAATCACCACACTCATAGGCAGGTTTGCAGATGCTTCTCAAAATGTTTTCATTCAATACATGTAATGAATGATGACATTGCTAGTAGTAAATGTTAAAGAAGAATATGACTTAGAATAAAGTGACTATCAAAACAAAAAAAATCACATCAGTCTGGTATTTATTTACTCATTTGTTGGAAAACATTTCTTTCTCAAGCTAAAATTAATATATACATCATGAAATGTCACATTTCATTTTCTTGAAAGTCCTGGGCTAAGTAAGAAGGCAGGCTTAATAAACATTGTATCAGTTACATTTTCATATCTCTTAAAAGATGATCTATACACACAATAAAGATGAAAAGATCAGGCTAAAATATTCCCCCCAAATGAATGCGTTTCTACAGTATTACTGGAGATGATCATCTTGGCTGAGCCCTTAATGTAGTCTCCTTCAGGTTAGTTCTTTGTCTGGGGAAAGATATGAAAAAGACAATTTCAAATTTATTTGTTGGTATATATCCAATCAATCTGTAGCACTGACTGAATGTAAATGATATGAAAGTGAATTCTGCTATTGCACAGTGGACCAGAAACTTGGGCCTGCTTCTCAATCTAGCTATAATGATCAGAGGTGATTGTTAGCTTTTGATTAATCAATTTTGAAGTCCATAGGATTGGGTTCATGTTTTGTAAATAATCAAACTTGTTATCTTAACACCTAGATGTAGAATTGGGGACAATTTGCTCCTGAGTAAGATGTGGACTCTTAAATGCTCAACTGTAACTTCTTTTCCCAGAATAAGAATATTGTTTTGTTCCTGTGTGTTGGCTTATCTCAGCCAAAGCCTTCCCAGTGAATAACGAATCACTAGCCTTCAAGGGGAAGAGACTCTGATATCACCTCTCTACAAACTCTATTGCTTAAAGCACATTCACCCCAATAGAGTGCCCATTTAGAATCACAGAACCAGGGGGCAGCTAGGTGGCACAGTGGATAGAGCACCAGCCCTGGATTCAGGAGTACCTGAGTTCAAATCCAGTCTCAGACACTTAACACTTACTAGCTGTGTGACCCTGGGCAAGTCACTTAACCCCAATTGCCTCACTAAAAAAACAAACAAACAAAAAGAATCACAGAACCATAGACTTCTATTTAGAAGAAACTTTTAGAAAAAAAACAGCTAATACAACCCTTTTACTTTTAAAAGCCAGGAAATAGAGGCTCAGAAAAGGTATAGAAAATTGTCAAGGTTAAGACAGGAAATAAAAATCATAGGTGAGATTCAAATCCAGCTCCTCCGAGTCCAACTTCATCTCTCTCTCTCTCTCTCTCTCTCTCTCTCTCTCTCTCTTTCTCTCTTTCCCCGCCCCCCCCATAGGCCTCCTTCTAGAGTAAAAATTGGTTTTTCTCATAGTGAATTACTAAGTCTCTCTACTAAGGCATAGAGAGATGGTCTATATTGGGGACCATAGCACTCACACTGATAAAATTATGGATCTTTTGAAGTGCTGATGTACAAATGTGCTTTTGGGAGAAAGACAACTCTCATGATCCACTCCCCCATTTCTAGCTCTTACACATCAGGTAGGTATATCAAGGGTCTGCTAGAGATATTGTACAATTATTATTTAGAATATTTATTCTACTATTGTCTTAAATTGCATAAATTAAATGAAGTAAGGAAAATATGCAAACTAGTCAAGGATATTTACATACAATCTCTGTGGTATCAATTAAAAAAAAACCCTTCAAATTATTTGCTATCTGCTTATATGGGTATCCCTCTTCAGTCCACTTCTAATTATTTTCCCTAAAGGCTCTAGCCAGTACAGCACTTGGGCTGTTTATCAGGTATCCCAGACTTGGGCTATACATAACCGACTGACTACCTTTCTATGAACCTTTATTGGATGGATGATATATATTTTTTGCAGCGCAATGAGGATTAAGTGACTTGTCCAGGGTCACACAGCTAGTGTCAAGTGTCTGAGGCCGGATTTGAACTTAGGTCCTCCTGAATCCAGGGCTGGTGCTTTATCCACTGTGTCACCTAGCTACCCGATGATATTTTTTATGCTACTCTTTTACATGCCTATTATCTTTGGAAACATGCTGTAGCCTACTTGTGCCCACCCTAAACTTCTCCATTGTCCTTTGTGTAACCTTCGATTTTGATTATTTTGAGATTGTAGTAGTCCATGATTTTTTTCCATGTAGCATCATTGGAAGAATATATAGGTGTAGAAAAGATTAATTTTTGTGTTAGAGAACAGCTTGGGATTTTTGAAAGTGCTGCAAAATATCTAAAATGCAACCCAGATTGATTGTGTTCTCCTATTCAATTCTAAGGCTAGCTCATTATCCATCTGTGGTGCTTGCTCAAGTTATGTCCTGATGGACTAATCCAATAGGCTGTCCATTCAACTGCATCTCATAATAAGGGGAAATAAGCATTTTTCATCCACTTGATTTTTGCTTTGTGACTGGTTAAATTATTCTCTATTCAATATCCATGGATTTCCTTGAGGGTGCTACCAGTATTTGGAGGCTTGATGCAATCAGGACAATGTCATCTGAAAACAGCAGCATCTGGAATCTCTCACCATTTATAGGGAATCTGCCTTCTCTTTGGCCTCTTCACAGGATATCCTCCAGGACAGCAGTGAGCTCCATTGCTGAGCTTATCTTCTTTTGTTAATGTCCTCTTTGAGATCAGTAATCAAAACACAGCTGAAGAAAAGTATCTCTCTGTTTACCTCTATCAAGGAATTTTTATTAATGATATTTGCATATTTGAGGGAGAAAACTTCCCTGAAGAAATTTTTTAGAGATACATTTTAATCTATTGAGTCAATTTTGGGCTGGTAATCAGTAAACATTAAACACAGTGGGATCTTATTTTTTTTCTGGACTCTTTAACTTTTTGTGTGACTGAAAATGTCACTGAATATGGAAAATGTTACGCATTTCCTTTTCATATTTTCATCAAAATTATCCTTTAAAGAACTGCCACTGGGTCCCAGGCTGTTGAAGTGCTCAACTTCTCCCTCTTCGCTAAGAATGTCCTCTCAACTCTGTAACCATAGACGCTTGGAATTCTTCAGTTATTGCAGTGCTGCCACTAAAGATGTTAGCTGCTGGAATTCTCTAATTTCATACTCTAACTCTGGAGCCCCAAGGAAAATCAGTTTGTCTCATATCAAACTGAGTCTACCCAAAAGTGGGGAGTAGAAATGTACTCAATGTACCTTGTACATCAGGTATAGGGCAGCTATTTATTTCCTCCAAACACAAGACCCGCTTAAAACAAAAGACACACAGTATACATTAGCAGTGCAAAATAGGATACAGTAAATTACCACCACTGCTACATACTCTCAGGAAATTGATACTTAAAACCTAAAACATTTTTGGGACTGATGGGACCAATGGAAATGGCATTTCATCCAAAGGTGAAACTCAACTCTGCAAAGTCCAAACAAACAAACATTGCCACTGCCTTTTGGCAAGCTATGCAGGGCTTAGGCACATCTTCCTTGCTGTAGTAATCTCTGAGAAGCACCAAGCTGCTCTAATTTACAAGGTCACCTCTAAGTGGGAGATGTTTATCTATGTCAAATCACCTACACTCAAGGAAAGAACACAAAATAGAAGCTGCAGACAGGGCCCAAGGTCCAGGCTCAAGTTTAACTAAAGCCATGATATACTTTAGCTTCCATGTGCTCCAAGCTGCTATCTTGCCAGGGTGACTGAAGACATTCATCATTTCCTCATCCCACCATGGAGAGGTGTAAAGAATCTTAATTCAGTAGATTGGAAGAGAATAGAAGCATTAATGAAGAGAGAGAATGTGTGAAAGAGAGAGATCCAAAGGGAGAAAGAGAGGGAGAGAGGGGAAGGGACAGATAAATGGAAAGACAGACCAGTATCTCCTTCTTTGATATAGTGCCCTGCCTTCCCTGCCCCTTACCACTAGTATGGGACAGCGGTGGGGAGATGATCAGGTACCACCAAAGCTTTATGATTTTTCAACATTGAGCTACATGTTTGCTTAAAAGTTTACAGAGTGTAGGCTCTGTTCTTTAGTCTAATACCCTGCTATAATTTCAATGTGCATTCTCTAGAATAGACCATTCTTATAAGGCTTTATATAAATGAGAAAGTCAGTATATGTAGGTTGGTAGTTTTTGAACTCTTAGGTGCTTTATTCTTTGTAATGCTATTGTCTGTCATTTTTTCTAGTGTTTTGTAGCCTCTTCATTATAAGAAAATTGGAAAGTTGAACACTCAGAGTTTCAAGGTATGGCATAATATACATGAAGGATATAAGATCAGTCAGTATAGGGAATTCCAGTGTGGGGACTCTTTCCACTACCAAGAACAATTTGTCAATGCCAGCAGATAAATCTAGAAGTTGCCTGAGATGCATAGAGGTTAAGAAGCTTTCCCAAAGTATACACAGCTAGTAATAATTAGATACAGGATTCAAATACAGGACTTTCTGAGTCTAAGACAAATTCTTTAGGACTTTCATATTAAGTTGCTGACAGATTGTTCTTTATTCTCTATGACATCATGTTACTACATAGGCTAGGAACTGAACCTATGATTTCATTAATATGAAGAACTTCCAAGTAAGGAATCTCTCTCTATCAATTTAGGATGGAATCTTCCTTGCATATTACAGTATTATTGAGTTGCTTAGAGCACTAAAAGATTGTGACTTGTCCAGGGTCACTAGTCAATATAGGTTAGGTCAAGCAGGACTTACCCAGGTCTTCTTTTCCAGTAGCATTTCTATCTACTTTGCCATGCTGCTTCTTTCCTCTATGTAAATATAATATAATTATATGATATAATTTACAATAACAGCATAACATGACAAAACACAATATAGTCTCTCAAAAGTTGTCCAAGTATATCATCAAAGTAGCTCTTCTCCCTTAATCACTTGCTGACCCTTTACATAATAGTGAACATTTAGCCTGTTAGTGCTATACATTATATCTTAATGGGGCCAGGGATTCACATTTTTCAAGAAAAGGAGTTTTGAGGCAGTATCCATCTACATGACAGTAATCAAAGCAATTTTAAAATACAAGAATACATTTTACAGGTATATCCTCTTATGTTCTGAAAATCTATGATTCAATGGGTTTTTTCAAACTGGAAATGGTTGAGCAGCAAGCCAGAGGTACTCATTCCCTATATTGTATGCTGCACGTACCGCATTTCAGGAGACCAACCTTAGTAGTTAGTAGAACATTGTATTCACATACAGTTTATATGGCTATTCTAGTGGGATTTGTTCTGGAAAGTTTTAATTAGTTCTAATTTTTAGCCAATGTTAGGACAAGAGAATAAAAAAAAACAATAAAGGGGAAATAGTGGGTGGTCATTCAAGTCTAGTTGTGATAATGCGATTGAACACAATATATTTTTGGTATTTTTGTGACCATCAAACCATCACACTTTTTTTTTAAAGATATTGAGTAGCCACGAGTCATGAAAATTATTGACCATGACTTGCAGGAATTGTTGCTGTTGGAGAGGTCTATCATTAAGAAATATTATTTGCTGAATCAAAAATGGTCAGATCTGTTATGGGAATACATAAAAGTGGAATACCAACTCAGAGTAGTGATCCATCCAATCCAACAGCATATCTTTGATATTCATAGTGTCTTGTGAAAAAGGATGGCTATCATTTCCATGAATTCCATGCCAAAAGCAAAAAAAAAAATGGTCTTCAAGAATTCTCAGCTTTTTTTTTATTAGCCTGCTGTTGACTTACCATTCATGAATGTATATAATTCCTTCTTAATTGGATTTATATTGTTAACCTATACAACATCCCTCTGTAATAATCTTCATATATTTAGTATTCATGGTGTAAAGTAGCACTTGCATAATTTCTCCTAAGACTACCCTGTTCAGAGAAAGAACATTGTAGAGTAAATAGAGAATTGATCTCACAGTTGGAAGAACCTGGGGTCAAATTTGAACTCTCACACAAACTGACTATATTAGTCTGATTGAGGCACTAAACCTCTTTATACCTCTGGCAACTCTATGAAACTATAACTTGCAAAGAAGATACTAATATGTATTGGTATTGTTTCCTCCCTGGGAGTATGATACACTGATGGAAACACAGGAATGGTGCAAAAAAACCCCCAAGACCAAAATCTACATTATGGGCTCTTCAAGGGCTCTACCTATTTCTACTATTCTGGTAAATTTACTTCATTAATAAGTCAAAACTATATATTTTTAAAAGTTCCTAAGGAGTCTTCAGATGACTATTTGAGAGATAATTTGTTGGACATAGCTAGAGAGTAACATTTCCTCATATGCTTCACTGAAGAATGGTTAGAATGATCTATTCTAAGTACACTGGATTGTCAGAGAGGAGGCCTGGGTTAAAATCTTGGCCCTTTCACTTATTGTCTCTGTGACCTTGGTCAAGTAACTTCTTTAAGTCTCAAATTTTTTCATCTGTAAAAGTTAAGGTAATGTGGTCTAACAGTTCAAGTTCTGTCTCTGAAACATACTGGTTATTTAACCTTGGGCAAGTCACAGTCTCTCAGTGTTCCAGCCAACATTACATTAATAGAGGTCACTCACTCACTAGAATTCCCTACACTAATGAAATCACCGGTTTGGACCACCCCAGATGGGGACAATACAATCTGTAACCCATAAATTGTGGAGTTGTTAGAAGGAAGTATTTTGCAAATCTTAAAGTGACTAAGTCAGTCAACAAGTATTCATATTAATGTGAGCTATTATATAGACATTCATCAATAAACATACAATTAGTAATCATCTACTATGTGCCAGAAAGTGCTAGGCACTGGCGATACAAAGCCAAATGTGAAGTCCTTGCCTTCAGGAAGCTCATATTCTAGTAGTGGAGACAATGTGTGTGTGTGTATAATACATACTCACACACACATACATATGTCTCTACCACTAGAATATATATGTGTGTGTGTATATATATATATACACACACACACATATACATACATATAATATATATGTGTACACATATGCATATTGTCTCTACCACTAGGATATATATACACACACATACATACACATATATATACTAACATATATATATACATGTTGTCTCCAACACTAGAATATATACACATAAATACACACATGTATATTCAAATATATACATATTTAATATATATTTGGATATATTCAAAACATGTACAAAGCTGTATCATACACACACACAACATACAAGGTAACCTCGGAGAGGCCATTCTTTGATCAGACAAGATCACCTTTGACCAAATTCACATTTTTAGAAGAAAGACACTTGGAACAGAGAGGAAAGAAGGAGATATCACAAAAACCAACCAAATCAACTTTAGGAATTATTGGATAGACATGGAAAGCAGTCAGATTCTCCTCTGCCCCATCTAAAATAGTCAAGTTTGTTGAATGAGACAAATCAAAGAATCATGGGACTGCAATAGATTCCTAAAGGTCAGATAGTACATCCTCCTGTTCCTAAATTATCCTATGCCAACAGTTGTTTACCCCATTCTTGAACATTAGGATAGACAAAGACAGAAATGCTCAATGGACCAGCATTTATTCAGTACATACTATGTGCCAGACACTGTATTACATTATATAGAGGCAAAGAATAGCAAAAATGGCCCCTGCCCTAAAGGAGTTTATGTTCTAATGGGTGAAATGAAACAAAGATGGGGGCAGAGATGAGATTGAGACAGAAACAGAGACAGAGACAGAGAGTGAGAGAGACAAAGACAGAGAGAGATAGAGAGACAGAGAGTGAGAGAGACAGATAGAGACAGAGAGAAAGAGAGAGACAGAGGCAGAGAATTAGAGAGAGACAGAAAGAGACAGAGACAGAGATAAGGCCAGAGACAGAAACTCCAAAGATTTTAGTAACATACTAGGACAGGACATGAAACCCCAAATTCTTTCCAGGACTCCTGAGCAGCATGAGAAGCCACCCATTCACCAACAGGTGTTTTCAATAGCAAAGGTAAGATATTTGTCAGGGCTTCTTTTCATAAAATGTTTCTTATTCTGTTTTGATTTCCAACTTTTCTTCTGCTTAAAAAAACTTTAGAGAATTTTAAATCTTGAGATTTCTTCAAAACATGATTGTGTCACAAGGAATCCTTTTCATTTTATTCTGAGAATGATTTTATTACTTAGATAAAAAGAAGCTGGCTGGGGAAAAGCTTCTTCGTTAGCCCTTTAGTGCTTGACCTTCATTGTTGTTAATGATCCCCAGCTGTACCAAGCAGCTCCTTAGCCCCACTTTTGAACTATTGCTTCCTTGCCTTGAAAGGAAAGTGGACTTTTAAGTGTGGCCCCACTTGTTGTAGACTAGGGTCAAATGAGCTATTTAGAGCTAAGACAAGGCCTGGATGGGGTGATATATGAGCAGTTGGCCTTAATGCCTACATTTGCACTTAAACACATGTAACCTCCTTCTACCTCAGTGACCCCAGCTTTAAGAGGAGGTAATAAACATTTATATGACTCCTACTATGTGCCATGCACTGTACTAAGTACTTTTTAGCAAATATTATTTCATTTGGTCCTCACAACAACCCTGTGAGGGAGGTGCTATTATTATCCCCATTTTATGAAGTTGACAAGTTGAATAACTTGTCCACGGATACACAGCCATTAAGTGTTTGAGGCTAAATCTGAACATATGTGTATGTGCATATCTATCTATCTAGAGACATAGATAGTTCTACCTATACATGTAAGTATAGAAATACACAAACATTTCTCTATATGTATTATGTGTTCATCTATACATATCTACCAATGCACATACATGAATATTTGTATGCACATGTAGATTTATCTATAGACACACATATATGCACAATTACATGTTTCTATCTATACATATTTATCTAGGCAATAACTGGCTAAAAAAGAAAAAAAGAACATGTTATCTATTTTATTACTCAAAGGGAGTGGCACATTGACAAAAATTGGGGGGTGAGCAGGGATAGGGCTTCGGAATAGAAAAAATAATAACTGTCATACTTCTCAGTAAGCTAAGTTACAACATAAGAAAAAGGAAAAATATAAATATAAGATGTTATTTTAATGTGAAAGTATCACGAACTTTCATTCTCTCCTTCCTATAATCCATCCTGGAAAATATGCTGGAGACATCTTCCTAACACACAATTCTGTTCATGCAACTTCCTCCTCAGAAACTTTTTTAATTCCTGTTCACTACCTTTCAAAGGCTGAAAACAACATCCTTCCTATAGGGGATAAGGTGCTAGATGAATCAGGAAGACTCATGTTCAAATCCTGAGGCTGATACTTACTAGATATGTGGCTTTTTGGAGCCACCTTCCACATAGCTTTCAAGTTGATAATCCAATAAAGCATTCATTATACACCTTTGAAAGTTGACGTCATTAAGAGGAAGAGTATATGGAGAGGAATAGAGTCTAAGACTGTGCCAAGAACTGTGCTACTACCTGAAGATATATGACCAAAGTGAAACAACTTATTCCCTCAATGAGATGAGAATAGAGCTGGAAGAGCCAACAGATATCTAAGAAATGGATACAGGTAATTAGGGAACTCTAGATCTCTCCCCCTACCACCACCACCACGACTTGGCATTTCATAGCTACAGTGAATGTCTAAGCAGGAAACTGCCTCTACCAGTACATATTATTGACATCTACTCTGCAACTTTTAGTCTTAGAGATTTACCTGGAGAATTGAAAAGTTAAGTGACTTGTCTAGGTTCCCTCATAATATGTCAGAGGTGATATATTTAAATGCACATCTCTCCAATGCCAAAGCTTACTGTCTGCTACACCATGCTGTATCTCTATGGGCAAAAAGTAAGTGATTGTGCATATCTTTTTGTTTGTTTGTTTGTTTGTTAAGTGAGGCAATTGGGGTTAAGTGACTTGCCCAGGATCACACAGCTAGTAAGTGTTAACTGTCTGAGGCCAGATTTGAACTCAGGTACTCCTGACTCCAAGGGCCGGTGCTCTATCCATTGTGCCATCTAGCTGCTCTGATTGTGCATATCTTACAATTATAGACAGTCATGTATTTTTTTAACTTCATCTTGTATACCATGTTATATAGCAAATGTAGAATTCAGAGATAGGTTAAAAGGAAACAGAAAGGGGAATGTGTTTTGAAGACAGATGAATTGGAGTAGATAAAAGTGTATGGTAGGTACCTATCTGGAACAGACTGCTGGGTCTAAAGTCAGGAAGATTGGGGTTCAAATCTGACCTTGGATACTTACCATCTGTATGATCCTGACTAAGTTACTTAACCTGTTTGCCTTAGTTTCCTCATCTGTAAACTGAACTGGAGAAAGAAATAGCAAACCATTCCAGTATCTTTGTCAAATAAAGTCCAAATGGGGACATAATAAAAAATGACTAAATAACAATAACAAAGCTACCTACCTAATTTGCCATTTAGTCTTTGGTTTGTAAATGTGTCTCCACTTTTCTTGTCTCTTGACAAA
Organism: Dromiciops gliroides; assembly: GCF_019393635.1. Lineage (NCBI taxonomy): Eukaryota > Metazoa > Chordata > Mammalia > Microbiotheria > Microbiotheriidae > Dromiciops > Dromiciops gliroides. Next base: position 658,124,619 of record NC_057861.1, on the reverse strand, counting down.
ACTGGATCCTATAAAGACATTCTTGTGAAATCTGTTTGACCCCAAAGGAAAGAACATTTAAGAAAGGACCTTCCTCTCTGGGCTGCCCATAAATCCCATGCAGATTTCTATGACCATCAGCAGAACACTAGAAGATCTTAAATGTCATGAGATGTTACTGAATTTTTACCCCAGCTCTTGAAAAAACATGGACTTTGTGAGCATTTACAGTAATGGAAACTTTGAAGAGAGTAGACTGTGTAATGGAAAGAGCCATGGAAACAGAGAAAAATGGAAACTGGAGAGTGTGAGGAGAGGAAGAAAGCAGCGCATCTATCAGAGGGATACATCCTGTAACCTAACCTTTTCCTCACCAACTGGAAGCCAGGAACCACATTAAATCCAAGCAAAGAGTCCTCAATTGTTTTGTGCAGAAAGTGTATATATGAATACTGATAAATATCACTGCAATATCTGCAGAAATTGTTACTGCATGGTAAAGCATGGGAGCAATCTCTGAACAATGATGTGAGACCTAAATCAAAGGAACATCTCCAAGAATATTTCTTATTTTTTCCTTCTTGTTTTTAAAGAAAGTCTGAGGTGTGGGGAGGAGCATAGTGAACTGACAATATTGTAACTGGGGAATATCATTCTGGCTGATATGTTCAGTCATTATTTTTTCTTCTTCTATTCTCAGAGTTCCTCAACCTGGCAGAGTGAAAACAGCTGAGATGGCAGAAGAACTAAGGTTCTAATACTTCTGACATATTCTGGTCAAATCATTTAATCTGTCTGAGCCTTGCTTTCTTTATCAGCAAAATGGGAATGACAATATTTGTTCTGTCTACTTTATGGTATTGTTGTAAGGCTCATGCAAGATAATGCACATGAAAGTGCTTTGTGAAATATAAAACATTATGCTATATAACATACTATCATTATCTACTCCTCCAGAGGAAAACAGATAATTATCTGTCTCAAGGCAGGAGGGCAAGGCTAAAATATCTGAGGTCCCTTCTAAGTATAGGAATTTATGGTGTCTATTCCTCTCAGCATACTCAGCAGCAGATTATGAATAAAAAGACATGGAGATAGAAGATATATTTTCTCATTGTTCTTCACAACTATGTGAAATAGTTTAATGTGTATTATTGACTTTTATCTCCATTTATTTTTCAGACTAGGAGACACCTGGATTGGTTAAGTAAAAATAATAATTCTTTTCATCATTACTAGTATTGCTTCAGATAATATAAGGAATGCATGTTAGTCCAGAGCCTGTACTAGAATCCAGGTTTCCTGACTCCCTTTTATTGCCAATAGTCCCAGATGCTTAAGAAATACCTTCAGAAATGCCAAAGAATCCTATGACAACTTTTTTTTCTTTTTTCTTTTTTTTCTGCCTGGGAAGATCTCTCTGAATACATCCTGGAATAAATATAAGCTCAAACAGGAATGGCAATAGCAGAAATATTTTTCTGAAAAAATATTATCTTTAGAAATTAAAACTATTTTACAATCATCTTACAAATCTATTCAGCCTCCTTATAGCTCATGTGTAGTTAAGGACTTGTATTGAAATTTTAGAGGTAGAGAAGATCTTCATTTAATCAAGCAGTACACCAACAGTGAACATTTATTTAGTCTACTCTGAGTTCAGTAGTGAATTGGTTCTATGGAGGATATAAGGGAAGAATAAGTCATTAATTTGGCCTCATCTCCCAATCATAAACAAAAAGATCATCATGAAAATATTACAATTTACGCACCTCCGTATAGTGCAGAAGACAAAATTGAAATATTCTATATAGAATTTGACATCCTTTCCTAGTGCAAGTCAATCCATGCCTTGCTATTCACTGACTACAGTGTCAAGGTAGACATAGAAGCATAGGGAAAACTATGTTTAAAAATATAGTTTGGGATCAAGAAGCCAGAGGCCAAAGGTTTTCAGATTATTTGGAATTTTCACACTGGTATTCACATCATGGATACTGTCTTTACGCAGAGAGTTGGAGAGCATTGGACATGTTTGACACTGAATGGGGAAGAAATAAAGGAAAGAGAGAAGAATAAAAGGAAGGAATAAAGAAAGAAAATTGAACCAAGAGAATAAATGACTTATTTGTAGATAAAGGAGTCATTTCAGAATCATGTGTCTGTAGTGACTACTATATACTACTACAGACTACTAGAGTAGACTACTCCTGTGTTTAGTCAGATCATCAACTGGTTAGAGCAAAAAATCAAACCCAAATTTGAAGAAAAAGATACCTTATCTAATTATAGGAGCTCTAGCTGTACCTGTTAAAACCAGTTATTAATTGTCAAAAATGGGAAATGGACACAAGTAATGATATTGACTCTGATAATCAGATTTTTAAAAGAATTCAATTATTTGATGATTGTCCCCACAAGGACGAGATGCAGAAATCTTTTCAATCAGCAAATACTTGATTTTTTTTTCAAATGAAGAGACACGGCAGTCAAGGAAAATGTTGCTTAGAATATATTACAATGGAAGCTGACAGAGAGCTCATAAGACAAAGAATTGCTGACAGAGGCCTTCATATGTGATCTAGCTAAGTCAGAGATCATCCCTAGAGTAGTTTCTTTTTCTGAAACTGAGTTGTTTGGACTGGATGACTTTTAAGGTCCTTTCTGCGTCTGAAATCCTACAATTCTATACTAATTATTGTGACAAGGGATGGGCCTAGGTCAAGTTTTGAAGTAAATAAGGTTTTTCTTCCCCCAGTCCCCACCCTAAGACATTAACTACCCAAATGTTCCATTACACTTTATTTGCCTTCCAGTACCCAGCAAAAGTATTCAGTGTCTTCTTGTTGTCCCCTAGCCATCCAGCGCTTATCACTACCATGCTTATCCCAGTAAAATGAACTCATCTTGTAATCTCATATCTTGAGGCCCCAAGATGTCAACTCTCTAATCTGACAAATCATTTGTGATAATGTTCTACTAGCACAGAAAATCTGTGTGCATTTTAGCTGTGATCTCTTAAAGATAAAGACCCTAACTTTGTTGTTTAACTTATTGGTGACCATAATGGTTGTCATTTTTTGAGCAGTAGAAAAGACATTTTCTTGGCAGGCTGGCTTCTGATCATAATCTAGCTAATCACAGAATGAGTCTTGGATATGTATTCCTTCCCAGATGGGTGTATTCTGGGTTGCCATGTTATTTCACAATTTAATATCTAATGTATTCATTTATTCATTCACTCATTCAACATTTACTTCCTATATAAATGGACAAGACATTACATCAGACTCTTGAGGAATAACAAGATAAATAAAATTTGGCCCCTGGCTTCAATGAGTTTATCTTCTCTTATAGGGAAATGGAATGTATGCAAATATGGGAATTTTATAGAGGGAGAAATCACTACTGGCAGAGGGACTCATGGATGGGATTTCATTTGAACTGTGCTTTGAAGGTTAGGTGGGATTATGAGAGAGAGATGAACATTCTCAAAAAAGGGAACAATTAATAAAGGCATGAAGACAGGGAAGTGCTAGCCATGTATAGTGAATGATAAACAGCCCTATTTAGCCAGAGAGAAAACAAGTATTTGTAAATAAGAATGGAATGTAGTTTGGAGGCAGAGGTGAAATGGCCTTAAATGCCAGGAATTTGGATTTAATTTGATAAACTAGAAGTCATTGGACCAGGGAGATGATGAGATCAGGGGTCATATTAAGAGAGGTATAACTTCTAAGAAAAAGGAGGTGATAATTCTGTGTTCTATCCTCATCTGGAGTATTACGTTTCAGTTTTGATACTGATAAGCTGGAGAATGTCTTAGAAGAGGGCCTTCAGGTTGGTGAAAAGCCTTAGATTTGTACCATACATGGTACAATACATATTTATACCATACCCCTCTGGGCTAACTACCCAATCTATATTTACAGATTGTTCTGCCTAGAGGTACTCTGTAGCTCTGTATATACTCTTAAAACTATCATGTGTGAGCCCCCATCAATGGGTTTATCACTGAATAATAATCCAGAGGACATAGAAAGAGGATTTACATTAGAGTATTACCCATAAAAACCTAAGACATACTCTCCTACGAACATATCCAGCATCAGGAAAGAGAATGGGCATGCGTAGAGGTTATAAGTATAGAGAAAAGAAAAACAAATAGGGAACATATATGGTCTAGGCATGTATGGAAAGGGCAACTCACCCCTCTCTGTTGCTGAATAATTTCAGGGCCATGTATCATTTCATTGTGCCTGCTAAACTTTGTCTTGTAGTCTCTGCTGGTTGTTCCTCCACTTGTCAATGCTGAACACTCCTTGATTTTTTTAGAAAGAACAAGAACCTTCACACTATAGACAGTAAAATCCTCCATGGTTTTGCCCCCTAAGAGGCTTGCTTGTGAGGCCTGCCAAACTCTAAGCAGTAGAATCCCAGCTTTAAGCACAAAGCTTTCTCTCTCTCTCTTTTTTTAATCTCTTCACTACAGAAGATTGGTGTTTCAAAAAACAATGTCCTTGAATTCCCATCTCAGGAGGCATGCAAGGACATTCTCCTATAGCCAGGCACTTCTGCTGATTATGCTATTACTGATGGGAAGGGAGGAGAGAGAAATCCCGCTCCTCCTCTTGTACAAGTGAGTCCTCAAGAGCTGAAAGTGTCCCCAAGAGGTGAATTTTTTCTCTATAACTGTCTCTCTTGTTGACTGAATTATCAGGATTAGTTCTCTCCATTTTTAAACTTTCAGTGTCTCCTGTTTTCCATTGTGAATTAGTGGTAAACGTAAAGGCACCAAGGTGATGCACACCCAGGGACGAGTAAATTGGTTTTGCCAATCTTCAGCCAAATTTTCTTATCCTTTTTATGCACATGGGTCACTGAAAATCAGGTACTCTTAATTTCAAGTAGATTGGAGGACTCAATTCAGCAGAAGTCTCTTGATCAATCTATGTTCCATAAATGAGGATCACTTGAAGAAAATTGGAATGTTTAGCACAATGAAGAGAAGACTAAGGAAAAACATATTTGCTATCCTTAAGTATTTGAAAGGCAGTCATATGCAAAAGAAATTAGTCTTGGTCTGGTTAATCCCAGAGGGCAGAATTAGGATCAGTGGTTTATAGAGGAGCAAATTTAAATATCACACAGGAAAATAAATCAGAGCTATCCCATAATGCATTGCTACCCTGCTAAGTAGTGGGTTTTTTTCTCAGTGGTGGTCTTCAAATAAAGACTGATGATCACTTTGGTGAATTGTAATGGAAATTCTTTTGGGGTTTGGCATGGACCATATTGACTGCTGAGGTCTCTTCCAACATCTCTGACTCTATGATACTGTGATTGCCACAAATATTAATGACATGAGTACTATTCTATGCTATATTATCTGTTACATCATTATTATTAATTAATATTAGCATAGCTGTAGTATAGTACTAGTACATAATTACTAATACTAATCATGTTGTACTATACCATATTATCAATATTCTGAAACCCATAAATCAGTTGAATCTGTAGGGTGTTAGCACATTCATGGCCAAAGGAGAAATTAATTTCCTGAAATGGGTATTAACATTAGTTTCTTAACATGGGAACTGAGTCCTCAGTGTCATAATAATTCATCAGAATAATATCCGTTGCTCCAAGTAAACAATGCACACACAGATTTACATTAAAATTTATGAAGTAAGAAACACATTATTTATCTATTACTTGAGTTCTTGATGTCCCTGCAGTAATATCTTGGCTTTGCCAGTGGTGTCATCTTACTTGAGTCTCACAGACCTTATCCTTGAATATTTGGAAGGAGAAAAAGAGATTTGCAAACTGTTAGCATATACTTGCCTTGAATGGATGGTCTCTTTTTGAAATGGCTCCTGCTTTCCACATTTTTGGTCAATCAGAAAGAGACTACTTTCATTTAAAATCGTCCTCCAATTCCCTATAATGGTAGAGAGGTGACTTTTGTGTCTTCAAAGCTATATTAGCAAAGCACAAGTTCTAATGAGTCTTAACAAACTAGAAAAACTTTTAGTATGGATTTGATGATGGCTTGTGTATCTCTCATATTAAGACTAGCCTAGAAAGGTACATCACCAGAGGGCTGGACATCACCATGCATTTTTTGGCCACAGGAACTAACAAGTGTCATGTACAAAGTGTGAAGTCATTGACATCTGTATAAATCAATGGAATGAATGACTATTCCTACCAGCATGATCATGAATCTTTGGTATATTTAAAGAACTTCTTGGACTTTGCCCATGGCTATGTTGAATGTCAAATCCAGTTTTGCATATATCCACTCAACAGTCAGCAACAATTTGTTGAATACTTAATATGTGAAAAGTTGTTCACTGGCGTGGGAGAATTACAAAAATAATTCAATATTTTTCTTTGGTGGGGCAATGAGGGTTAAGTAACTTGACCAGGGTCACACAACTAGTAAATGTCGAGTGTCCAAGGCTGGATTTGAATTCAGGTCCTCCTGAATCCAGGGCTGATTCTTTATCCACTGTGTTATCTAGCTGCCCCATTAATTCAATTTTTAAAAATCAACAAACACTTAAGCATCTGCTATGTGCAGAGTGCTGAGTTAGATTTTGGGAGAGATATAAAACTGAAGACACCATTTCTTCTCTCAGGAAACTTATAGTCTAGTAGGAGAATATAATACGAATAAGATACACAATAATGTGTGTTAGTGTCTTATTAGTGAAGACAAAATACCCTTCCAGATATACAATAACTAGGCAATAGTACAATAATAGTCCAGCCACTAAGTGTCTAAGGCCAAATTGAATTCGGATCTTCCTGACTCCAGGTCCAGTTTACTATTTTCTGTGCCACCAGATACCTCCATGTATTATAATAAATAATAAAATGAATATACTATAACACTATGCAGTATAACAGAACAAAACAGGGAGGTACAAGTTACCGTGTGAATTTTGAGGAACGAGAGCATCTCCAGCAGAATGTGAACTCCTTGACGGCAGGGAATGTTTTGGCTTCTCTTTGTAGCTTGCATGCTCAGTACAATATCTAGTATACATTAAGTGCTTAATTAATACTTGTCTCCACTTGAGAAAAGAACATTATGGTTGTTGAAGTGTTGATCCCTGAACAGCCATAAGTGGGACACTTGAACCATCTACTACCATGGCCTGTATTCCCTTTCCCTCACCCCCAAATGCCATATAGGAATTAATGAAATTAGTGCTGCTTTTGAAGAGAATCCAAATGAGGTCTCATTATTTAATAATAAATTAATTATTACTTCATTCTACTGTTTCTTACCAATTGACATTGACACAAAATAAATGCCAATGTTGGAAGAAATTCCTGGACAACAATAATTGCAAACTTCATCTTTAGATAGGCCTAGTTTCAGGCTGGGGCTCTCCAGGGGACAGTAGTTCCCACTGTCAAGGCTATTGATCCAGACCTTTTTTGTTGTTGTTGTTTTGTTTTTTGTTTGTTTGGGGTTTTTTGGGAGGGGGAGGGGTTTGTGGAGCAATGAGGTCTTAAGTGACTTGCCCAGGGTCACACAGCTAATAAGTGTCAAGTGTCTGAAGCTGGATTTGAACTCAGGTCCTCCTGAATCCAGGGCCTGTGCTTTATCCACTGTGCCACTTAGCTGCCCCCCAGACTGCATCTTGAGAAACATTAGCAGAAGTTAAAACACCAGAAACAGAGTAAAAAAAAAAAAAATCAAAGCTGTTTGGGATCCAGTCTCCTCTCTTCCTATGTGATTTTCTGTAAGGATGTCACTGCCTAAAATTCCTTACTTTATTTCCCTTTCCAAATTCCCTGGGATTTTGCTTCTGACCTCCCACTGTGCTACCTTATTCTTCCTAATATAAAGTATACTAAGACAGATGGGGAATCTGGTGGGACACTTTCCTGTTTGGAAATTCTTGTTTTGCCCAGAGGCTGAGTGGTTGCCTTACTGTGGGACTGTCCTCATTTGCATAATCTCTAAATTCCTTTCTTATTCCCAGCATGACACAGAATGGAAATCATATAAATCTGGAGATACCCTCTGTGAGGAAGTACTGGCTGTGTTTTCCTCTCCCTTAAATAACTGGACAAATCAGCCAATTTGTGAGTGGTGGCAGAAAGTGTGGAAATGTATTTAATAACGAAAGCTAGCATTTGCGTCATGTTTTGAATATATTAAAAGGACACTTTATATATTATTGCGTTTGATTCTTACAACAATCTTGCAAGGCAGGCACTATTATTTCCCCCATTTTACTGATGAGGAAATTGAGGGTGAGAGAGGTTAAGTAACTTGTCCAGAGTCACACAGCTAGGAAGTGTCTAAGGCAGGATATGAATTTAGGTCCTCTTAGATACCTAGTTGTCAAACAGGTTGTTTGGCCTTGTATGAACAACAACTGTTGAAGAAACATGCCTTAAAAAAAGACAAAAATTAGAGAAATTCATGGGGAAGTCATAATCATGGGAAAATGCTTTTCAAATATCTATTTCTCCAAATTCCAAGAGCAAATTTAATATAGAACTCTGGTTCCAAGTACATAGAACAAATCGAAGAATTCCAAATTGCTTCTCTTTAGACTAACAATAGAGAAAGTCTTTTATATGGATGGTAGCCATCTTCTACTCGTTCCCTTTGTATCACTTTTCTCTAAGACTGATCATCGTGCCTTTCTCCAGAATTCACAAGATTTGGGGCTTGAAGGCACTTTAATGTCTTGTCCAACCTCCTCTTTTTAGAAATGCAAAACCTGAGCCTCAAAGAAATTAAATGACTTACTGGAAATCACAGAGCCAGTAGTAAATAGCAGAGTTGGGATTCAAATTTAGTTTCTCATAATTTGTATCCATTGTTGTCCTTACTATAACAAGCTGTCTACTGCTTGCTTTCAGCTGCGTGGAAGGTCTGAAATGTTCTTGCCACCAACTTACTTTACTATTTTTGATCTTAAAAATGGAAGTAATAATGTTTAAGATATTCAGAAAGATGTGAGAAGTTTCTCTTATGCTGTAGGTGTGTAAAATTTTTAAAACCTCTCTAGCTTAACAGGCTTATTTACTTCATATAACACTTTAAAAAAATCATTTCACATTCTCTGTCTTTATTATTGAAATTATTCCTTTTTTCCTTTCCTTTTTTTCTTTCTTTCAACCCTTCCTCCTCCTCTTTCTCCCTCCCTTCTTCTCTCCATCCCTCCTTCCTTCTGTCCCTCCATCTGTTCCTTCCTTCCTTCCTTCCTTCCTTCCTTCCTTCCTTCCTTCCTTCCTTCCTTCCTTCCTTCCTTCCTTCCTTCCTTCCTTCCTTCCTTCCTTCCTTCCTTCCTTCCTTCCTTCTCTCTCTCTCTCTCTCTCTCTCTCTCTCTCTCTCTCTCTCTCTCTCTCTCTCTCTCTCTCTCTCCTAATGCCTATAAGTCAAAGACAAAAACCAAGTAGGAACTATCCTGGTATAAATGCTATTATTTGAAAAGTTGTACTTTTGAAAGGCATATTCACTACTCATTTAGACTATTTCCAAAGGATAAAATGTATGTTTTTAAAAGGGTTTTGCTTATTTTAACAGATGAATTTATATAAAGTTCAAAATGATCAATTTTAATATATAAAATGATAAAAAAATATCCCCAATCATTTGAAAATGGTTTTTTCTTTAGTAGTTGAGTGGAGAAACAAACTTAATTGTGTCCTGAATCCATGAATGCCCCCTTTTAAAGTTCTCTCTCCCTCCTTGGCAGCGCTTAACTTACTTAGACTAGGACACATTGGCTCCTGCTTTGTTAAATATATTTTGAATGACCCTTGGCAAGATGTTCTGAAGTTATACATAATTTAGGTATAAAATTTGATATATTTCTAATGGAAGTCATATCTAAGAATTCAGAGTTGAATATATATTGCTATATATTCATGTCCACCTTATATAGCTCTATCCTTTATCTTTCCCCTATCCCCATACCCCATGCATACCTAATGGTAGACCAAAGATTAACGGGAAAATTCTTTTCTCATCGGTGCTGTTCTTATCACCGAGGCAGAAGCTATTGCATATTCTGCCCTCACTGCATGCAGAACCACTATTCACATGAATGGAACTTGAGTGCATGCTATGGGCACAAATTATGCAATGGCAGCTGACCCTGTGACTTAGAGAAGAGCATTCAGCCTGAAATGAAGAGGCCGGAAATCACCCTTTGAGTTTTCAATTTTTCTGTCTTCTGTTCTGAGAAAGCTTGTTGCTTTTATAAGAACCCTCTCACAAAAAGACAACCTATACTGATATTTTCTTTGATGTCTCAGGAATGTTCTTTGTTGGCACAGAGTAATATGAAAAGCAAAAAGCAAAAAGCAAAAAAAAATAATATATTGAAAGCCTTCAATGGTTCTTTCAGATGCTTGTTTTCTGAAGCTGTGACTACAATGCCATGATGACCTCATTTAGGGGCTTTGTGCAAAGGTATGGTTATTATTGAAGGACAGTTCTGAACTGATCAGGCTTGGTCTAAGTGCTCATGACCCCTTGACTTTCTATATTCCCAAGGATGGTTTGAATCCAGATGAGCAGTCTGCATTGAGGGTGAAACCAGTCCAGGAAAGAGACTCTCCATTGAGGGAGTTACAAGGGCTCTTCCCCCTTTTCTCTATTCCCATTAGCATCCTTCAGAGATTGTCTTTTCCCCAGGCTCATTAAGTTTAGGCACTCTAAGGATTTGTCCTGGTTGTTTGGCAAGACTGGGCTAATTTTGGAGTTCAAAAGGAAGCCCTAAACTAGGTGACTAGTACTTGGCTGACGCCTTCCCATCTGTTTAGAGACATACTCAGGTTTCTCCAGTCTGAAAACAACAGAAAACAAATAACCTTCCCTTTACTCTTATGTTCATTTAGTTATTTGTACCTACCTTTCCTTTCCTCAATCCTTTGTAAACCAGTTTCTCTCCCCAGGACTCTATGGGAATTGTTCCCTCAAACATCACCAAAGACCTCTTGATCATTGGATCCAATGGCTTTTTTCAGTCCTTGTCCTCCCTGATATGTCTGCAATTTTTGGCACTATTGATCACACCTCTCTACCAGATAATCTTTCCTCTGTAGTCCTCAAAGTCACCTGAGTTTCTTGGTTTTGTTGTAGCCTTTCTTAATGTTCTTTTTCTGTCTCCTCTGTTAGTTTATTTTCTTCTTGAGCCACTTTTCCTTTTACCACACCCCCCCAATCTGTTTTGGAGTACCTTCTCTTTTTTTCTCTCTCTTTCCTCAATATTTTTCACACTTCCTCTCCTTTCTCTCCTCATTTCCATCTAAATTTTTGAAATTACTACATGGTATCTCTGTGAAGTCATACTATTCCCAATCCATCTTTTGCATTGTTAAGAGATGAACTGTTATCCCCAGTCATGCTGCTCCTCATCAAAGATCTTTCATATTTCACATTTGTCCATTGAATGAGGGGAAGGGGAAGGAAAGAAAAAAAGAACATTTATATAATGTTTACATTATTTATATAATTACATATTTATATGACATAAATTTATTACATGCCAGGCATTGTGCTAAGAGCTTTACAAATATTGTCTCATTGAATCTTCATGATAAGGTAGGTTTTAGCATTTGATTTCTGGGTAAAGTCAACTTCAGAGACTCATGGAACAGGACAGTCCTTGGCTGCACTCATAGCTCTAAATCACACCTCATCCATGTGACTGTGGGGCAGAAGGTCTAGGGAAGAAGGAGGGAGTAATGGTTTAACCTGCAAAGTGGGAATGAGCCAGTTGGTCAGGAGAGGAAGTTCCATCTCCTGAATGGAAAAACCAAAAGGCTGATCTAATGGCTAACCATTTACATTTCACCTGCAACCCAATTAAATACCCTTATGGTGGCATTTCTGATTACTTATGTGATAACTCCCCCACTGCAGTGTAATCACACTGAATCCCACTGAGCCTTGCTCAGAATAGCAGTAATTGGTGGTTTTATCCAGATCAATAAAGACAGCTTCTACATATTGATTATCATCCAGGGTATAAAATCATCATCGGTTACCTGGAAAAGAGAAGCTGCTGCCAAAGAAAAAGGTCAGATATTCCATTTGAACATGGGAGGCAGGGGGGAGGGGGCTTGGCAGAATCAGTGAATTTTAAGGTAATAGTATCAAATTGCCTGAAAGTGCACACAGTATATTCTTGTAATTTGCAACAACGGAAAGCGCAGAAGTAGGTCAATCATTTAAGTGAGTCTTGAAGCCTTCTCTAGGTGATGCAAGGAGCTAACATTAGCACTCCTCAATGGCCTAAAAGCTACCCAGAAAGAGGTTTAGAGCTCAGCGCCTGCTGCATTTTTCAAACCCAACTGGTGCATTGTTTCTGTGAGAGACATGGTTTGGCTTGACTCTGCATGTTCAATTTGTGCAAGGACCACAGGGAGGCTCAGCAAGTGGGACATAGAGTTGTGGGCCAGGGAATGGGTCAAGAGGCATGTCTAACTGAAAACTGAATGGATGGGAGGGTGAGGAATCTAGTGCCAGTGTGAGCTGGGAGGATGTTTTCTACAGCTCTCTGGATCTCTGGACTGGCACAAGTTTTGTGTGTTGCATTTCTGCTCTGCCCCAGAAAGCAGTACTAGGAGGAATGGGTAGAAGATGTAGAAACAGATTTTGGTCCCAGAAAAGGACAACATGCCTGACAGTTTGCACTCCCTGAAAGTTGTTTGGGCTTCTTCACAAAATGGTGGACTTCCCATCATTAGAAGTCTTTGAGTGGAAGCTAGATAACCATGTGTTAGGAATTTTGCAAGTGACATTTCTGTTTAGACAGGGTTTGAGAAGCATGATAGAGTGGATGGGGGTCAAGTCTTTGAACTGGGAAGACCTGAATTCAAATCCTGATGCTGACACACTGATTTTTTGATTCTGGGCAAGTCACTTAATTTCTTTTCTTTTCTTTTTTATTTTGGTGAGGCAATTGGGGTTAAGTGACTTGCCCAGGGTCACACAGCTAGTAAATGTTAAGTGTCTGAGGCCAGATTTGAACTCAGGTCCTCCTGACTCCAGGGCCAGTGCTCTATCCACTGTGCCACCTAGCTGCCCCAGTCACTTAATTTCTTAACCCCTTAACTCTCTAAGACCAGAAGTTACAGAACAATCCCAAATTGCTAATTAGAAGGAATTTCCTTATCTGAAGATTTCTACCACTGATGAAAATAAAAGTCTGGAAAAAAAGCATGGATTGGATTAGATGATCTCTGAGATCCGTTCAAACAAGTGATTTTGTGAATTATTTAATCTTAGAGACATAATAGGAATAATATTAGGCAGCATTTATGTAATGTTTTAAAGTTTACAAAGCACTTTTGCATATGCTGACTGATTTGCTCCTCACAACAATCCTATAATATAGGTACAATTATAATCCCTATTTTACAGATAAGGAAAGCAAGGCACAGAGAAGTTAAATGAGGATTTGAACTCAGGTCTTGATTCCAGATTCTGTGCTCTACCTACTTCTGCTACCTAGATGATTCTTCTAAATCCAACTCTCCTCCCACTGACCCCTTCCTATACTATGAGGAAGCTGAAGTGCATAGAAGAGGGCCTACTCACTTGTCACATGATGCTTCTAGCCCTCATGTGAGGAACACAAACAAATACATTCATTAAGGGTTTTATAAAGAGGAAACAGTGTGCCATAATGCAAAGTGTATGAAAGCCTGGGCTTTCTTCTGTCTCTCTTCAAATGTGTGAACTTAGACAAGTCAATCTCTCTGGGCTTCAATATTCTCATATTAATATCGACCCATACAGTAATTTATGGTTATAAAGTACCTTATTTACATTTTCTCCTGTGATCCTCCTAACAGCCCTGAGATGGACATGTAAGGTATTAATCTCTTTTTATTGTTCAGGAAATTGAGTTACAACAAGGTTAGGTAGTTGGGCAAAATCACACAGCAAACCTGCCTTGTGGATAGTTATGTGAGAATCCAATGAGATAGCATAGTTCCTGGTACATAGTAGTAGTTTAATGAATGCTTGTTACCTTGCCTCTTCCCATTTTTCTTTCCATTACCCCACACTACCTCTTTCTCTATAAACTTAAGTAATTAGACGAGAACATCTCTAAGTCTATTCCAACTCTGAAATTCTATGAAACAAGAAAATTTATATGGATTAGACACTCTCTTATTTGCATATATATATATATATATATATACATATATCCTTCCTTATATACTCAATGGAATTGAGTGTGTGTGTATGTATATACATCTATCTATCTATATTTCCACTGAGAATATATAAGGAAGGGTTTGTGTGAGTTTGTTAATATACAATATTGAGACTGATTTCCATCAGGTCCATGTTGAGTGGAAAGAGGACTGGGCACTGGACAGGGTGTCAGATTCAAATCCTGGCTGTGACATTTAATAATGGTGTTGTTGCTGTTTAGTAATTTCAGTTGTGTCCGACTCTTTGTGACCCCCTTTGAGATTTCCATGGCAAAGTATTGGAACGGTTTGCCATTTCCTCCTCCAGCTCATTTTACAAATGAGGAACTGAGGTCAACAGGGTTAAGTGACTTGCCCAGGGTCACACAGCTAGTAAGTGTCTGAAGTCAGATTTTAATTCAGATCTTCTTGACTTCAGGTCTGGCACTCTATCCAGTGCATCACCTAGATGATAAGGTTCAACTCCCACCTCTGCTAATAGCTGTGTGACCTTGGAGACATTACCTAACTTTTCTGAATGAATAATGGGGGCAATGATATTTTTTTCTGTCCAATTCACAGTGTTGTTCAGAAGAAAACACTCCTTGCAAGCAGTATAGTATGATATAAGTGTAATTTATTGCATTTCCCTCCTCTTTCTTCAGTATCCCCTCTTTTCCCTCCCAATCAAAACTAAATGTAGCAGAGGTTTTGAACAAGATGCCCCCCAATTCATTCCTGTTTTCCTTAAAAATTACATTATAAATCTAATAGCCACAAATTCAGTTATACTCTTCTGGAATATGTGGGTGTTTTCAGTCTGTAAATACGCAAAAGGATCAAATAGAGACTTGCTCTAATCCCAGACTCTGGTCATGGATAGCTGTGATGGAACTCTTTGGTCCCAACCCAACTGGCTAGAGCAGGAAGCATGTAGGTTAAGCAAAAGGAAAATTTTTCCTACTGTGAGGGTTATACAACACTGGAAAGAGTGACTGAAAAGGGCTGTGTAAACCACTTCCCTGGAAGGCCTTAAATATAAAATTCTTGGCTGTCTGAGTTGGTTTACTTGTAGTTTATCTTAGAAAAGAAGACTAGGCCAGTTGACCTCTCAAAGTACCTTCCCCTACTCTCTGTTTCTGTGAATTTATGAAAAACTGACCAAAGAGGCAGTCATAAGAACACAAAGACCATTGTGTGTGAACCATTCTCATTAGTAAACGGTATTAATTTAGCTGTACATAGATGCTGTTTTGAGTCCTTTAACAAGTGAAACATGCACTCTAAAAATGGGCATAAATGCTTTTACACCTTTCTCAGAGGGTTGTGGGAAATACTTGTTGTAAACCTCGAAGACTGTAGAAATGTAAGCTATTGTTAATTTTAAGAATTTTGCTAGACCCAACATTCACTATGACTGAAATCATGTTGTACGCAAGAAATGTCAATGGATTTGGAATCAGAAAACTTGGTTCCTAGGTCTTCCATTTACTCCCAGTGTGATCTTGGGCAAATCCCTTAAACTCTTTTTTTTTTTAGTGAGGCAATTGGGGTTAAGTGACTTGCCCAGGGTCACACAACTAGTGAGTGTTAAGTGTCTGAAGCCATATTTGAACTCAGGTCCTCCTGACTCCAGGGCCAGTGCTCTATCCACTGCGCCACCTAGCTACCCCTTTAAACTCTTTGAACCTTGGTTTCCTCCTTTGTAAAATATGACCTCTAAGCTCTAAATCTATGATCCCAAGTCACTTCCTCTTTGGGCCTGTTTTCTCCTCTGTAAAATGGGGGAGCTGGGCTTGATGACTATATACAGATCTAAAGCCATGCTTCCATGTCACTGTTACCTACCACAGGAAGATGAGATGTTGACTCTTAGGGATAGCCAGATTTTCCCAGAAGCATCCTTGCAAGCGTTTTGTGCCAACGCACTGTGCAGAATGGCATGTGAAGAAAGTCACGGTACTTTACAGATAGGAAACAGATGTAGGAAGACATTGCATGTGACTTCATAGCAGTTTTGGAGAAAAATCTATAATGGAGATCAATGGCTGCTCTCTTACTAAAGATATCTAGATTGGAGGGGCAGCTAGGTGGTACAGTGGATAGAGCGCCGGCCCTGGAGTCAGGAGTACCTGAATTCAAATCTGGCCCCAGACACTTAACACTTACCAAATGTGTGACCCTGGGCAAGTCACTTAACCCCAATTGCCTCACTAAAAAAAAAAAAAAAAAAAAAGGAAAAAAAAAGAGATCTAGATTGGAATTGAGGGAAACAGAGGTTGAGGTAATCAGGAGCATTCTAATTCCACCACAGCTCCTGTTTGGTGTCAAATCCAAATTGTTGGTTTGGGATTACCTGCCAGGCCAAGCTTTTGTATGCCATCTTCTTTTTCTGGGGGGAGAGCTTAACTTTCATCTACTGGATTTAATTTACCTTAATTGTTACAATCACGATTTTGAGCAAGCACCTAGGGGTTTTTAGCTAATGAGTAATGGGTGCATTTTTATATATTTGAGGAGTAAATAATGAACATCACTGCAATTTACAGTGAAAAGTCAACTCAGAACTCCAGAACTTAGGGGGTATCTCTCCAATAACCTTTACCATCTCCTTCAAAGCCAGAATTTATTGTATTTTTCATGGTTTGAAAACATGCACCTAGAAGAAAGTGCTCAAGGAAGGTGCATACCTTGGCAATGTTTGGAAATGTTTGATAACTATCCAAATGATAAGTCATCAGAAGTACAATGTACCTGAGAGATGATTGACATTCAGAATGCACAGAGACAAGGATGTGTAGGGGAGATAATAAAAGTATCAATGTTTAATTGATAAGAGGGCAGTTGCATTATAATACAAGTTTCTAAGCTCCTTTTACTTCAATTAGACAAACTTTTGTTATACATCTTGTGTAATTTAAAATTCTAAATGTGGGTCCTAATCTGTTCCCCCGGTTTTGAGGGGAAACTGCCTAAAATCACTGATAAAATGAGTTTAGGTTTTTAAGGGTTTATTGAAAGATAGAAAGAGAAAGATTGAGAACAGAATTCTTACAGCCTGGCAATCCTATCTTTCCTCAATTCCCTGTGAAATCTTCTGGAGTCTCTCTCCTCCACCATGGTGAAGTCAGGAACCAAAAGAGAGCTCTCTGTGCAGACTCTCCTTCCTCCTTCCTGTCCCCTCCCAGAAATGGGAGGTTCTTCAAGCTGGTTGGTTGACTGGGCAGGAAGTTCAAAGATTTTTTAGATTCTGAGAACCATGCTTTCTGAAGTACTCTCAAGTACCAGAATCTAGTCAACTACTAATTCAGTTAAATCAGCCAGTAATCACTCAGGTGGGCTCCTGAGTATCTGCCAAATCTCATCTATCATATTCTATTATCTTGACAGTTTATTATACACAGTAGCCACTGGGGATACAAGAAAAAACAAGTCCCTGACTTTAAGGGGGCTTATGGTCTACTTTTTTATTTCGGTATCAAATGTACATCCTATATGACATATATTACTTTGCTCAGCTTAGCCTCCCCCCTCCCCCTTTTTTGCCATGGAACTGTGATTACAGCTGTTGTTGTTATTTGTCCTTCATTCTCCAAGAGGAATGATTCATTCAACAAACATTTATCAAGTGACAATCTCTGCCCTCAAAATGGTTTTATTCTATGGGAGTCAGTTTCTGCCCAAGGTAACTCTAGTCTCCACTAAGGCACTTTAAGTTCAACAAGCATTTGGACAAAATTACATTCAGTTCTGGCCCTCATGAGCTCACATCTAGCAGGAGCCTAAGAAATCAGTATAGCTGATTATGATTCAATGTATTACAGAAGTAAGAAGTAGATGGCACTGGCTTTTGCCTAGGCTGGGTAAGAAAGATCACAAAGACGTCATCTAGTTTAAATTATGAAACTAATAAGGGATCTCAGGGAACCTGTCCCTCACAGACAGGCTCTTCGATGAAAAGCAAGAGTCAAGATGAAGAAGGTATTTGGGAAGAATTGGCTTAAATAATTAATATACCAAGGCACTGAACTGAGTGGTGGTGTTTGCAACCAAGGCAGAGTTGAGGTAAGTAGGATATGACTGTAGAAGGTTGGCCTCAGGCAATAGTATATTTTGTAGAATTATAAAATATCAGAGCTAGAAGAGATCTTTGAAATTATGTAGTCACAGAATCACAGGTTTATAGAATTTCAGAGTTAGAAGGTACCTAAGAAGATATCTAGTCTAACCAGTATCTAAATAGGAACTCCCTTGACAATATCCCTGACAAGGGATTTGTTTGTAAACTTCGAGTGGAAAGGAATCCATTACCTCTTGAGCCAGCCCATTTCATTTCTCCACACTTTTAATTATTGTAAACTTAATCTTCACATTAAACCCAAATCTGCCTTTCTAAACTTCTAACCATTCTTTTTATCTTCCAGGATCAAACAATACAAGTTTATTTCATCTTATAGGTGGAGGCTTTTCAAATTTTTGAAAGTAAGTCAGGTGCTTCCTAAAGTTTTCCCTTATTAAGGCTAGACTTCCCCTAGTTTCTTCATATAGCATGGTTTCTAGTTCCTTCATCACCTTGATTGGCCTCATTTGAGCATGCTCCAATTGTCAATATCCTTCCTGAAATAAGGCATGAAAAAATGAACACACCAACATTCCATATCTGGGATGACTAGAACAAATTTCTGTGGACTTTCACCTCCTTTGTCCTGGACACTGTGATTATCTTAATGTAATAGAAATTTTCTTTGACTTTTTTTGGTCGTGATGCTATCATTAGTTTATATCAGACTGTCAACTAAAATTTCCTGGTATTTTTACATGAAATTTTATCCAGTCATTTCTCCTCCATTTTTCCTTTGTGCAGTTGACTTTTTAACTTAAGTGTAAGACTGAATATAAATTATTATTAACATTTGTTAACATTAAATATTATTATTATCATTTTGTCCTATCTATCATACATGGATCATGATTCTAGCCCATTAAGATATGCTCAGATCCCACCTTTGTCATTCTGGTATCTAGTAGGTTAACTATTCTTCTCAGCTTTGTGTCATATGAAAGCTTGTTAAATGAGACATACCATAGATAAAAATATTGACCAGAACAGGGTCATGGACAGATCCCTCTGGTATTTTACTAGATACTTACAAGTTGATACTGACCTATTAATGACAACTATTTGGGTCCATCCATTCAACCTATTCTGAATTCATATAACCATACTATTTTCGAGCCCATTTCCCCCATCTTTTTAATGAAGATAGCATGAGAGACTTTGTCAAATATTTTGCTTGTATGTGATGTCAATAGGATTCCCCCTATCTACAAGTATCATAATTCAGTCAAAAATGGAAATGAGGTTAATCTTCCCTGACCTGTTTTTGGTGATGCCATGTTAATAATCAAGGTTTCCCATTCTTAGTCCTCAGATGGCATGCCTTTAGGATTATTACCGAGAATTTTTCTTATGAATTGAATTTAGAGTCTCTGACCACATTTTATAGGCTATCGTTTTTCCCTTTTTGAAAAATCAGGACATTTGCCCATTTCCAATTGTGTGGCACTTCCCTTGTTCTCTATAAGAAAAAAATGCCATTTTCCCCAGTAATTTTAACACCCTACTCTCTCCAAGATTAAACTCTTCCTTGTGACAAAGAAAAATAATTAAAGAAAAAAACATCTGAAATAGTGACTGCATCTGCCAATTTAGGTCCTGGAACTTTCTCATTTCTCATTGTGAGGAAAGGATGTATACTTCACAATCTCTTCTCCAAGACCTTCATTTGATCTCTAATTACTGAGTTCACCTTCCATTTAGTGAACTTTTCATTTACATGATTATAATTCTTATGCATAGTGATCTTTTGGTTATGTTTATTTCATTTGCATCAAATCACACAAAACGAATATTTTTCTGAATTCCTCATTCACAAGTTCTTTTAGTGTCTTATGGTATTTCTTATATAGCTTTAAGGCTCCTGATAACATTCTTACAGGCCATGACCCTCCTATCTATCATCTTTGTTCCTATATTTCACAAATTTTCTTTCAATAATTCTTTGAGCATCTCTACTTTTTTCTCTTCAGATAGCTCTCTTCATTTCTCCCCTCCCCTTATTATTATCATCTCTGTTTGTATCATATAATTTCATTCTTGGATTCCATACTTCCATTCCTCCTGAATGAATGGAGTAGAAACATTTATTAAACACTTAACTATCTGCCAAACACAATGCTAGAAAACATGAGACACAGCATCCTTTCCAGGAACACACACTCTAATTAGAGGAGACATGAAAGAAAGTTCAAGCTATAGGTCATATGGAAAGACTGGGAGTCTTAAGGGTTGGGTGGATGATAAGGACCAGAGGTCCCTAGAGGTTGCATAAGTAGGTCAGATAACAGTGCTAGGGGACATCAGGGCAGAGGAGAAGGGTAGATGATAAGGGCTGAAGGACCTTAGGAGGCAATAATAGGGCAGATGGAAAAGCCTCTATCTAATTGGAAGAAATGGAATCATTACCAAATATCTCATGGATGTTATGTAAACAGTCAAGCAAACTGGGCAAAGTGGGAAAGAAGAGGGTCAATGGTGGAGAATCTTCCCAACATCCAACAATCCCAGATGTGTTCTGGGACAAGCAGTGCCATGGGAAGGAGAAAAAGAGAAGTCAAAGGGGAAATGATGCCCTCATCTATGGCCAAATTCCCTTATACAATTTGAAGACATAGATCCTGCAAAAGATCTGAACTCTTTTAAATCTACTTTACCCAAAAGCCAGGTTGTATATCAGACTAAATTCAGATTTCCTCTTTTTCATTAACTTTGCCACACCTTCCCAAGATTCTTGTTATTTCTACTTCTCAGTAATGATTTGATTTTCTTTTTGTTGATTAGAAGGTGGTCCAAAATAGCAATATTCCTTGCTGCTTCCTTCATCTGTCAAAGGACAAAATCATCACTAAGGTTAGTAAAAAAATCAGTTAATTGTTCTACTTTTGACTGAGAGATAGCAGGTATCTGTAAAGCTGGAGTTCCTTATCACTATGATATTATATTTCTGGCCAATATTTGTGATCTGTTTCCCAAAGTCCTTACCTATTTTTTCTTTTGCTTCAGGTGGTCTATGGTATATTTCAATACCCCTATCAGATCTGTTTCTCTTACCATTTATCCTTTTCCTGATTCTCTCCTGTATGATTCTCTTTAGTAAATAAATTTACTCATTTGAGGATGTTTTCATAATGCATAAGACTATTCTGCTTCCCTTTTTATCTACTTTTTGAATGACATATAACCATCCGTAATCATATTCTAGTCATGAGTCCTATACAGTAAGCGTCACAGATAGTTATGAAGTTGAGTTTATCTCCTTACTTTAAGATACATTGAGATGATTAGTTCACTGTGTTTGTTTACCTTGTTCATTTTAATTTATGTACTTGTATATAGACAGACTAAGTTCATGGGCTTTATTGCTTCCTCTCCTTCAAAACATCTTCTTTGGATTACTGGTCCATTCTATTATGGTTCTTCCTCTGTTCCATATCATATTCCTTGTGGTATCTGTCTTGGCAGATGCTTTAGGATGATTTTCTCCATCCCTCTCCTTTTTACTTTAAAATTCTCTTGATTTGGATTTTTAAAATGTATATATTTAAAGAGAAATGTATATATTTAAAGGATCTTATTAGATGTAGACCATCCCTGACCAAGAGCCCATCATTTGTGTATTTTAAGCTGAGATTGAGAAATACAAATCCTGTTCTCATATATGATTTTAAAAAAATTGGCTATTCACTTCAAATCATTTTTTCCATCTTTTATCTTTAATCAACAGGAATTATGAAAATACTACCTCTGTGCTCAATGTCAGCATTTTCATTCCTAACACTTCATGATTTAGCAATTCTGTCTGGATTTCTTCTGGTGTTAACCTTTCTCCCTACAGGAATCACCAAGAGTAGAGAGTATTAAATAGATTTCACAAGTCTCATGATGCTCTCAAAAATGTCCCGGAGAGTTATCCTGGGAAAAATGTAAAACTCTGCATTAGTCTTTCTAGGGCTACAAAGGACTACCAGAGTATACCTCATTACTACTTCTCTCTTCTTGACCAATAATAGATAGGCTGTCTCCTGGTGACACCCCTAAATTCATATAATTGTTCATTAGAGTACAATAAGTTGCTTTTTCCTCAAAAAGATCCAACTCCATCTACCATACCTATTACATAGTTCCAATCTTCATTAATTCTTCCATTATCCTCCATTCTCCAGATCATGTTTTCCTATCTTACATATTTTTAACATAGTCTAGTATTTTTCTGCCCTTCATAGTTTAAGTTTTTTTTTCCTTTTCTCTTTTTCCCTTGAAACAGAGACTTAGTAGGAAATAGGGACTTGGTATGGAAAATTGAAATGCATCATTTGTGGACATAGCTATTATTTATTAAAATACAATACATTTTCTATACGTTACCTTAAAAATTTTACTGTTTTCCATGCTTGCTGGAAACAAGATCCTTGGTTATCATTTATTCTTGTTGGTAGCTCTAGTGTCTAATTCCCATTGTGAACTGTAATCAAAAAGTGTCTTTTTGCTGCTCACCACACTAGGGAACTCTGTTAATCAGTCAGTCAACAAGCATCAATCACTTACTATGTTCAAACACTGTGCTTAAATCCTAAGGACACAAAGATAGAAAAGCAAAAACAAAAAGTCACTGCCTTCAAGGAACTTGCAATCTAATCTGCTAAATACTTTTTATCTTTTTTATAATATGCTTCCTTTTCTGGGGGACAATTTTAAGTTTCCTTGTTCAGCTATCTTTGTATTTTTGCAAAAAGCTAAATGCCTAAAGAAGTTGCCCTATACATTTGTCTGTGAGAAGATCTCAAGAAAAATCTAATTACTAGCTCCTCTTTTCTTTTTTCTATCTCTTTTCTTCTCTCCTACTGAATAGACATCAGACATTTTCCTTTTATGCCACTCCTCTTCTGTAACTTCATTTTCCAGACCTAGAACCTGAGTCCCAGAAAATTTTCCCCTGGTATCTTTTCTGGAAGATTGTTCTTACAACAATTTCCCTGCTCCCCCCTCACCCAATAAAACTTGAATCTCTCTGTGTTGGTTCTTTCCTTGCTGCTTATAAACATGGTAGTCTTTTCTATCCTTAACGAAACAAAAATAAAACCTTCCTAGTCCCAACTTCCCTCCTCCCTCTTAGCCAAATACTTTGAAAATGCTATCTATACTCATCCTTTCCACTTTCTCCCTTCTCATTTAACTCTTAACCCTTTGTCATCTGACCACCAACCTCCTCACTCAATTGAAACTACTATCTCCAAAATTACCAATTATTTCTTTTTAAAAATTCTTTATTTTTAGAATTTTATTTTCACAAATTACATGTAAAATACAAATTTTGACATCAATTTTTTTAAAACTTTGTGTTCCAAATTCTCTTACTTCCTCCCTCCCCCACCAAAGAACTCAAGCAATTCAATATAAGCTATTCATGAGCAGTCATGAAAAACATTTCCACATTAGCCAGGTTGTGAAAGAAAACAGACAAAAACAAAACTTCAGATAAAGGAACTAAAAAAAATATGCTTCAATCTATATTCAGATGCCATCAGTTCTCTCTCTGTAGATGGATTGCATTTTTTGTAGGATATTCAGATATGTCTTTGATCATTGCATTGCTGAAAATAACCAAGTCATTCACAGCAGATCATCTCACTATATTGCTGTGATTTTGTATACAGTACATTTCACTTTGCATCAGCTCATGCAGGTCCTTCCAGGTCTTTCTGATAACATCCTTCTCTGCATTTTTAAAAATAGTAAACTACATTTATATAGCACTTTAAAGAGAGATTTCCTTACAATAAACCTATGAGGTTGATTCTTGCAATACCAGTAAAAGATAACATTTATATAATACCTTATATCTGACAAAGAATTTTCTTCACAATAGTCCAGCAAAATAAGTGCAATACCTTTTGTCATCATCATCAATAAGTCATCATCCATCAATCCTCATATTCATCATTTGATCCTCTTCCTCATTAATCAGTCCTCCTCATCAATCAATCCTAATCAATCAGTCCTCATCTTCCTCCAATCATCATCAATCCATCCACCCATCAATCACTGATAATCATCATGATCTTACATTACTCTTGCCTCTACTTCAAAAATTTTTTCAGTTACTATTGTTAACTTCCATCCTATTCCCTCCCCATGACATTTACTCTATTTTCTACATTCTTTTACCCTATGCCTCCTCAAAAGTGTTTTGCTTCTGACTGCCCCCTCCACCCTCTGCCAACCCATCTTTCACCTCTCCTCTCCTTCTTATCCCCTTCTCATACTTTCCTGCAAGAGTAGATAGATTACTCCACCCAATTGAGTGTGTATGTTATTCCCTCCTTGAGCCAACTCTGAGAATAAGGTCTTTGAGCCAATTCTGATGAGTATTAGGCTCATTCACTGCCCCGCTCTTCCCCCATCTCTTCTCCCACTCCATAAGCCCTTTCCTGCTTCTTTCATGTGAGATTTTACCCCATTCTACCTCTCCCCTTCCCAATCTCTCAGTGCAATCCTCTTTCCCCTCAATTTTACCCTAAAGATGTCATCATGGGGCAGCTAGGTGACACAGTAGAAAAAGCACCCACTCTGAACCCAGGAGGATCTGAGCCCAAATCGCCCTCACACACAAGAACTCACCAACTCCATGACCCCAGGCATGCCACCCAACCCTAAACATCCCACAAACAAAAATTAAAAAAAATAAATATTTTACAGATATCATCCCTTCATACTCAATTCCCACCTGTGCCCTCTATTTAAATTTATTCTTATCATCTGCCTTAATAATGAGAAAGTTCTTATGAGTTAGAAGTATCATCTTCCCATGTAGGAATATAAACAGTTTAACCTTTTAACATCCCTCATGATTTCTTTTTCCTGTCTACCTTTTTATGCTTCTCTAGGGTCTTGTATTTAAAAGTCAAATTTTCTATTCAGTTCAGTTCTTTTCATCACAAATAACTGAAAGTCCTCTCTTTCATTGAAGTCCCATTTCCCCCCTGAAAGATTATGCTCAGTTTTGTTGGGTAGGTAATTCTTGGTTGTAATTCCAGTTCTTTTGCCCTCTGGAATATCATATCCCATGTCCTCTAATCCTTTAATGTAGAACTTGCTAGAGCTTGTGCTATTCTGACTGTGGCACCACTGTACTTGAATTGTTTCTTTCTGGCTGCTTGCAATATTTTCTCCTTGACCTGGGAGCTCTGGAATTTGGCTATAATATTCCTGGAAGTTTTCATTTGGGGATCTCTTTCAAGAGGTGATTGGTGGATTCTTTCAATTTCTATTTTACCTTTTGTTTCTAGAATATCAGGGCAATTTTCCCTGACAATCACTTGGAAGATGATTTCTAAGCTCTTTTTTTGATCATGGTTTTCAGGTAGTCCAATAATTTTCAAATTATCTATCCTGGATCTATTTTTCAGGTCAGCTGTTTTTCCAAGAAGATATTTCACATTGCCCTCTATTTTTAAAATTCATTTGGATTTGCTTTATTGTGTCTTGGTTTTTCATATAGTCAGTACCTGCCATTTGTTCAATCCTAATTCTTAGGCAATTATTTTCTTCAGAGAATTTTTCCATTTGGCTTTTAAGCTGTTGACTTTTATTTCATGTCTTTCCTGTATCACTCTCATTTTTTCTCTACATCTCTTACTTTATCTTCAAAGTCCTTTATGAGCACCTCTGTGGCCTGAGACCAATTCATATTTTTCTTGCAAGCTTTGGATGTAGGAGCCCTGATGTTGCTATCCTCTTCTGAGAGTGCACCTTGATCGTTCTTGTCACTAAAGAAACTTTTTATGGTCCGCATCTTTATTTGTCTGCTCATTTTGCCCTCCTATTTCTTGACCTTTAACTCCTTCTTAAAGTGGAGCACTGGTTCCAGGCTGCACTGTCCCAAGCTTCAGGGAGTCCAAGGTGGTATGACTAAAGGAGTAGCAGGTTCTTTACTCACCTTGCCTGTGCTGTGGTCTGTAAATAACCCCAAACCTACTTGCTCTTCAACCAGGAAATAAAATTTTGTTTCCATGGGTTGATAGCTCTGACAAGCCTGTGCCCCACCCCCACCTATATCTGCCACTCAAGATTGCTTGCTGGTTCCCAGCAGCTGGGGTAGAACAACCTAATTCTGCCTCAGCTCCAGCAGAGACCCCTGTAGTCTCCTCCCAGGCCAACCACTGGACTCTCTCACCAAACTGTGAACTTAGTTCTGGAAGAGGCTGGTGCTGCAGCCAATTCAGAGACTCCAGGTGTAAATTTCTCTGGCATGGCCTGTCTGGGGCTGGACCAGTGTTGGCGTGACTGCAGGGTTGGGCTACACTCTGACCCCAGTACAGCAGACCCCTCCTGATGAACTTCTAAGCCATCTTTGGCTAGAAAATGGTCTCATCCCATCCTTTTTTGGGTTCTGCTGCTCCAGGAATTATCTTATGGCATTACTTGAAGTTTTTTGGAGTGATGGTGTCAGGAATTCTGAGAGCTTACTGTTTTTCTTCCTCTGTCTTGGCTCTGCCCCCCCAAATTATTTTCTTTTTTTTGTTTTTGTTTTTTTTTGGGGGGGGCAGTGAGGGTTAAGTGACTTGCTTAGGGTCACACAACTAGTAAGTGTCAAGTGTCTGAGGCCGGATTTGAACTCAGTTCCTCCTGAATCTAGGTCCAGTGCTTTATCCACTGTACCACCTAGCTGCCCGCCCGCAATGATTTCTTAATTGCCAAATTTGACAGACTATTCTCAAGCCTTCTAACCCCCCCCCCTTTGAATTTCATCCTTTCCCATTGGATTTTATCTCTTCCTTGGGTTTTTAAGACAATGCTTGCTTTTGGTTTATATCTATCTGACCTCATTCTCCTTTGCTTGCTTATCATTCCTATCATGCCATGTAACAGTATGTGAACTCCAAGGCTCTGTTTTGGACCCCTTCTCTGCTCTTTTTATACTCTCATTTAGCAAACTCAGCTCCCATGGGGTTAATGATCACTTCTATTTAGATGACTATAATCCACATATCTAGCTCTAGTCTCTCTTTTTTACTCCAGTCCTGCCTTGCTAACTGCCTTTTGGGCATTTTGAACTGGATATCCTATGGACATCTCAAATTCAACATATCCAGAACAGAATTTATTTGCTTTTCAGCCCAACCCACCCCTCTTGCAAACTTCCCTATTTCTTTCAAGGACATCCTTCTAGTTACCTTAGTTGGCAACCTCAGTGCCATCCTCAAATCTCTACTCTTCCTAAGCACACATACTCAATCACTTGCCAATTATTGCTATGTTTATGCCCACAATATCTTTTGTATATATCCCTTTCTCTCTAGTCATAAAGCTCACTTTAGTTAAGACCTGAATGGCCTCTAACTAGTACTATTGCAATAGTCTCTTTTTTATTTATTTTTTTTTCAAGAGGCATTTGGGGTTGGGTGACTTGCCCAAGGTCACAAAGCTAGTAAGTGTTGAGTGTCTGAGGTTGGATTTGAACTTAGGTCCTCCTGAATCCAGGGCCAGTGCTCTATCCACTGCTCCACCTATATGCCCGGCAATAGTATCTTAATCAGACTTCCTGCCTCCCTACCCTTTCTAATCCATTCTCATCATAGCCTCCAATGTGATTTTCTGAGTCACTTCTGACTGTTATTCCTCTGCTCAATAAACTCCAGTGACTCTCTATGTCTTCTAAGATTAAATATTAACTCCTCTGTTTTGCTTTTAAAGAACTTCATAGCCTCATCTCATCATGAGTTTGTATTCATATTACATATTGCTACCCTTCAAGAATACTACAATACAGACAAAACTAGGTTTCTTATTGTTCCTTGCTTATAAAATTTCATCTGTCTCTGCTTTTCCCATGAATATCTTCAGTGCAGTATTCTCTGTCTTCACTTCTCATTCTTAGAATTTTTAGTTTCCTTCAAAACTCATCTTAAAGACCACCGTCTATATGCATCATTATCCTCCCAGATACTAGTCCCTTCTTCCATAAAATTGGCCTCTATTTATTTTGTACATATTTATATTTGTATACTTTATCTCCTCTTCCCCCCGCCCAAGACTTGTAAGCTTCTTCAGGGTAGGTAATTTAATTTTTTTGTCTTTTTATTCTTGATGATTAGCATACTACCTGAACCCCTAGTGAATAGCATTATACAGTGAATGTTTATTGATTGATTGATGGATGGAAAGATAGAACTGGGAGTTGAGCTCCACTGGGATGCAAGCATTTTCAACTGAATAAGACGTGACTCTGTCCCACCTAAAGCGATCCTCCAAATTACAAGTGACTGGGATTTTAGTGGTTGCATTTGAGGATTGTATTCTTGGAACTATGTGGACTAGACAGCAGTGCTCCCTTTCACTGAGAGTTCACCACCATGTACTTGCTTGTGCAAATACAAATTAAGCAGATGAAGTTCCCATTCTTTATGAATTCCCAATTCAGTTCTGGTTTCCAGGACTCTTCAGGTCATATCCAACTATACTAAAAAAGGGATCAGCAACCACTTTCTTGAAGTAAAACTCATATTTAAGTTTGTTCAACAGGAAGGAGAGTGAAGTCAAATCATAATGAAGAGTCATGAACCAAAATGGTTATAGGTCACCAATAAAATAAAGATAATATATCTTAGAACAGGTAGAGACTGTTTTGGCAACTTGCCCTCAAGAAAATTTGTCATGTTAAAAATATGGCAAGTGAATTTCAGAGAGAATATGTTGTTTGTCCAAGGAGAGATAGCTAAATCATGGTGGGTCTGAGACTAGATTGGGACTCCTGATACTCAGGTCAGCTATCTCACTAATGTATGGTATTGTTATAGAGTCTCAGCTCTATGGATGGAAGGGGCCTCAGAGGCAATGTTATGTTATTATTTATTGAGCATATTACAGGTGACATAGAAAATATTGACTCCGAAGAACACAAGGATGAAGATGGTCACGAACTGTGAGCACATGAAACTAACATGATCTGTTAATTAAGGGGGAGAAATTAGGTTTTTTTTGGAGTCATGTAGACAAAATAATAAGAGGAATTGTTACTCTTTTGCTCTTCATATTGGTTGTGTGTCAGGCAGATGTTACAATTACAACTCATTAAGAGAGAATATTATGAGAAATATTTTTTAAAAGTTATTTTGCTAAATTGCTTTTTGTCTTGTGGAGGAGGGAGGGAAGGGAGGGTGGGAAAATTTGGAACTAAAAATCCTATGAAAACAAATGTTGAAAACTATCCTTACATGTAACTGGAAAATAATAAAATACTTTTATAAAAAATTTTAAAAAGAAGAAAAATATATTCTGCTACAAGTGGAGTACTTTTTTTTCTAACTAATGAAAAGCAAACAGTGTGGAGAGTCATAAAATGTTAGAGCCAGGAGGTACCTCAGGGGCCATCCAGTCTAGCCACCTGATTTTACAGGTGAACAGAGGTCAGAGATGGGGAGCAAATTGTGACTCTGTGCAAAGATGATACTAGAACTGACATCTCTTGAATCTAAAGTCATCTTCCAGGTCTAAATCTATGATTCTATGACTCCAAGGCTATATCATGCTTGTTTGGTGGGAGCCAAGTCGTAAGACGATATCATCTCTACATTTCCTTTTAGTCAGGAAAAGCTGGTTGGAGGTATCTAAGTTTGGGAGAAAATAGCTGGGCTGACAGCTGATCCTGGCCTAAAAAATAGCTCTCCAGTACAGAGGCAAATTGAAAAAGGAAAAAAGGATCTGGGAGGGAGATGAAGATAGAGTCTTTGTCTACATGTGGCAGATGAACTTGACCACACTTGAAAGGATTCATTCCCACCAGCTGTCTAAATAATCACCACCAGTGACTATGTAATAATCAGCTGACATTCCTATAGTACTTTACAGTTACCAAGTACTTTCCTTTTGTATTGTCTCACCTGACACTTACAATAACCCTGTCAGGGAGGGATGACAGGTGTTATTATCCCCATACTACAGATGAGGAAGAAAGGTTCACACTCAAAGAGGTTTATGGAGAAAGAATGGTGTAGTGAATATGCTGAACCAGAAGTTAAGGATACTTAGGATCAACTGCTGGGCTCTGTTACTAACTTCTTTGGGCAAATTATTATACCTTTCTTGGTTTCATTTTCTTCAATAATAACATGAGGAGTTTTAGTCAAGCAATAGTCCTTTATTAAAGCATTTACTATATTCCAGGCACTGTGCTAAAAACTCTGGGTATACAAAAAAGGCAAAAACCCAAAAACAAACAAAAGCCAGCCCTTGCCCCCAAGGAGTACTCAATCTAATGTCGAAGATAACGTATAAATAATTATGTATCTATAAGCTATATATAGAGTAAACATAACCTGAAAGGGAAAGAATGCATTAGTACCTAGGGAACCAAGCATAGATGACTTGGTAAGCTTTTCTCCAATTCTAATATTCTAGGATTGTATGATTTTAGTTGACTTGCCCATTATCAATCAGCTGGTGAATGGAGGAGTTGGGACAAGAACTCAGAACTTTAGGTTCCAAGTCTGTGGGTCTTTCTATCATACAAGAAAGCCTTCCATGTGATCCTGGGATGATGCAATAAGCACTTGGTTATGCTGTGGGCCATTCATTGAGAAAGGGGGAGAGAGACAAAGACTCACATGAACTAAGTCATCTTCTCGGTACACCAGGGAGAGTCATAGGCCCAGATAATATCAGCTGAAGTTCATAGGTGAAGACCTCAAGCCACAAAAAGGTTCACTGTTTTGCCCAAGTTTATTTAGAAATGACAGGCATCCAGGCCAGAGTTCTATGCTGCTTATCAGGCTACCTCTGTGACTAAATTGTCTGTGTGGAAATTGCATTCTCTTTTTAAACATGCAGAAAAGTTCATATGTGTTTATTGTGAGTGAATAAGTTTAAGCCAGTCTATAATGTATCAAATCAGAGATGTAGGGCTGGAAGGTGGTATAGCAGAAATGGTTCTAGATATGGAATTGGAGTCCAAAGAGTTCAGCATTGGGGATCATATTCTGGCTCTATTATGGTGACTTAGGTAAATTGTTTGACCTGTCTGGATCTCAATTTCTTTCTCTGTGAATAGGTTGGACTAGATGGTTTCTAAAGGTCCCTTTCAGATCCAAGTATGTGATCTTCTTAGCTAGTCCAACCCCTGTATTTTATAGTGGAGAAACTGAGGGGCTCAGGGAGAAAAAGTGACTCACTTCAAGTAACACAGGTAGAAAAAAGCTTAACCAGTATTCAAACCCCAGCTTTCTGATGCCAGATCCACTATTTTTTCTACTACCTCCTTTTCAAAAACTACTTTGGTGCTTTATTTTTTAGAGATCTGAGAAAAATTGGTGATCCCACACATTTTCTCTCTACTATAGGGCCAAATGGATGGAAGAGGCATCTTCTACACAGTAACAATAAGTAATGCTTGACAGACCTCTATTTCATTAAATATCCTTTCCCTCCTGAAGGATTAGACTCCATTTTGTGAGGTAGATCATCTACCTACCTACCTACCTATCTATCTATCTATCTATCTATCTATCTATCTATCTATCTATCTATCTATCTATCTATCTATCTATCTATTTTTGTAGGGCAATGAGGGTTAAATGACTTGCCCAGGGTCACACAGCTAGTAAATGCCAAGTGTCTGAGGTTAGATTTGAACTCAGGTCCTCCTGAATCTAGGGTTGGTGCTCTATCCACTGTGCCACTTAGCTTTCTTCTAGGTAGGTTATTCTTGGTTCTAATCCTAGCTCCTTTGTCTTCCAGAATATCATTTCCCAAATCCTCTGCTCCTTTAAAGTGGAAGCTGCTAAATCTTGTGTGTTCCTACCTGTGGCTCCACAATATTTGAATTATTTCTTTCTGGCTGCTTGCAATATGTTTCCTTAACCTGAAAGCTCTGGAATTTGGCTATAATATACATGGGAGTTTTCTTTTTTGGACATCTTTCAGGAGGCAATCAGTGAATTCTTTCAATTTCTATTTTACCTTCTGTATCTAAAAATCAGGCGTTTTCTTTATAATTTATTGAAATATGACATCTAGGCTCTTTTTTATTTTTAATTTTTTTTTTTTGGTGAGGCAATTGGGCTTAAGTGACTTGCCCAAGGTCACACAGCTAGTAAGTGTTAAGTGTCTGAGGCCAGATTTGAACTCAGGTCCTCTTGAATCCAGGGTTGGTGCTCTATCTACTGCGCTACGTAGCTGCCCCCTAGGCTCTTTTTTATCATGGCTTTCAGGTAATCCAATAATTTTTTTTCTTTTTTTTTTTCTTTTTTAAGTGAGGCAATTGGGGTTAAGTGACTTGCCCAAGGTCACACAGCTAGTAAGTGTTAAGTGTCTGAGGCTGGATTTGAACTCAGGTACTCCTGACTCCAGGGCCGGTGTTCTATCCACTGCGCCACATAGCTGCCCCGTTAATCCAATAATTTTTAAATTACCCCTCCTCGATTTCTTTTATAGGTCAGTTGTTTTCCTGATGAGAATTTCATATTTTCTATTTTTTCCATTCTTTTGATGTTGTTTCATTGTGCCTTGATATCTCATGGAGTCATTAGCTTTCACTTGCCTAGTTCTGCTTTTTTAAGAATTATTATCTTCAGTGAACTTCTGTACCTTTTTTCCATTTGGCTAATTCTGCTTTTTTAAATCTTCAGTGATTTTTTTGTCTTTTTTTTTAAACTATGAATTCAATTCTGTTTTTAAGGTATTTTCTTTAGTATTATTTAGTATGCTTTTTAAAAACCAAGCTGTTAATTCTCTTTTCATAATTTTCTTGCATCACTCTCATTTCTTTTCCCAGTTATTCATCTGGTACTCTTATCTTTTTTTAAAACTCTTCTAGGAATTCTCATTTATTCTTGTGTCCAATTAGTATTTTTCATTTAGGTTTTGATTGTATATGTTTTTACACTGCTTATTTCTTCTGAGATTGTGTCTTGGTTTTCTTTGCCACTATAGTAGCTTTTTATGGCTAAGTTTTTGTTGTTATTTGCTTAATTTTCTAGCCTATTTCTCAACTTTGAATTTTATGTTAAAATTGGGATCTGCCCACCTGAGGTTAGGGAGGCACCATCCCAAACTTCAATCTTTTTTTGTGCTGCTGTTTTCAGTTAGTTCTAAGGGTCTATAAGCTTTTCAGTACTTGCAATGTGGTGTTATCCTGGGATAGGTGTGATCACTGCTCTCCTTGTCTGTGCTCTGGGCTTTACTCAGGAAGGGCTTATGCTCTCCTATAGTCAGAAGTACTAGCGCTCCTTTCTGCTTTATAACTGTGACCCCACATTGTGTGTGGACAATAGAGTTGCCAATCAGTACTAGCTGTAGTCAGTGTCAAAAACAAGTCCCTTGTAATCTTTTTCTGACCAGTGTCTGACCTCCTAACAGTCTCTGGGCTTAGAACTAAAGCTGCTGCCATGGCTGCCTCTAAGGCCCACTGCTGGTGTTGCTGTTGCATGAGCTCTCAGTTCATTCCCAAACCAATGTCACAGAGATCTGCCAACCTCCTCAGTTGTCTTAGGATAGAAAAATGTTTCACCTCGACCTTCCGTTGGCTCTGCCACTCCAAAACTTGATTTGAATTGAATTGTTATTTTAAAGTTATTTGGAGGGGGATGTTGGGAGAGCTCTGCTGTGTTGTTACCTCTATTCCACCATCTTGGCTTTGCCCTTAGGAAGCTTACTTTCTAATAAAGGAGACAAAATATATAAATATATACATGTCTTATCTTTATTTACCTAGAATTCATCATCCACTGTTATTACAGTTTTGGTGAACTT
This sequence comes from Dromiciops gliroides, assembly GCF_019393635.1. NCBI lineage: Eukaryota > Metazoa > Chordata > Mammalia > Microbiotheria > Microbiotheriidae > Dromiciops > Dromiciops gliroides. The sequence goes on along the minus strand of NC_057861.1, from coordinate 658,090,577 downwards.
GAATAAAGTATTCTTCTGCATTGCACCTGTACAGCCAAGAGTCCCTCACTTTGGAAATTGTGTGTTTACAGGAGAGAGCCTGGGGCATGAACTTCCCAGGGAGAAGGTTCTTCATTCATTCAGTAGCAGGTGTTTTGTAACCTTTTTTTATGTCATGGAGCCCTTTGGAGGTTTGGTGAAGACTGTGGAGTCCTTCTCAGGTTCATGTTTTATGTGTGTAAATAAACTATGTAAGAATACAAAAGAAATAATTTCTATTGAAACACAGTTATGTTTTTTTAAGGTTATAGAGCCTAGGTCAAAATTACTACTCTATGAGGATGGTCCGACTTCTCACTATGTAGAGAAAAATATCACTGATGGGAGATGAATGGAGATTCACTGACTTTAGGCCCAGCACATTTTACAATGCACAATACTAACTTCTAATTCAATTCCATGAATTTTTCAGTTGTCTTTTAGATGTTTGGAACTGTGTAGGGCAGAGCTAACCCAATGATCCCGAATTTTCAAAGTGATAAATTCTAGTTCAAATGTGGCAGGTTTCTTGTGTCCTTGGCTGACACATAGCCAACAGGGAGGGGAAACAATCTTCAGCTTAGTCATTTTTTTTTTTTAGTGAGGCAATTGGGGTTAAGTGACTTGCCCAGGGTCACACAGCTAGTAAGTGTTAAGTGTCTGAGGTCAGATTTGAACTCAGGTACTCCTGACTCCAGGGCCGGTGCTCTATCCACTGCACCACCTAGCTGCCCTAGCTTAGTCACTTCTAAAGTCCTATCTCCCAGTTTGTACATCACTCTAGCATTCTTCTTCTTCTTCTTCTTCTTCTTCTTCTTCTTCTTCTTCTCCTCCTCCTCCTCCTCCTCCTCCTCCTCCTCCTCCTCCTCTGTTATGAAGAGTTTTGATTTTGAGAAATAAGACTGTACTATTTGTTTGAGAATGGAAAATCAATAGAAAGAGAAAGTTTAATAAAAAAATACATTCTCCATTGACTTTAATTAACTTGGCCTTAGGTTTACAACTCTGGTAAATGTGGTGAATGAAAAAAAAATTGCTCATGCACCAGGCAGGTTTTCACAAGTCCTCACTTGTTAAGCATAAAATATCAAATTGAAATTCATATGTATAAGCTATTTTTTTGACTGTGACACAGGATGAAAAGGAGAAGCTGCAAAACCAAGTCCAAATCTGAGGTCCCTTAGAGTGTCAGATGGGGAACAGAGCATCATTTCAAACCCTCTTTGTTGGTTTGCAGACCACCAAAGTTAGGAGAATTGATTTATTGATATAATGGGAAAAAAGCTGCCATTTCCCTAGTTTCAGATCAAATCAGCTTTTCTTTTGGTGTGTGTGCATGTGTGTGTCTTCTTCAGAATCCTAGCTTAGAACATATAGCCCTTCAGTCCTGCCTGTATTTGTTTACATCAGCACTTCTGTTTTATGGTTATAGTGAGCTGTTCTGTACAGGAAAACCCAGATGTCAATATATCAACTAGACAGAAGAAAATTACGTGGGTGCGTTCCTCTAACATGGTGAAAGAGACAGAGTGAGTAGCACAATACATGTGCCTTTATGAGATTTTTATAATATTTTAAAAGTAAGCATGTTTTCTGATATTTATGCATGAATGTATACATACGCATATGTTTGGATAAGTGTAAGATGCAAACATAACTCTACATGTGTAACCAAGGAAAGTGAGCCATGAAAATAAATGCTATGACAGGAGAATTGCATGTGGATATAGAGGTACCTGCTCATTTCTATGTATGTGTGTATATGCTTGTTTGCGCACCAGTGTAAGCAATATATAAATATTTACACATATTTCAATTCATATATAGAACTATTTCATGAATACTTGTACTGTACATCATAGATTTGAACATGCACACATTTGTGCACACATATATTTGCAAGTTTACAATGTGTGTATGTATGCAAGCTTATTAACATATAGGAATACATAGAAATAAATACATGTGATTGTGTCTGTCCAAAAAGTATTTATTAAGCATTTACTATGTATCAAGCACTGTACTAAATGCTAGGGATATTAAAAATGTATGAACACATACATCCTTATATATGCTTGTTTGCATGTTTCTATATATGCAATTTTGTACATGCATGACCATAAACACATGCACATGTATATCCATGCTTTGGTTCTTGGAGATGATTGTGTGCCAAGTAATTTCTTAGTTATTCCTGCTTAGAAACATAATTTCCTGTGTCCAAGAAATTTTAGTGTAACAGAAGACTGAAGCTGCCTGGCATGGCCATTCAGCTGAGGCTGCAGATTGCCTTGTGGATTCAGTGGACTCTGTTACTCACTCAGTTCTCTGGCTGAAGTGGAGTTTCATCCAGAATTAAAGATGGCAGATTGACACAGTTTCCTATGAAGATTGATAACAAAACACCTCAGAATTTCAGTTCTTAAAGCAGTGCATGGAGTTGAGGGAAAGCTCAGGAGACATGATATCTTTCATGCCTCATAACCAGTAACTTGACTACCTTCTTCTCGTGAAGCTGTCCTTAGGGCAGCTCCTCAGAAGGAGGGCATGGTTTTACATGGGAAGATGTGGCCTCCAAAGGAAAAATGTATAGGATTACAGAAAATCAATTGAAAATATAAAAGATAGTTTTTCTTCTGAGAATAAATAAGAAAAAAAGAATTGTACTTGTCTTTTGGTTCCCTTTGGCTCTTTCTGTTCCAAATCTTATTTCTTTTATTCAAATGTTACTGAGGAAGTCCAATTTAACGCTAAGTTTCTGAGAGCTAGAACTGGAAAGATGATACACACAGAGACCCAGAAAATCCCTTTGGAGATACTCAGGCTTGTCAGAAAGATGAGGGCTTCCCCTTTGGCTTTTCCACATTCTTATGATAACTAGAAGTCATCATGGATTCCATAAGATTAAATCACACCAAACCAACCTCCTGGATTTACATAAGATCAGTACCTTAGTAGATTATAGGAATGCAACAGACATAGTGTTTCTTGATTTCAATAAATTATTTGACAAAGTTTTAGTGACATACTTATGGATAAGATGGCAAAATGTAGATTGAGATAATTTTGCCGAAAGACAACGGTTGAGCAACCATGCCCAATGAGAGTGATTCTTTTGTCAATTTGGTGCAAGTTGTCTAATGAAGTGGCATGGGGCCAAGGGTAACCTTGCCTTTCTCCTGTTTAATAATCAGTGAGTTAAATGGGAAAGTAGGGGATGTGTTTATCAAATTTACAAATGATACAAATATATTAAAGATAGATTATATCATATTTTACATTAGGCAAAAATTCTGGATCAAAAATAATAAGAAAAAAATCCAAAAGGGATTTTTATAGTTTTTCATTTAGTTTATAGAAATTAATTACCCAAGTGGAAGACTGAGGAAAAGTTCAAAGCAAAAGATGGAGGAATTCTGAAGAACTGTAAGGTTAATTTAAATTAATACAATAACCCCAAAAAGCCAGTTCATTCTTCGGCTATGTTAAGTGAAACATGACTGGAACAAGAAAAATGACAACCACATTATTCTCTAACCTGGTTACCCTGCTGCCAGGGTATTGTGTCACATTCTTGGGGATACATTTTAGGAGGGACATTGGCGAAGAGAAGTATGTCTAGAAGTAGTTGAGAAGGATGGTGAAGGGACCAGAAAACATTATATTGGGATCAGTTGAACAAACTAGTCATGTTTAGTTTAGAGATGAATAGAATTAAGGTATACCTCATAGCTGTCTTCAAATATTTGAAGGGTTGTCATGTGACAGAGAAATTCAGTTTATTCTGCAAGGCTCCAGAGGGAAAAAACAAAGACCCAAAGATGAAAGGTAAAAAGAAGCTAGTTTATGTTCAATAAAATAAAGAACTCCCTAAAATAGGAAGAGAGTATGCTGTATGGCAGAGAGAATACCTGAGTCAGAAGATGTGGATTCTAGTTCTGTCTCTTCTACTTATTTTAGCCTTGTGACTTTCTTTGGCAAGGCTACTTTGTAAAGTGAGCAGAAAAATACTTCTTGGTCTACCCTCTCTGGGGTCATTGTGAGGAAAATGAATTGTTAACTGTATATGTAACCTATGATTTTAAGAGAGAATTTTTTTTTTTTTGGTGAGGCAATTGGGGTTAAGTGACTTGCCCAGGGTCACACAACTAGTAAGTGTTAAGTGTCTGAGGCCAGATTTGAACTCAGGTACTCCTGACTCCAGGGCTGGTGCTCTATCCACTGCGCCACCTAGCTGCCGCAACAGAAAAATTTTGAACTAGAAAAGGTAGCTGAATGAGGTGCTTAGTGGCCAGTAACTGAAAGAGTTCATGCAGAAGATGGATGACCTTTGCTAGGGATGCTGTAGAAGGGAAGGGGGTTGGGTTCGGTTGACTTCTTTCTATGATGTTATGACTATAGGATGGGTATATTTATCATACTGAAGTGATGATTAAGAATCATAATAGGTCTATTTAAAAATTTTAAGTGCCATATACAAAAAGACAATGGCATTCTTTGCTACTGAAGAAGGCTAGATAGGCACTAATGAATGGGATTAGAGGTTTATAACTAGAATGAGGTTTCTGAGGAATAGAGGTGAAAAATGGTAGGCCATGTCCAACATCTTGGCAAGGGGTCTAATTTGACTGAAACATGATAGGAAGTGGAGGGAATAAACATAAATATTATAGTAGGAAGGATATAAAAAGTAAGTTGGGAGCCAATTATGGAGTCCTTTGCAAATAGGGAAGTCTGGACTTTACTAGATAGATAATGAGAGGTCAGTGGAGGAGTGCGTTCATATTCTAACACACAAATATAGGATCATAGGTTTAGATCTGGAAGGGACTTGAGAGGTCATCGAGCCTGACTCCCTCATTTTATAGGTAAGGCAAATGAAGCACAAAGAGATCAGGTGATTTGCCCAGGGCCATACAGGTAGTAAATATCTGAAGGAAGCTTCAGATTCAGGTCTTCTGGACTTTAGATGCTGAGCTCTATCCACTATACCACCTTGATACTTTGGGAAGCTTAATCTGGTAGTAGCTTATAAGTTATATTTAAGGTGTTAGAGAATAGAGTTAGGGAAAATATTTAGAAGACTAGTGCAATAGTCCAGGCAAGAGGAATTAAAGGCCTGAACTACCATGGTAATTGTGTGAGTTAAGTACATGTGAGTGAAAGGAGGGGCTATGTAATGCAGAAGAGATGGGCGGTAAGAGAAGAAGAGATATTAAATATATTTCCGAGGTTTTGAGCCTTAGTGACTTGGAAAATAATGAAGAAGAAAAAAAAAGATCAAGAGGAAGAGAAGGATGAGTACCTTTTTGAGAAAGATGGCAAGTTTAATTTTAGACTGGCTTAGATCGAAATGATGATATATGGAGATATTCAGTAGGCAGCTAGAAATAGAAATAATTCTGATCAGGAGAAAAAGGGATTTCTAACAGGCTAGATGTGGATATGCAGGAAATTCATTAACTAATATCTTCCATTTGGCTTTTAAAACCCTTCACAGCCTCTCTTCTTGCTCCTTTTCCAGTCTTCTTACACATTACTTCTCATACTCTGTGATCCATGATCTATACTGGCCTACTAGCTATTCCTTGCATATGACACTTGATATCACAGTTTCATACCTTTTCACTGACTGTCCCCCATGCTTGGAATTCTCTCTCCCCTCCCCTTTGCCTTCTGGTTTCCCTGTCTTCCTTCAAAACTCAATTAAAATTTCTCTTTCTGGAAGAGGCCTTTCCTAATTCCACCTTCCCTTCTCCAAGTTCTCCCTCTCTGAAATTACCTCCCATTTACACCATATGTATCTTACATACCTAGCAGTTTGCATGTTGTTTTATTATAATATCACGCCCTTCTTGGCAGGGGCTGCATTTTGGCCTTTCTTTGTATCCCAGTGCCTGACACATAGAAAGTATGTAACAAATGCTTGTTAATGTTGATGTTGTCAGTTTCTGCTTTTTCTGGACTTTGAAACATATCTTCTCTGTGTGATCCCTTGTCTGGCCACAAGTGTCCAGATACATCTTAGGTATGGGCTCTTGTTGGAGGACACTTCCTTGACTCCATGTTGTTATTGTTTCCTTATTCCTGAAGAGGTTCAACTGACTCTTTGATGGATTGTATTGTATTGTCTTTGTTGTGGCCTGATCTTCTCCAGGGCAGTTGGCCTAATTTTTTGTTTGTTTTTTTTGCTTTTAACTATGAGTATGAGTGTAGCTCTTTACTGGTCCATATTATTGTAATGTGTTTGGATGCCAACATTTCAGAGAAAAACTTGATCATCTGGGTTGAGTTCCTGACAACAGATCACCTTGTTTTTCTAAGCTAAAGCTACAGACGATACTAGGTCTCTTTCCAGTGATCTCACAGCAGAGTGATGTACCTCCTATGTCCTTCACCTTCACATAGATCAGTATGCAAATGTGCCAGACTTTTAAACTCTCCCCTAAACCTCAGGAAGCCCAAAATAAAGCCTGTTGCATTATAAGGGTCAGAATTTTATGTATGAAGTAGAAATGCTACATACTCACTCCATTAAACTCTCTGCTGTGGCTTCCAGGTTCCTTGCAACTTCAGTAGGTTGTGATTTAACCACTCTGGATGTAGCTTTCATGGGTGATGGTATGGGTGCCATTTAAAATTTGTTGATTGCTGCCAACGCTATCACTTGTTTGAGAAACTAATTCTCAAAATCATGACCTTGGTCTGAAAGGATCAACAATCTTGACTTAGAAAGAACAGGTAAGGAGATCTACTTTAATCCCTTTGCTTTTCTTATGAGGAAACTAAAACCAACAGGGGTTAAATGACCTGTCCAAGGTCACTCAGATAGTAGATGGCAGAGGTAGGCTTTGAATTCAGATCCTCTAACCCCAGAAACAGTGACCTTTTCTCTCTACCATGCTTGATCCCAGCAGGAAGGTTATACTCAGAGAATTACTTCTCTTGCTATACACTGTGGCTACTGTAAACACTTTTTGATTATTGGTTGTGTAAAGGGGCTAAAATTATGTCACTTCCTCTGACGCTAAGGGCCTTGACCACATGGCTTGCCCTCAGCGGCCTTCTTCTCATGGCGGAGCTTTTCTACAGTAAGTTTCCAGCAGGTGGTGTCATTACAGTTGGGCGTGCTGATATATAGTAGTTAGGTGGTACAGTACAGGCCCACACTCAGGAAGACTCATTTTTGTGATTTCAAATCTTGCCTCAGACACTTAGTAGGTGTGACCCTGGACAAGTCATTTAACTACTTCAGTTTCCTCATTTATAAAATGAGCCAGAGAAGGAAATAGCAAACTACTCCAGGATCTTCACCAAGAAAACCCCAAATGGGGTCATGAAGAGTCAGACATGACTGAACCAAACTAAACAACATTTTCTTGGAAATGGATTGGTAGACCTGTTATACCAACTGCTTTCTGGTAACTCATACTTCTGCCGCTTTATTATTAGGTAAGGGTTTTGTGAGGAGTTAACTTGAGTCCCTGGGGGTCATGCCCCTTTTTTCCTGTGTGATTTCCCATAGGCTTTCATCCTGCAGCTGTTGTGGCTGCCAATCACCCAAGTACAACTGTGGCAAGGAGAATCGGTCGAGTGCTAGCTACAATGTTTACTTTCATCGGTGGGACACTCTCTGGAGGAAGTCCCAGATTCTCAGCTGTGCTTTCTTGTGTGAGCAGTTCAGCTCCCTTTGTGTCACAGATTGCCTTTCCTCTCTCCATAAGTATAACCATGGATTCTGTCAAAGGGGGTCTAGGAGAGGGTGCATCCTCATCCACACAGAACTTCCCTGGGCTGCTAATTCATGGTTGGCTATTGCAGCTAACTATCCATCGCTGGCTGGCAGCATTCATTTCAGTGATAGTCAGAATATGTCTGTGGGTTGTTGGATATCCGTGTTTGGAATTTAACTCTGTATACATAGTCTTAGAGCTTGTAACAGTCAGCTTTAAAGGTAAAAATTCCAATTGTGGAGAAGGGTAATGAATCTCACTGTCAATCAATCCTCTACTGGAAAATGCAAAGCACTTTAGGTAGCCATCAATCTCTTGGCATAAAACTGTTCATATACCCTCTTGGCTGCCATTAGTGTGCTTGTATCTTCTGAAGTTACCACTGATATACATACACATACATATATATACACACACACATATATACATATATGTATATACATACATACATATATATACATGCACATACATACACATACACATATATACCATATGTACATGTGTGCCTTATATATGTACATGTACATATATAAATATATCCATACACACATATGTGTATTGCAGGGGCCAAATTTATTATGTGGAGAGTTAATTGGGTAGCTTGCCAAATATTGGGTTTCAGAAAATAATGAGGGACCTCTAGGTCTAAAGTTTCCTCCCTTCCAAACTGCCTTTTTTAGTTATTTCTACCAGGCTAATAAGAAAGGAGATTAAAAGCCTCTTTTCCACAAACAAACCAGGTTTTATTAATGGGAATAAAATTTACAACAAAGGTGAAGTTAATAAAGCCAGGGACAAGGGAAGAGGAGAAGAGAAAAATGGATAAGCTCCCTGACTCTAGCAAAGACTGACTCAAACCCCAAACTCGCTTCCAGTTCAGCTAGCTCAAAGAGCTGGCCTTGCTTCCACAAACTCCCCACTTGGGGTTTGTAGTTTCAATGAGAGTCAGCTGTGCAGTCCCTCTCCTGTATGCTCCCAAAGCTCACCAAAAGGAAAGAGAGCTTCTCAGAGTCAGCATTCCCCCTTACTTTCTCTCTCCCTCCCCCAAAGGGGAGGTCCTTCAATCTGGTTGGCTGAGAGTGGTCCCCTGCTGATGTCAGCAGTAAACCAACATGTCACTCAGGGCCAGTCAGGTGTGGCTATAATCTAATTATCCCCAAGTAGGTACTTTGTCAGTTTCTCATTGTTGCCTAATTCAAACAATACTAAATCAATCAGGTGGGGCCCCTGGGTGTCTGGTAAATTCCATTATTTTATCACAATATGCACTCACATGTGCGAGCGCACGCGCGCACACACACACACACACACACACACACACACACGACAGCTTTAAGTCTCTAAAGTTCAACTCACATGTATCTTCCCAACAACATCCAAATGTTGTCTATCCCCTCTCTATGCCCACCTTGGAGATTCTCCTTTTTAGGGTGTCATGACATTGTTTTCTCTTATTTCTCCTTCTGTCTATCTGACCATTCTTTCTCAGTATCCTTTGCTGGATCATCATTCACAACTTCCCTCCCCAGTGTAGATATATACCTGTCCAGGGATACTGCCTCTTTTCTCTCTTTACTTCCTTGGTGATTTCATCAGTTTCTGTGGGCTCAATGACATCTACATCTACATCTACATAGCCAGCCCTCATCTCCTCTGAGCTCTTCTAGCTCATCAAAATTGCCTGTTGGAAATCACCACTGGGATGTTTCATATGTATCTCATACTCAACATTTCAATTTAATTTAATGCATCAAGTATTCATCAGGTGCTTCCTATGTGCCATGTACTTATTTTCCAGGCACACACGATAAAACAAAACAAAACAATCTCTGCCCTCAAAGGTATTATGGCTATGGGGGCAAGGTGAGGAATCAACTCATATCCTCTGTGTTCTCAGAAGTTTTTGCACAGGAGCCTTGGGAGCCCTATCTGGCAGTCTGTAGTACTGACCCAGGTTCTTAGAAATGGTTTTAATTTCAAGCAGAAATCTCTGAGATGTTTGCTCTTTCTGGGTATACAATGGCCATGGTTTCCAGCTTCTCACTGACACTGACATCTTCCATCAAAGTTATAATTGTTAGATTTGATTTATCCTCTACCCTACTTAGTTAAATGGACTGTGTTCTTAAGAAATTTGGAGGGACAGCAAAAGATGTATGACATCCCGAGTAAGGAAGAGAGTTAAGGTTAAGTTCTTTTATTTTTACTGTTGTTACTTTGGTAAATATAGGGGAGAATTGATCATGTTTTTATGCAAAAGGAAAGGTTTTAGTGGAGGCATAAAGGTTAAAGATGGAAATTAAATATGGAAAATGATGCTGAAGCAAGGCTCCAGAAGTGTAGGATAGGATCAAAGAGGATTGATAGGATCAAAAAATCAGAGTCAAATATAGTCAATGAAAGGAAGGATAGCATTTCTTCCTTTAAATCAATAGGGAAAGTAAAGTAAGGAGGAACAGAATTACAAATAGAATCTTCCCAGTAGTTCTGGTAAAAAAAAAATTGCTGGGTGAAAGAATGATTTAATGATTATAGATTTTATTTATTCCTATTATTCCTCTTATTTCAGTTCTGGAGATTGCTAAAGTGATGTCTTTTCAATTTTGGGGGAAGAAAGCCAGAGAAACCCTTTCTCCTATTCTCCTACCCCTGGGCAAAGCCTGAGCAGGTAGATGTCAATTTAGTCTAAACAGCAGGTTAGAGGATTGGACGATGTGTTAACTGTAGCCTCTGCGGTGAGACGTAATCAAGATCTGGCTATGTTATGAGTTTAGCATCATTCATCAGGGCTAGGGATGTGGACAATTGCAAGTAGCATCAATTGCTCTGTCTTAGCCAAGGAACTAAAGTTCCCTCCCCCCTCAGCTCTGTCCTTCTGTTTTCTTTGATGATCCAGAAATGCAACCTTTTAGCATTTAATGCACATTGTTTTTCCCTCTCCATTTTGCAGTGTGCTCGACACAAAGACATTTTTCTGGCCCCTTTTGAGAAGGTTCGACAACCATGCATCTTGTGATTATTTTCCCATGTGAATTGTCCAAAGATTTATCTGGAACATCAGGCCAAAGGAATGACTGTCATTCCTACCACATAGACAGCCCAGTCCATCTGTTATTGAAACATGTTCCCAGCTCTACCACCATCCTGCACAGAAAATACTGCCAAAGGCAGTTAAGACAAATTTGAGGGGGGAAAAATTTAAAGACAGAGAAGAAGAAATTAAAAGTCAGATCTAAAACTGGGCCCAGAGACACATTCTCTCAGTATTCTCCATTTCCATCTCTGCTTTAGAAGGACCATTTCTTCAAGGGGTGTTTGGCCTTGCAATTATCTTGGGTTTATGCAAATCACAGATTTTGAGACTCCTGCTCTACATAGAAACTAATAGCAGACAGCAGAGCTGAGAAGTCACTCATTCACTCTCCCACTCTAGCCAGGAGCACTCAGTGGGATTGGTAAGGCATCTGGCAGAGGGAAATAAATGCTCCCCAGAGAAGATACAAAACAAAATAACTTAATAAGTGTGTGAATGTCTATAAAAGTAAAACCCAACAACCTTGCACAAATGGATACATGAATGACCTCTTAAAACCAGATGACCAGAAGACCTCTAATCAACATCTCCTTTGATTCACCCCTCTGCATCCTTGACAACATCTATTTCAAAACATGGCTGGATTTAGACATGATTGTGAAGAACCTCTTTGGTGTCACAGCACTTCCTCATTTAGCACCCTCTTTTCCAAGTGACCTAGTATTCTTGACATTGATAATCCAGCCCAACACAGTCTAATAAGCTTTTACAAAGCACATATAGTGATTTATCTGGATTTACTCTCCCAGAGCAAGGCTGGCCATATGTGCTCAAGGTTCCAGGGGAGTCTTTGAGGGATTGGGGACAACTCTTCTCTAATTCAATAGCTTAAGCCCCCATTACACTGTTGTACCCTAATTGTTAACTTCCTGTGATTAACACTATAGTTCCAGTTAACCAATTAAGATTGACTGGTTTTTACAAAAAGGTATTTATTTTGAAGATATAGAAAGAATGAATTATAAATATTTTCCCCCAACAATACCTGGGAATACATACTATATGCCACTTTGGTCCCTAGAGATAGTGGTATCAAACAAATATGCATCAGTCCCATTAGGTTTATGTCCAAATGAGATATTGTTGCTGGATGATTCAGCTACTGATGGGCTCTATCTCAATAGTTCTTGACTAAGAAGGAAAGAATGAACACAACAGAGACACAAAAAAGATTAGGGTTATGCACTCAGTTACATGCTGGCTCCAGGAGGAAAAGGGACCCAATAGCTTTCATCTTTCTAGAAGCCCTCAGCAGCTCAGTTGCCTTCTCCAACGACAACAAGTTTGGAAAAAGCCTGTGATGAGGAAGAAAAACTTGGATGACTAGTGGTCCAAATCTCTCCAAGGCACTTCTATTGCACAACATCATGCCTTTCCAGAAAGAAACAAGCTCCTCAGCCTCTTTTATGTGGGGATTGCATCAGCCCACTCTTTTCCCCTAAACATACATAATATGTGCAAGACAGTATGCTAAGTGCTGGGAATACAAAGAAACAAAGAAAAAATAGTCCTTGCCCTCACATAGCCTACATGTTTCTGGGGGAAATACAACAGTTAAGCATATACATGATTATTTGAGGAGTGAGAAAACACTAACAACTAAAGGGATCAGGTAGTGCCTCTTCCCAGGAGGTGGTACACAATCTGAACCTTGAAATAAGCCAAGGGTTCTAAACTATGAGACTGAGGAAGGGCTACATTTTAGGTACAGAGTCTGTGTAATGGAATGGAATAGGAGGTAGAATGTCAAGTCAGACTATAAGCAACCTGGGAGTTCAGAAAAAAGAAGAGATGTGTGAAATTAAGGAGTCAAAGGATGGTTCATGGAGGATTTTGAAGATGCTTTAAGGTTTATAAAACACTTTACTGACAAATGACCCATGAGGTAAGTAGTGGAAGTTAGGTTTTCCATGTTTTTACAGATGAGGAAACTGATGTTCAGAAAGTAAAGTGATTTGCCCATGGTCACACAGCAAGTAAATACCAGAATTAATATTTAACCACTGTATCTTTACTCTGTGTCCAGCACTCTCTCCACTATATCACATGACCTAAAATATAAAAGTTGACCTGGGCTTTGAAGGATGAAAAAAATCAATAGAGGTTGAAGGAATAACTATGGACAATACTGATGCGAAGAGCATGAGCAAAAGCATTCGGGAAGTAACAAGAAAATGAAGCCTAAGAAAGCATCAGCAAAGAAGTTGGGCTGACTGGAGAAGAGCGTGCATCATGGTGATTTAAAGAAGATGGTTTTAGAAGATTATGGGAAGAAATTTGAGGAGAGTTTTCAGAGTCAGGCAGAAGGATTTTCATTTGATATAATAAGCCACTATCAGTCCTGGTGCATAGGAATGCTGTGGTAGATCTCAAGGAAAATTAGTCATTATCGTCAAAATGTCATAATGAAATAAGATGAAACATTGAAAGGGGAGAGATCAAGAGTCTGTTGAAGGAATCTAAAAATGAAGTGATGAGAAGTGGGACAAGTATGGTTACAGGAAGGAGTGGGAGGGAGGAGAACCTGAAGGATAGGACTTAGTAAAATGTTGGATGTAGATAACAGAACACAGGGAGGAAGCAAAGATGATGCTCAAATTTCTAACCTGTGAAAATAGAAGAAAAGAATTAGCTCCAATAGAAAAGGAGTAATAGTGAGTGAATATGTTTTCTTTGGGGAAAGTTATGGTTTTGGTTCTGTGTGTTGAACTCGAGGTGAGGTAAGGCATGACATCTAAATGGAGACATATATACTGGAAGAAATTTGAATTTTCAGGATGACAATATTAGTGAGGCCTGGTGATGTAAATTTGAGAGCCAATAACTGCGATTGCTGGAGCCATGAGCTCTCATGATAGGAATGATTGAAAAAAATTGCAGAATGAAGAAGAGAAAAATTTGGGGGACACCAATTGTTATGAAGAGGAAGATGTCAATAAAAGACTTAGAGAGTCTTAAAGAGAAAAGAGGAGGGGCATCACTGTCATCAACACACACACACACAAACCTGTTTAGGAGTTCAAAAATGAATCTAGTAATGCAGCTATGTGACCTGAGGCAAATTTTTAAATCTCTCTGGGTTTGATTTTCCTCATCTTTAAAAATGGCTATGACTTAAGCTGGACCTTGAAGGAAAAATAGTATTTAGGCAAAAACCAAAGAATTGGAGGCATTCCAGGAAGTGGGAACATATGAGTAAAGGTTCAGAGACTGAGAAGCACAATGTTTGCTTTAGGAACAGTAAGTATAACGGTTTGCTGGAGTACAGGGTAATGGGTAGAAGTAATGAGTCATAAAGCTATAGAGGGAGGAAAATGGCAAATTGTGGAAGACTATGAATTCTGGACTAAGGGAATTTAGAATTTATTGACAGTGCAGTGTCATAGGGGCCAAGGGCATAGATTGTTTCAAGAAGTTCAAATTAACAATTCTAAATGTCAAGGAATCACTGAGGATCAAAAAGCACAGAACGTGGAGGTAGGAGGGACCTGAGAGTACACCTAGTCAAATCTATAACTCATCAAGAATGCTCTCTATACCATAACCTATGAAGTATTCTTCTAAGTTTTTCCACAAATGGAAATAATTTCCATTTCATAATATATACACTTATATACCTTCAATGAAAGAGACTTCACTACCTCACAATCGTCATCCCATTCCACTTTTGGAAAGCTCTATATGAGAGGAAGATTTCCTTTCAATGAGCTCAATCTGCCTTTCTGTTTGGAACTTCCAGCTATCGCTCCAATTTCTGCTCTCTGGAGCCAAGCAAAACAAGCTTAATCCTTCCTCCATATGAGCATCCTTCATATCTCTAAAGAGAGCTATCCTGTCCCTGCTAAATCTTCTCTTCCTTAGACTAAAAGGCTCTAGTCATCTTCAATCGATCCTTATGTGATGTGAACTTGAGGCCTTTTGCTGTCCAGATTCTCCACTAGACATTTTACTATGGATACATTTTTTTTTTTCTAAACTGTGACTCCCATAACTTAACACCATACTCTATATGTATTCTGATCATGATAATATCTTGTGGATGGTGGTGGTGATGATATTTGTACCAGACCTGTGATTTCATTAATATGGGAAAGTCCCAAGGAGGGAATTCCTTCTATCCCTGCAGATCAGCTTCTGCTTTGTCACTTAAGACTGTTAGAGAGTTGCTTGGGGCATTGAGATAGTAAGTGACTTGCTGTAGGTCACATAGTCAGCATGTGTCAGAGATAAGAATTGAATCTAGGTTCTTCATGATATTTCACATATCACTGACAATAGTTCAGCAATCCCATTTCCTAGTTCTTTTGGTATTTCAGAAAATTGCTCATTTTATCCAGGGAACTTGAACTCATTAAAAACAACTAAGTGTTCTCTTATTGTTCTCTTATTTATCTTAGATATACATACCTATTAGTCATCTTTGTTGTGTCTTTGCCAGTACAATGATCCCCTTTCCTGAAAGAAAAAAAAAACACAAGCAAAATAAGGATGGAATTGATTTTCTTTCTCTTTGCTGTCAGTGATCACTATGCCATCTCTTTATTTGTTCCTCAAAAATAGCTTAAAAAAAGAAAATGAAAACTTATTTTAATCATTAGCTTTCTTTGTCAGCCTCAGCTCACTGTTCCCTTTATCACTTTTCACATTATTCCTCCAAGACCATGCCATGTTATATATTCGTTCTGCACGACCTGCCTTTGATTCCATATGACTTTTAGAAACCAAACTATTAGGTGCCTTTCTTTTACATCCACCTTCGTAATCTGTACAGACAACTTCCTTTTCTCCTAATTTGAATTATTTCTATTCATGCCTTTCGAATTTCATTCTTGATAGCTTCCCATCCCTCCCAGACTGACTTCTCTTATGTAATTTTAGTCCATGGGATCCTCCCTATCCTTTCTCTGAATGCTATGAAATATGCATTCCCCAGATCTCGAGTTCCTGTTAGTTTGTGATCAGATGTCCTCTTTTCTATCACAAATTCTATGATGGATTGGTCAATGTATCACTGCCAGTGTGTTTACCATCACATCAACCAGAGCAACCAAGTCTTCCTTACTGATGAGAATCTAATACAGTGTAGAATTTCCCCTTTTTTGATTTTTCTACCTTTCCCATGGCAAAATTGTCATTAAGGAAAGTCAAGAAGTTATTAGTTGCTTGGTTTCTGGCAAAGACAAGTTCAGCAGATGTCCATATCATTGAAGTCCCTCATCACTACACTATCATTCCTCGGTGCCAGGTTTGTGATCTACTTCCCAAAGTTTTCTTGCTGCCCAGGTGGTCTCTAATATATTCTGATGACAATTTTCATTCTGTTTCTGCCTCTATTGATCTTTATCCAGATGCTCACTACCATGCTTTTTCTCTTTGTTTCCTGGATTTTTTCAAACAAGAATATCTTTTTTATATCTATTGATTTTGAATATAGTATTTCTTTCCAGACTAATTTTCTAAGACTCAATGGACAATTTTGTCTTCTTAGCTTGAGTTCTAAATCATCTTGCTTTTTGCTCATATTTTATGTATTATATATAGATATCCAAGGCTATACGGTTCATTACTCATTTCTTTCTTGTATTTTGTCTCTTTCAAACTTCCGAGAGTCTCAACTGCTTGTCTTTCTCCTACATTGTAACTACTCTCTATGCTCTGTAGCATGGTGAATATACATAAGCAGTTTTCTCCCTCCATCTTCCTTTTTTTCAGTTTAGTCCTTTTGATTAGGTTTAAAAGGCTCCAGGCAAATACAATCTTACCAGCTCGTGTTTGGTTCACTCCATCCCTAGCCAGGAACCTGTCATTCCTACATTTTAAGATGTGGTCCAGAAATCCAAGTCCCATTCTCAAACACCATCTTCTTAACCATCTGTTCACTTCCCAAATCTGCCTTTCTCTTCTGAATCCTTTTCCTTTAACAGGCAGCAGTGACGAAAACACCACCTGTGCCCTTAAGGTCTTTAGTTTCTTGCTGAAGACTGCCATTTTTAGCAAAGTCTTCTAGGTTCTTTCTGGGAGTAACATTTGTGCCCACATGAATCACTAAAAATGGTTAGTAGTCATCTAGCTGGAGAAATCTTGGAATGTCCTCTGTCATATCTCAAATGTAAGTCCCAGAAAAAATAACTGACTTCTTTATTGTCATTAAGCTAACAAATAGTCCATCTCAGTACCTGATGAGAGCAACAGGAAATAACTCACACCCAACTATTTACCACTCCTTCCTCTGATCCTTCCTGAATGATCTATTGCTTGACAGCATCTGACAATCTACTTCAAGAGCTCCTGTTTTAAGGAAGTTACTAAATCCCAAGTCAGTCAAGTGTAATTTTTGTTTAGTTCTAATTCTTAGCAAATTTTTCACTGCATTAAACCAAAATGGGTATCTATTATTCTCACAAATGTATCTTGGTTCTGCTCTCTAGGGATAAGAACAGCTACTCTAACTCCTCTTGTATATAGCCCTTCCAGTATTTGAAAAGAGCCATCACAGGATGGTATCCCTAAAACTTGCCAGACTAAGCATCCCTATTCCATTCAATTGTTCCCAATGTGGCATGGTATTTAAATCCTCTCTCCATTCTGATTAATCTCCCATGAATCTGTATCACAGACAAAGATGTGACGTTGAACATTTCTGCCCTGATTCAGAACACCTTCATTGTTGGCTGTCATTATGTAGATTTTTCTGAAATATATTATAGTCCAAGCTGTCCTATTGAAGTTGAGACCTGAGATAAATATAGTCTAGTATCTGCAGTTTGTGGACAGTGTTTGCTGCTCATCCATATAATTTTATTAAGATTTGTTGCTTAGCTTATCAGCCCAGGTAACCTCTGTAGCTAATGTTGATTCCCTTGGTCTTTCCAGATAGCATTTGATCCCTCACTGGTCGAGCAATTTTTGAGTATTAGAACCACTATCCAGAAGGCTAAGGGAATCTCTGAGGAAATGAATGCAGTTAACAGACAAACTCATCTCTCAGCTGCTTGCCCTGATCTAAGAGAATGGCCCAAGTGAAGTATACTTGAAATCCAAAGTAATGGGTCTGAATTCTGACTAATTGTGTGACCCTATAAAAGTTATTGATCTCTTTTGGCTTCAATTTCCTCTTGTGTAAAAAAATTAGGGTTTGGATGAGATGATCTCTGAGGCTCCTTCTAGCACTAAATGGAAGAGAACCAATAAATAATTCCATAATTGACAGATGAAGCCAGTCTCTCCATCCAACTTGCCATAATGTCATTTAAAAAAATTAATTTCAAATTTTCTCTCTCCCTCCTCCTCTGGGGTATCCATGATATCATCAGGGGTGTCAATGGAGGTAACCCCACCCATTGAGAAAGAATAAAAGTGATACCCATTATACATATGAAGTCATGCAAAACATATTTCCACATTAGCTATACTTACAATGATAGATACACTTACAATGAAGATCATCTCTAATAGGTCACACTAAATACTCTACAGGAAAGTAATAGGCAGCACAAAGAATGTGTCATCTTTAGATATTTTTATTTCTTTCTGTTCCCCTTTGAATAAATGTATATCGCACCAGGAAGCCTGCCTGACCTTTGTCTTTTACTCTACTCTCTTAGCCTTTTCTTTGTCCTTCTCCTCTTTGTTTATCCTTTTCCTCTAGTCTATCCATAAACAAATGAATTTTTGAATCCTGTTGTGCACTTTACATTTATTCCTATTAAATTGTTAACTTTAGCCTACTATTTTACTCTGTCAAGACCTTTTTGTATACTTTCTTTTTTGATTCATTAATTGTTCCTTCCCAATATGTCATAGACAAATTTACTAGAGGCATCATCTGTCAGGTTCCCTTAACTTCTTACTGACAGAATGTCAAGGCGTCTGGCTACTTGAAATACATTCCACTGGACAAAGACCTGCATGGTGATGCACAGAACACTGGAGAAGACAAAAGTACTTACATCAAGGAAAGTCAGGCAAGTAGACTTCTCAATTCTTCATCACTTGGTCAAATAGCAGTGTCCCCTAGCTCTCTTTATCTAGTTCTTGTCACTCTAATTAGCTTTGTGGCACAAAAGCCTATTTAGAAAACATCATTCTAGAAATCTAAGCTTAATCTGCTTTTACGGGGCTAGAGGTAGCCTGGGGGCTGGGGGTAGTTTGATAAGACACTGGTGCTCTCATTGGCCTTCCCACCCCATAGGTCAATTATCCTTTCCTTTTCATTGTTGTAATATTATCCATTCCTTAGCTAGTCACTGATAAAAAATGTTGAACAGCAGAAGCCTAAAGCCAAATCCCTTCAGACACTCCACTAGAGATTTTCTTTCAGGATAACATAAATCCATTAGTCACTACTCTTTGGGTAATGTCATTTAACTGGTTTATCATTCACCTGAGTACATTTGCTTCAAA
Organism: Dromiciops gliroides; assembly: GCF_019393635.1. NCBI lineage: Eukaryota > Metazoa > Chordata > Mammalia > Microbiotheria > Microbiotheriidae > Dromiciops > Dromiciops gliroides. Next base: position 658,071,329 of record NC_057861.1, on the reverse strand, counting down.
TTTCTAGATTTTTTTTCACCAGAAAAATATGAGACATTTTGTTAAATACTTTTCTGGAATCTAGCTATATTATCTACAACATCCCCTTGCCCTACAAATCTATGGAATCTTCCAGAAAAGGAAAGAAAACCAAATCATAGGGTTGTTGAAGAAAGGCATGGCCCCACTATATTTTGCTTGGCCTTACTGTATCTGTAGTATTGTGTTCAGTTACAGAAAAGCTACATTTTGGGAAGGTGATTGATAAGTTGAAAAACATCTAGAGGAATCCATCTAGAATGCTGAAAAGTTTTGAGTTCATACTACAAAAAGAGAATGTGGTACATAATCAGTACTTTATAAATGCTTGTTGATTGATAGATGGATTGATAAGAGAATAATAATAATGAACATTTATATAGTATTTTAAGGTTTATAAAGTACTTAATATACATTATCTCCTTTGATCTTCATGACAATCCTGTGAGGTAGTGTTGTCATTATTCCCATTTTGCATGTTGGAAAACTAAGGCTCAGAGGGATTCAGTGACTTGGACAGGGTGACACAGCCCCCCAAAAAAGTTTCAAGAGTGAGATGATAGCAGTCTTCAAGTATGTGAAAGGATATTTCATAAAAAATAATAGATTAGTTCTGTGTGGCTTCAGGGGACAAAACTGGAGAAATGCATGATGGTTGCAGAATATCAAATTTAGGATTGATATAAGGGAAAGGTCTCTAACAGTGCAAAAGTAGAATAGACTGACAGGAAATAATAAGGTCCTTCTTCAACAGGGTTCTTTGAACAAAGGCTGGATCAATAACACCTTACTAGGAATAAAGAGAGAGAGTATTATGTAGTGCAAAGTACGCTAAATTTGGAATCAAAACACCTGATTTCAAATCTTGGCCCTTTTACTTACTCCTTGTATGACCTAGGTCAAGTTACTTGATGTCTCTGGACTTTAGTTCCCTCATCTGTAAAATGAGTGGCTTGAATTCAACAGTCTCTAAAGTTTCTTCCAATTTCAATTCTAAATCTATAGCCCAATGGTCCCAGAGGGGATTCTTGTTTAGGTATGGGTGGGATCCAAGGAGCCAAAGGTACTTAGTAATTGTCACAGTCCAGCTGTTGTTAATGGTGTCAAATGCTTTTTAAAGGTCAGTAAACACAATGCAGAAATGTTGATGTTATTCCTCTTACTTCTATTGTATGTGCCAGGTAGCAAAGGTCACATTCATGAGATTAGATACTGGAGAGCAATGTTGGGTCATAACTAGTGCAGGAAGACATGGCTCTTGAATTGTCTGGCAATGAAGAACATTCCTTTGGTTGGAGGAATTAGGGATTTTTAGCCTGGAGAATAGAAAAGTGTGTGCCTGTGGGTGTCATAATAACTATCTTCAATATTTGAAGGGCAATCATAGAAGAGGAATCAAGATTTATTTTGCTCTCAAAAATTTAGAACCAGGACCAATTTAGAAAAATAATAATGAGTGATATCTATGAGGCAATTTCATATGACCCTGACCAATTTACAATCTATACATATTTGTTTGTTGTTTACATCCATGGATACTCTTCCTAGGTTTGCAGAGAGGTAGCAGGATAAAGTGAAAGGATTGACCAGAGCCAGAAGACCTGGATTAAAAACAATAACTAATGTTTATACAGCCTGTACAAACAAAAGTTTACATATATTAAAGTTTGCAAAGCACTCTAATACGTATTTCATCTGAGTCTTAACATACCCCTTATCTGTGTAATAATGATGACAGGAATTATTACCTCCATTGGACAAATAAGGAAACTGAAGCTGAGAGAGGTAATTTGTCCAAAGTCACATGGATAGTCAGTCAACTAATCAGCATTATTAAATACTTATTGTGTTCTATGCACTATGAAATGTTCTGGAAATAACAAAGAAATGCAAAAACATTGTCACTGCCCTTAAAAAGCTCACTTCTTAGTTGGGGAAACCATATGTAAACAACTACTTATATCCTATACACACACACACATACACACACAGGAGGAAATTTCAAAAGGAACACACTAGGGCAGGTGAGGGGCAGCTGGGTGGTACACTGGATTGCTGAGTCTGGAGTCTGGAAGATTTATCTTCCTGAATTCAAATCCAGTCTCAGACACTAACTAGTAATGTAACCGTGGGCGAGTCACTTAACTTTGTGTGCTCAGTTTCCTCATCTGTAAAATGAGCTGGAGAGGAAAATGACAAGCCATTCCAATATCTCTGGCTTCAAAAAGGATCAGACATAACTGACAATGACTGAACAATAATAATATCTCTCGAGGAATTATTGAAATAATACTGAAATTCTTGAAATAATTAACAATAGGTATAGTATTTAATATTGACATTTTCCAGCTCCTATACAATTATGGGTATGCCATTTCACCCATATCTGTAGCAGCTATTCAGGTTATACATCTGAATGCCATAGACTAATGGCTTATCTGTTCAATGCTATGGAATAATTTAGCAAATGTTTTTTATCCAGTTTGTTTTTCCAGTGTGAATGATGAGGTTAATTTTTGTTTTTCAGGCAATAGATCTTGAACATTTTTCCTCAGGAGCATTTTACATTCCAAAAAATTATTCAAAAGTCTTCAGAGATCTTTAGTTTGTATTGGATGTAGCTATTGATTTGCCATGTTAGAAATTAAAAATCCAAGTATTATTATGAAATATTTTTTTTATCTTGTGGACCCCCTGAAAGGGACTCTTGTGGTTACTGGATTGCATTTTGAGAATTCCTCTTTTAAGAGATAAATAATCTTATTAAGGAACCCCATAATAATATCTCAGATTTTCATGCAATAATCAAAATTCCAAACAAAAATAGGTTCTTCTAGATAACCTTACTCTCACCCCCCCTTCTATTCGGACTTTGCATGAGATATCATCTATCATACTGGCAAGCATCTCTGGTGAGGACACTTTTCAGAAGAATAAAAATTGCAGATAAACCATAAAGCAATGGAAAGACCTATGATAGCTATAAGGAAACCATAGCTTAGATTATGAGGCAAAAGCTGAGTTGGATTTTGCTTTTGCTTTTATCTCCTCTTCCCACATTGCTAGCGCCTTCCTATATGTACCTTTTATGTACATAGTTGTTTGTACATTTTCTCTCCTGCTAGAATATGAGTCCCTTGAGAACAAAGACCATGTTTTTGCCTTTCCTTGTATTCACAGCTCTTAGCATAGCACCTAGAACATAGCAAGTGATTAATAAATGCTTGTTGATTGACTGACTTATACCATGTCAGTGAACACCATAATAAGAAAAATATTTTGATATGAAATTTATTGTAGTTTGACATTTAAAATATAAATTAAAATGTTTTGATACCACCTAGTCCAAAGAATATAATGGCAACTAAATTTTTATTGAAAAAAATTATTAAATTGTAGGAAATTATACCATTTTGAGCAACTAGATGGCTTAGTGAATAGACCATTGGGCCTAGAGTCAGGAAGACCCGAGTTCAAATTGGTCCCTCAGACACTTATTATCTGGGCAAGTCACTTAATCTCTTTGCCTTAATCTACCGGAGAAGTAACTGGCAAAACCACTCCAGTATCTTTGCCAAGAAAAACTCATGGACAGTATGGTCCATGGGGTCACCAAGAGTCAGACACTACTGAAAGATTGAACAATAACATCAATCCCCTGTTTGTCATTAAGAAGTAAGTAAAGGGGGCAGCTAGGTGGTGCAGTGGATAAAGCACTGACCCTGGATTCAGGAAGACCTGAGTTCAAATCCGGCCTCAGACACTTGACACTTACTAGCTGTGTGACCCTGGGCAAGTCACTTAACCCTCATTGCCCTGACCCCCCCCCCCAAAAAAAGGAGGTAAACCTAGAAATCAGAAAATAAGAACCATTTACACATAGATACATCTTAACCTTAGGAACAAATTTTCTGAGAGTGAAATACTTCTGTGGATTCTGACTGATTGCCTCTATCAAGACATATCATGATTTTTTGTAATTCTGATGACCCTCTTAAGTCCATTGGTTAATCTTTACAGGGTATTATCTCTGTGTGTGTGTGTGTGTGTGTGTGTGTGTGTGTGTTTATCTTGAGGGAGCTTGGTTAGGACCTTGTTTCCAAAACTTTTTACTTTTAGAAACAACATTGGTTGTTTTCAGAACTCATATGCTTCTGAGTTCGCAGTGCATTTATTCTTTCTTGATGTAGTATGATTTCTGCAGTTCCTTCTTTTGACAATATTTTTCAAGATTAGTGAATATAAAGAAACAAATAATATCTCTATTTGGGTTCTCCTCAACTTGTAAAGAGAAAACTTGAAGATAGAGCTGTGACATTTAAAATTTTATATTGCTTTAAAAAAAAACTGGAAAAGGGTATTAGACATTTTTAGTACTATCTTTCACTTCATAGATGAGGAAATTAAGGGGAAAAGAGGTGAAATGATTTTCCCAAGGTCTCACCTAAAGATTGGGTTGGAGTTGGAACTAGGACACAAGCTTCCTGACTCTAAATACAGTGTTCTTTCCGCTTTCACACATTTCCTTGGCATTTTATACATTTAGATTTAACTTTCAAGAGGATTATGCTCTACAAAAAAGAACCAAACCTGTAATTAGGACGTTTTGCCTTCAACTGGCAGTAGGTTTGTTGGATAAATGAATCTAACTATTATTCAAGTCATAGGGTTTTGAGTGCTAGAAATAAAGATGATTAGGAACATACATCTACCAGTCCTTTCCCTTAAAAAATAACTCCATCAAAACAATTTAGCAACAATATTTATTTCAATAATTCAAGGATACTCAATTTTGTTGGGGTATATATTTCCTCTAATTGGGCAACTAGGTGGCACAGTGGATAGGGTGCCAGACCTGGATTCGAGGACTTGAGTTCAAACCTGGCCTAAGACATTTACTAGCTGTGTGACCCTGGGCAAGCCACTTAGCCCTGTTTGCCTCAGTTTCCTCATCTGTAAAATGAGCTAGAGAGGAAAATGGCAAACCACTCCAGTATCTTTGCCAAGAACACCCCAAATGGAATCACAAAGAGTTGGATGTGACTGCAAAATGACTGAACAAAAATAAGTATTTCCTATAAATGTGCAGCTTACGATGTTTCAACAATTTGGAAAAAGGTCTTCAAGAGTTAGGGTAGTAAGTTTCTTTGCAGTAGAACTTATAAGGTACTTAATACCACCCCCCCCCATAAAACAATTATACCTTTTAACAGATGCAACTAGTACTACTCATTTACTGAACTTGCTTGTTACTTTTTTTTTTTTTTTAGTGAGGCAATTGGGGTTAAGTGACTTGCCCAGGGTCACACAGCTAGTAAGTATCAATGTTCTGAGGCCGGATTTGAACTCAGGTACTCCTGACTTCAGGACCGGTGCTCTATCCACTGCGCCACCTAGCTGCCCCTTGCTTGTTACTTCTAATAAACCACATCTGCCTCCTCTCAATTTGCCTTATTTCTTTGCTGGCTATTTGATCCTGATCTGGTTTTCTGACCATGCACTTGTCCATATCCAGCTAATCTGATATTGTAGAGCAACCCTCTTCTACCTTCATAGTTTAGTTCCATAACTCAGTAAGTCCCTTGCATTAACAAACATAATTATGAGTCAACAGTGTTACATAGAAACCAAATAAAAACCTAATATGTACTTCTGTTACATATACTATTGCTTTACTTACATGTACCATGTTATTATTTGTGAATTATACATTTAGTTACTTTATGAGCTACATGAATTACATATGTATATGTGTCTACATATACATTTATATACATATATTGAGCAATATATGAAAGAAAATTGTAACTCATACTGAATTTATGGTGATTACTTGAATTATGTAATATATATGAAATATAAATGTACATGCTGTTTTGCACACCCAATGATGTTGTGTTCTCTCCCACTGAATTTGCAGGATCTGTAAATTTTTAACTGAGGTGAGGATATAAAAGTACACACTTCTAAGACTTTTACAATTTTGTTGATAGAAATTAGCAAAGACAAAGACACATATGAAAGTTCTACACATGAATACACACACACACACACACACACACACACACACAAAAGACAAAGTAGCCTATAGAAAGTATATACTTTTCTAGGGCAAAAAATTGCTTCAGTGTCTTTTTTCAAATATTCTTATCAGCATTGACTAATAGAACATTGAAGTTAATAATCAGAGGAACTCTGGACCCAAATAATTTTGAGATTATTAAACAATGTATATTGCTCGGTTATCACTTAGTTGGGCAGAGATGAGGATTTAGTAAGGCACTTTCTGGTTAATCACCATATGCTAGAGGGATTTTTCTCACTTAGGTGACCCTGCTATGAACTAGGAAGATTGTCCAAGAAAAGACCTCAGAAGTGTATCAAAGAAATTCAATACTTCTAATCACTGCTACCTGCTGCCTGGGAAGTGGAAAAAACTTGGTCCATCAATGGAGACCAAGCATATGATCTGGGTCACTATCCAACATAGACATTATGCCTATCGATGAAGTTTGTAAGGATAGTGCCTGAGCAAGAGAAACATATAGGCCTATGCTATGGTTACAGAGTTTTGAGTTACATGTGCTTCACTACCACGGTGCTTTAAATTTGTGTCCATGATGCCCTATTCCCTCCTCCTTCACCCAATGAACACTGTATGTCTTGGTGGAAAAGTATATGCCTGGTTTATAAATAGAATGCTGTGTCATTATTGTTCTAACTTTGCCCTTTTAGTAAATTCTTTTTAGGAGTTAACTGAGTCAGGTGGCTGACTTCTTGATAGTAATACTGGTAGCTATAGTAGTATAAATATATACAACTACAATAATTAACCCTAAAACCCCGAGAGTAGTTATAGTAAGCACATGCTCTGAGACATCTCAAAGTCCTAGTATAGGTGCTAGTTAGGGGAAGTGAAGAGAGGGGAGAGAGAGAGATAGAGAGCAAGAATGAGAGACAGAGACAGAGAGAGACAGAGACAGAGAGACATAGAAGAAAAGGAGAAGGAGAAGGAAGAGGAGGAGAACAAGAACAAGAACAAGAACAAGAAGAACCAGAAGGAAGAAGAAAACAAAGAGAGGGAGGGAGTAAGATAGAGGGAGAGTCTAGAGAAAAATGCAGGAGGGGGCAGCCACTCCACTACATGAACATCAACCAAAGGAACTGAGGGTGTGTAGTATACATAATTAGCCTGATAAAGGGTAGCATGTGATAGATATTTCAAGTATTTTAAGGCCTGCCATGTAGAAAAAGGTTTGCCTTGGCAGAGATGGAAGAAAAAAGAGGAAGCAATAAGGAATAATGTCAAGGGTTTAACTTTTCCCTCTACCTGCCCCACTCCACCCTGCCCCCATATACAATCAGTTATCAATTTTATATCCATTGCAACTATTCCATGTTGTCCCCTTCTTCTACTCATAATGCCACTCCTCTGGCTCAGGCCCCCATCATCTCCTGTCTGGACTATTTTATTTGCCTCTTAATTGATCTCACTTCCTCTAGTCTCTCTTCTCTCTGATTCATCTTCCACAAAATTGCCAAATTGATATTCCTTAAGGTTAAATGATTTGCTCAAGGTTGCACAGCTATTAAATTTCTGAATGAGAAAGTGAAATCAGTCCTCTCCTGATTCACAGTCCAATATGCTTACCACTATGCCATGCTGCCTCTCACATATGTAGATAATTATAATACACGATCCTAGGATCATAACATTTAGAAATACATGAACAGATCATTAGATGAAGAAGGATAGTTTTTGAGGAAAATGAGCAGTTGTAAGAAATTCTGCTAGATTATAAACTCCATCAGGACAGGGGCATTATCTGATCTAAAATTTGTATCTTCCCTAGAACCTAATATGTTACCCTATATACAGTATGTATAATTCTGGATTTGTTGAATAAATAATCTAGTCAGGCATCCTAATTTTATACATGAGAAATATGAAGCCCAGAAAGATTAGGCAACTTGCCCAAGGTTATAGAGCAGGGCTTTGGACTCAAATCCTTTTCCTCCAGATCCGATGTTTTGTTTTTGTTTGTTTGTTTGTTTGTTTGTTTTATATTACATCAGGCTTTTTTGTGTCATGATACCACAATGGTATACATTAATTCTTGATTAGGTGCATATGAAATCTTCTCTTGGTCTTGTTATAGAAGCAGAGAAGGGCAATATACATGTAATATTCTTGTTTTACTGGACCAAAATGTAGCCTTCTGGCCTCAAAGAGTTGGACCCTAGCCAGAGACATAGCCTTCATGAGATGAAAGGAGCTTTGCTTAAGGGCACTAATATCTGTGGGATGGATGTAGCAAGAGACACTCCTGCCATAGGGGCTACACTTCTTGACCTTTTGTACTTCCTCCTCATACCATTCAACCCCTTTTCCATTTGACTGTCCTTTGCCTACTCAAAAGGAATTTATCCCCAGGCATAGTTTTGGCTAGGTGAGGCTTCGACACTAGCTCTATGATGAAGGAAAAAAATAAACGGGATTGAAAATATTTGCTACAGTGTTTGGGTATGGGTTTGATTATCCACTTCAACCAATAATTCAATCTACCCTCAAGATGTCCCCACAAAATGGATTCAACTAAAAATAGTCAACTCAGCAGCTCTGAACAGATGCATTTTCAATACTACTTTAAAAGTATATCACTCTTCAGCAAATTGGGATTTCCATGGTGGGAGCCTCCTGCTCATTGTATCCAGTGCAGGTCTTTTTTTTTAAAGGACATTTAAACATAAAACATTATTTATCTGATAAGAAAGAATCCTCATGACTTACTTTGAGATAAATTTAACAACTCAACTGTTTCTTACCTGACAAAAGTTTGTACGGATGACATTACAAAAGCCCCAGGTAACCACAAACCAGATAGCTCTTTGGAGGAACAGCATGAGCCTAGCTTTGTCTCCTTTTCATCTCTGGAGACACAAGGGTTAGAGGCAAAGTCAGTAACAGGAAAAAGTCCAAGATGTCACTGGTTCTCTGTTTTCATCATGTAAACAGTAAAAGTGACTCTGAGATGTCAAGTCGTGTCTACAGAACATTTCACATAACTATTGGGAAAATGAAGATTTCATCCCACTGATAGTTATTAATTTCATTCCATAGAATGGCAGATAATCAATTTGTTTAATTTTAAAGCCAAATTGACTAGTTTCTGTTCAAGTTTTTCATCAGTTGCTTTGGGATCACCTAGACATTGCCTTCAGGCACTCACTGTTGTGAGCGTAAAGGCAATTGGAGATTCATATGCCTGTATTTCCCCTTAAATCTTTTATAATTCAAAGCTATCTATATGAGTGCTTGACCTATACTTACCTAAACCATGGTCATTTCTACAATATATGAGCCCTATGAAAGATACAGCACAGTACCACTAGCCTCTGATCTTAGAACTAGAACCAATGCAACTCGGTGGTGCAATGGATAGAGCGCCGGCCCTGAAGTTAGGAGGATCTTATCTCAGATACTAGCTATGTGATCCTGGGCAAGTCACTTAACCCCAACTGCCTTAAATATCCAGGTCCATCTCCAGTCATCATGATGTATATCTTGCTACTAGACCTAAATGGCTCTTAGGTTGGTGAACTTGCAGAGCCCTCCCTCATTTAAATCTAATTCACCGCAAGTCATGACATCACTCTAATGGCATGCTCCTCTTCAAGAACAGAGGACAAACAACAAAAACAAGATCTAGAACCTGGGCAATATTGGACCAGCCTACAGCAAAAATAGGCCAAGAAATATACAATTCCAAATGAAATAGATACATTTACTGATTTTTCCTGGATTTTCTTAATTCATAGAAACTTAAATGAGAAACCTCAAAAGATTGCTGGTTGTGATTATATCAGTCATTTGAAATGTATGATATGGGGTTGTACTTCAGAAGCAATCACAGATACCAATGACTAAATGGTGTAAATAGGGGATGAGAGGGGAAATGCAAAGAAGAGAATGTCACTGAAATATATTACTTGGGAGAAGAGTCAGCGGGGATCACAACAGAAGTGTCAGGCTTTATTAACCGTCCTTCTTAAATACCTGGTATTAGCATGCACAAAGATGTGAGACTCTCTTAAATGTAACTCTCCTCTCCTATTGCTCTGTTAAATGCTATTATTATTTTACACGCATTGTTAGTTATTTCAAGAATTTCAGTATTAATTCAATTATTAATTTCTACTTACCTTATTTCTATGAATTTTGTGTTCTTGTGGATCACATGGCATAAATTTTTTTCCAGTCAGCAAAGACAGGGCCCAGGAGACTGAGGAGATAATGACAATTTCCTTACCATTAATAATATATGATATTGTATCAGGTTAATTATGAAATGTTTGAATCAAAAGTCAAATCTTTAAATACCAATGCATAATTCTTTGTGTTTTGGCTTAGCCACTTCTTATTGATTTCTGGGCACATGGAAATAAAGCTGGAGAGACAAATAGGATATTAATAGAACTTAGGAGCAAGATTCATTTCTGAGTTAGAGCTGTTGTCTACATAGGACCACTGACTCAAATCATTTGATCAAAAATGGTTTGGGGGACCAAAGAAACTGAGGATGTTAAACCTGAAGAGGAGAAGGCTCAGGGACATATGATGGCTGTCTTCAAGTACTTAAGTGGCTATTTTGTGCAAGAGAAACTAACCTTATTCTGCTTTAATCTGGAGGGCAGAAGTGAGAGACCGGGGAAAAGATGAATAGAAGTAGAATCAGTCTCAATAAAAGGAAAAAATACCTTGATATTTAAAATTGTCCAAAAGTGGAATGGGTTCCCTTTAGAGGTAATCAATTCTTCATCTCTTGATACCTTCAATAAAAGTTAGTTTGTATACTTGCTGGACATGTAGCAGAGATTTCTGTTCAGTGACAGTTCTACAGTATGCCCTCCGAGGTCCCTTTGAAATCTCTGACTTCATAATTTTTTTGATGAGATATCCATATGTCAGCAACATGAATGTTACAAGGGGCAAATGAGCTTTTTTTTTTTTTTTAAAAAAGGTGGACTCATTGAGAGATTGAAAATAGGGAAGTTACTGATTTTAACTCTGTAGACCAGTTGTGGTCAATTCACAATCCCAGGACAGAATTAATTTCTTCCAAAGTTCTTGAACACATAGTGACAGAAAAAAATACACATATACTAGTGCTGTGATTAAAGATAATATCATTAGTTTTTCCCCAATGTAAAAAGAATGCAAGGAAGACCTATAGAACATTCAATAGGACCTTTTTTTTTTTTTAAACTAAGATGGGAGGACATAGATGAGAAACAGAGGATGGGTAGGCATGGATAGTTTGTAACATGTGTCATTGAAAGGAATAGTTAAAATGATAGATATATTAGCTTTATAGAATACTTTATTATTTGAAATACATTATATATCAAAACACACAAGGGGGAATGAATGAATAGTAGAGGAAATCTTTTAAAAATAATTATTTCTAAAATTTATTGTGATTCTTTGTCTGTGACATTAATGACTTTTAGTTGCTGCCCTTGGCCATTTTGTCCTAGATCATAAGTCAGTACTTGTTCCTTCTTGTAGAACCATGCATTTTTTGTATCCAGAGGAGCTCCTTTTGGGATTTGAAGACTTGTTGGGTTTTTTTGTTTGTTTGTTTTATTATTTGGGGTTTTTTTTTTTAGAATCATATAATCTCAGAACTAAATGGGGCCTCAGAAGGTTATCTGGTCCAAACTCTACCTATGCCAGCATCTCCTCTACAATACCCCCTAGAATGAATCATCCAACTTTCATTTGAAGAATTCCAGGGATAAGGAGCTTGATACCTTGAAATACACAGGACTAATATTTTCAAGAAGGCCAATAGAAACGTAGTCTTTAGAGTAAACTTAAAATGTCACAGCAACTCAGTTTAAGCAAAACAAATCTATTAAGATTCTTTCTCCCCTCTACATCACATACTAGAAATGAAAGAGAAGATGATCACTCCCAACAAAACAGTCACATCTTAGTTTCTCCAAGCCCCCTCACTATTTCTTTTAGCAATAAAATAGACCAACCAACTTCTTCCTTCTATCTCACATCTTCTGCCTTAGGTGATAGTGTTTTCCTGATCTTCTCTTTTGTTGCTATTTATCCATCACCAGGATGCATCAGAAGCCACAATCTTTTTTGTGACCATTACCAGAAACTTTTGCTAATGGCATGAATAAATCAATTCCCACCGAGTCCCAAATACTGCCTTTGTAATCCAGTTATTACCTACTGACCAGTCCCCAGCCACAGCAGCCAAAAAAGTAGCAAGTAGAAGAGTTGGGAACTATATAAGATGGGGTAAGTTTGGGGGAACTGATCAAATTAACTTGGTTTTCTTTATATAACTAAAAAGGGTGGATTCACAGAATTAAAGCAAAATGTACTAAATATTTTAATGACCACTATTTTCCTTTTTCATATCACCTGGATCTTTAGGTTTAGGCAACCCATCTATCAGTTATTTCTAGAATTAGCCTATTCCTCTGCAATTATGATTTCCTGATTTACAAGGGCTTCAAGGACCTACTAGTCCAATATGATTCATAAAAAAGGATTAAGATGGTCATCATCCTCATGAAAGCAAAGTCCCATTTTAAATGATCAAGGGAAGACCTTAAGATTCCCTCAGTGAGGGGCAGCTAGATGGCGCAGTAGATAGAGCACCAGCACTGGAGTCAGGAGTACCTGAGTTCAAATCCGGCCTCAGACACTTAATACTTAACTAGCTGTGTGACCCTGGGCAAGTCACTTAACCCCAGTTGCCTCACTAAAAAAAAAAAAAAAAAGATTCCCTCAGTGTAAGAGAAAAAAAAATCTTCTCCCCACTCTCATAACTGTCACGTGGATTTTCTATGCTAAGCTAAACCAGCTTGGATCCCTAAGCAGCAGGAGGGAATGTTGAGTTTGGGAATATTAGAGAGAAAAGTATCTCTAATTAAAACAATCCAGACCTGTGTCCAGTCTAAAAGCCCAATCACATGCCCCTTCATATATTCCTGCATCCTTACTTCATCTCCCAGGTTCAGGTCTAAAACCTATTATTTCACAGTGGCCATTAAAAAACCTCTGTGAAACAACATGAAATTACCTTCAGCACTGCTTTGTAATAATGTCCTTTTATTCTTGGATAGTCTCAAGTTGACAGCTATCAAGGTTGGTGTAATTTGTGTCAAGCGGGCCATCTACAGGGAACATTTTGGAGTAGAGAAGGTTCAGGAGATGTTGGGGGAGGGGAGGGGAAGGTAATGAATACAAAGTGTAAATGCCATAGTAAAGTAATAGAGACATATAATAACAGCCAGGGAAATTTGACCTTCTGGCCGGAAACCTGATAGTGAACCAATTGGAGAACTTTAGAAAATTGGATCAGCCTCAGTAGTCACAGAGTAAACATGGGAAGTGCAATACCGTCTTATTAAACATAATGCACGCTTAATGCATAATTTTATTGCAACCAATTTCATGCTACTGCTTTAAATGAGGCTGGGTCTACTTCCATTGCATCAGTCCACTACCATTAGTGCCTCTTAAAAGAACTGCAAGGCCAGTAAACTATCACTGGTCTGATCTCTTCCTTATCCCATACTTTCTGCTTCATAAACCCTCCCTGTTCCCACAGCTTGTAGTGAGATCTTGTCTTCATTCAGTACATGGCTTTTGAAACACTAAACTGTTTTGGCAAGTCGTTTGCATATGGGGATGTGACAGCATTTCCATTTTATGTGGGCATGCTAAAGCAGTGAACCTTGGCATCTAGAGATTGCCTAATTCCCAGCCCTAGGAACATGACTTTCTGGTGTCCATACACTGAGGCCAGGGCTGGGGATTTTTTGGGAGAAGTTGTTTCCAGATTCCTTAGAGGGAAGGGATAGCATTTGCCTCTAGATAAAATCAGAAATGCAGAAGTCTGGGGGAAAAGAGAAAGACTCATTTCTCTACAGTCTTTCATGATCAAACTCCTCCCCTTCCTAATGAGGAAAATGACAGAAAATATTGCCCAGCATTTTGTCTTATGATTCTTTTGGGCCTTCATATATCTTAATATGCTGAATATGATCATTTTATGGGCAAATCAAGTTCTGTAGAATACACATTTATGTCCACAGTCTAATACATACAAACTTTAGCAGTATCAAGATAGTTGGAGTGTGTGTACACACACACACACACACACACACACACACACACACACACACACACACAGAGTTGCATGTATTTTAATTTTTCCCCAAGGTGTGTCTCTCTCCCCATCCACCGTGACTTCAAGATTTCTGGAGATTTTACCCCTGGACAAGAACAAAGAATAGCAGGATCTATGAAAGGAAACAGTAGCAGGTTCTTACAGATCTCTAGAGCCTTTCATAAACTCCCAGCACAAAGCTTTCAGCAAATTAATTCTGAGCCATGGTTCCCTCATTCCTGTTCTTGGCTCAGCTATTGTGCCTAGGAGTCAAAAAGTCCCTGAGGTCGGTGGTTGAATTGGGTCCATCAAGTGCTGCCCTTGAACAAAGTAAACAAGAGCCCACACAGAAGCTATTGAACTAAAGTAGGACCCACATCAGTTCTTTCAGAAATGATAGAGAGAGGAAGGTGTCTAATTTTTGATGGACTGGTGACTTGTAATAGATTGACTTGCTCAAACAATCAACAAGTACTTATTAAGTAACTACTATGTACCAGGTATTGTGCTAGGCATTGAGGAGACAAAAACAAAGTGGAAACAATCCCTGACTTACTTCAAGAAACTTATGTTCTTTTGAGGGAACATAGACACCTAAAAGTAAAAAAAAGAATAAAAGGTATATTTGTATCATGCACACGAGAGAGAGAGAGAGAGAGAGAGAGAGAGAGAGAGAATTCTCAAAGGATGCATGATGGAGTGTGCCCCAAGTTTAAAGAATATATGCATGATTGAGTTTCCCACAAATTGCATGAAATTTGCAATCACATTTCCATGTTTGAGTCTCCTGATTTTCTTGTACCGTGCCAGGATTTCTCATGGTAAAGGATAATACTGTGCTACGAGCAAAAGAAAATAAAATATATTTGGAATCACTGAAGTAGATACAAGGTAATTATGAGAGGTTAGGGGAGGCATTGGTAGCTGGGAAAATCAAAACAGCGTTATATAAGAGAGAGTACTTGAGATGAGCTGAGAGGGAAACTAGGTATTTCAAGAGGCAGAGGTGAGGAGTGAGTGCACTCCAGGCATGAGGAGAAGAGGGGGGAAGAAGACAGCCTTTGTGAAGGCAGGTAGATGGAAGATGAAATGTCATGTGTTAGGAAAATCAAAAAGGTTGGTTTGGCTAGACTTTAGATTTTGTGAAAGAGAGGAATATATAATAAACCTAGAAACCTCCACAAGCTCTACCAAGTTTCCCTGAAATCTTAAAATTCATCTCTCCACAAAATATGCTCCCTTCTCCATATAACACTACTGTTTCTGACACTGCTCCAAAAGAATAGCTTGAAATGGTTAGAATGCAAGTCCCAACTATGTCCTTGGGGAATCTAGTTAGAATTTGAGACTGGACAGAGCACAGAACCATTCCATAAATACAAATGGTTCAGAAATCTGTGAAACCTTACCTGGTCTTGGATCTTTGAGTTTTCTGTAAAATTATATATAAATTATCCTCTGGACTCATAGAATTGGTGGAGAGGACAAGGACACAACCAAAATAAAAAGGCTCCAACTGTTCTTCTAGGAAAAGTGAAAAGTTTCCTGCTTACCATTCAACGTTTCCACAGTTGATTGTATTCTACCTTTCCAGGTTCATCTCATATTACTCCCTTCTATGCACTCTATGCTTCGGCCAGTCTAGTCAACTTTCTATCCCAGTGAATACCCTCTGCACTCTCCTATCTAATAATAAAATAGCTAACATTTATTTAGAATCTAATATATACTGGGCATGTGCTAAGTGCTTTAGAAACATTAGCTTATATGGTTCTCTATTCTGGAATGTCCTTTCTTCTTTGCCTGCCTACTCTTTAAAGTCCAACCCACATGTCACATTCTCCATAAAGTTTCTTCTGGTACCATATAGCATTTTATTTTGTGACTTTGTAATACATCTATCATGTGATACTGTATTTTATTCCTTTACTGGACTGTGAACTTCATTAGGTCAGTTGCAATGTCTTACCTAAACTTTATATTTCTTTCAGAAGCTAGCATTTTGTAGGTATTTGATAAATGTTTTATATTCATTATTGCATCACATTAGATCATATTGCAATGTATTGTACTGAACTATATCATATTATATTATATTACTTGGAAGCTAGGTTGAACTGGCACATCTAGACTATAATTCAAATTAGCCTAATTTTCCTGGAGTTTCATAATCCTTTATTAGTTTTCTGCAACTTTGAAAGATTCTATATTCAACATTAGATCCTATCCAGTTTCCAAAGTTGCTTCTCTTTAGCTACAGATATTTGAAGTCTAATAGCCATATCCTTTTTTTTGTTTCACTTCTATTCTCATAAAGTTGGGTGTGGGGTCAACCAATACTATTTGCCAGGAGAGACCACACAAGTTGAAGATCAGGTTTGATTGACTACCCAAAACCTTGAACCTAATTATCCTTCTAGGACACTGGCTGAAAAGACAGTTGGACCATTCCCACTGGATGAGTGGCCAACTCCATGAAGTTGCTGGCTTCTTTCCAAAACTGCCCCATATTATATTGGTCCCTGTTTTTACCCATAATGCTTAAAAGGCAACTAAGTGGTACAGTGGGACTAGAGGTAGGAAAACCTGAGTTCAAACATGGTTTCTTACTCTTATTAGCTGTAGGCTATCTGTGTGACCCTGGACAAGTCACTTAACTGTTGTCTGCCTCAGTTTTCTCAACCATAAAATGACAACAATAATAGAGCTTACCTCACAGGTTTGCTATGAGGATCAAATGATATAATATTTGTAAAATGCTTAGCACAGTGACTGGCACGTAGTCAGTTCTTAATAAATGCTTATTCCTCTTCTTTCTTCTCCAAACCAGAATTGTGCCTACCATTGCCATTTCACCTCCTCCATTCCCTATCTTAAACTTTACTTTTGCTCTAAATTATAATTAATGTACAGGAAAATATCATGGTAAAGGCCAGTCTAGACTTTTTTTTTTGCAGGGCAATGAGGTTTAAGTGACTTGCTCAAGGTCACACAGCTAGTAAGTGTCAAGTGTCTGAGGCTGGATTTGAACTCAGGTCCTCCTGAATCCAAGGCTGGTGCTTTATCCACTGCGCCACCTAGCTGCCCCCGCCCCAGTCTAGACCCTTAGAGCTTTCAAGTCCTTCTTTAGAACTGTACAGACTCAGAAGAACATAGAACAATTCTATCACTAACCTACATGCTCCAGAGTTTATTCAACCAACACATCCTACAAAACCCAAACCTCCCAAGCCACTGAGGAATTCTGGGATGTGTTGGTATTAGAGTTAAAGGCAGTTCCCTCCCATTATATCTGTTCTACCAGTTATACTGAATGTTTGCAGACACTTAACCTCATAGCCCCTCTCTAGTAGTCAGGACAAGACAAAAGAGACTGGAAGCAGAAAGAAGAGTTAGGAAACTTGTGATAGGTAAGTATAATTATCTGCACAATGTTAATAACAAAGAGAAAAATGAAGAAAGGGCAGATTCAAAAGAAATGTTCAAGAAATAATTGATATGTAGTGGTAAGTAACTATATAGTGGTCTAAGGAAAAATGACAAAGAGGGTTTGAGCCTCAGTGACAGATAGCAAGGGGTTGCAATTGTTTTTAAAAATAAAGACATTGGAAAGGGAAATTGTTTTGAAATGTTTAATGAGGGGAGCAGGAAAGGATGATAATTTTAGTTTGGGATATATTGACTTTTAGATGATTGTCTAATTTGTGAATAGAACTATTGGAGATATGGGCATTGAAATGCTGATTTGAAAAATCTCATCAAAGGAGTGATTGAAGTTATGAGATATTGATTTTCAGTGAAAAGGTTAAAAGTTATCCTACCATGTTTTTGATTCTCATTCCAATTCCAATTCCAATTCCAATTCCAATTCAATAAATATTCAGCACTGAATATAGATATGAAAAACACCATCCCTTCCCTCAGAGAGCCTATATCTTATTAAGAAACATTAGAAATGAATTAGAGGGGCAGCTAGGTGGCGCAGTGGATAGAGCACCGGCCCTGAAGTCAGGAGGACCTGAGTTCAAATCCAGCCTCAGACAATTAACACTTACTAGCTGTGTGACCCTGGGCAAGTCACTTAACCCCAATTGCCTCACTAAAAACAACAACAACAACAACAAAGAAATGAATTAGAGGGGGCAGCTAGGTGGCGCAGTGGTTAAAGTGCTGGCCCTGGATTCCGGAGTACCTGGGTTCAAATCCGGCCTCAGACACTTGACACTTACTAGCTGTGTGACCCTGGGCAAGTCACTTAACCTCCATTGCCCTGGAAAAAAGGAAAAAAAATTAAAAAGAAATGAATTAGAACAAGGCACCATAAGAAATCCTCAGAGAAGCACAAAAGAAAGTTATATAAGAATCACAGAATCTTAGATCTCAAAATGATCTCAGAATTCAGCCGGTCCAACCAATACCTGAAGCATGAATACCCTCTAAAATATATTTGACAATCGATTAATCAAAAAGCATTTATTAATGTGCCACATGCTCTAGGTACTTAGGAGGCAAAGACCAAAATGAATGTCCTTACAAGGAGATTGTGTTCTATCCATTAATGATGTAAATAAAGAGGAGTGAAGAAGGCAAGAATAAACATTAAGTAAATACCCACTATGTGCCAGGCACTGTGCTAAGTGCTTTACAAATATTATCATATTTAATGAGGATTAGAAGGACAAAAATATACTCTGGGAAGCTGACCAGTGCTCCCACTATGCTGATGACCACAATGAGGTCTCATCTATAAGCCATAGGGAAGAAACAACAGCATGAGGTTTGGGATTCTTGGATTCCTTCCTTCATCTCTAGTCCCATAATTCTGACAATTCTACAAAGTGAATGATTATGTAGATATGATATATGAGATAAATGTTAAGAAGACCTCCAAGTGATGAATGGTCCAGGAATTCCTTAGTTTATTTTCCTTTTGTGACTTTTTAAAGAGATAATGGATGGGGGGGGGCAGCTAGGTGGTGCAGTGGATAAAGCACCAGGTGAGCAAATACTAAGGTCTCCTGAGTCATTCCCTTTCTCTTAAGACCTGATCATGCCAGAAGTCTTGGATGTTTGATGATAAAAGTGGGTGATATTGCCAATATGGAAAACATGGAGAGAAGGAAAAGCTTTTAAAAAAGTATTTTATGAGCAAATGTCATCTTTATAGCTGCCTTTCATGTAGAAAACATTCATTAAATATTTATTGAATGGGGGCAGCCAGGTGGCGCAGTGGATAGAGCACTGACCCTGGAGTCAGGAGTACCTGAGTTCAAATCCAGTCTCAGACACTTAACACTTACCAGCTGTGTGACCTTGGGAAAGTCACTTAACCCCAATTGCCTCATTAAAAAAAAAATTATTGAATGAATGGATGAATGAATGGGTGAGAGGTAAGATGGTGATTCAGATTCAAGGTTTATTCAGATCTCAGCTGAAGAGGATTCTACACATAAGAAGCAAGAATATTAGAAAAAGCCTTAGGCAAGCAGTCAGGAGATCCAGCTCTGATATTAATTGTGTGACTTTGGAGAAGTCTCTCAACCTCTCTGGATCTCTTCTATAAAACCACTGAGTTGGAAGAATTGGTCTTTTAAGGTCCTGCCAAACTCTATGATCTGTGATCTTTCTAGGTCCAAACTTTCTGAAATGTATGTTAAGAGGTTCCCCTGCTCTGCTGTCCTTCAGCCTTTCTAAATTCTCTTATAGATGAACAATAGAAAGTGAAGAAAAATACTTTGGGGACAAATAATAACATAGTTTGAAATCTCTTGCCTCATACAGACACATCCTAAATGAGAAAAGGAAAGTAAGTGCCCAAGTATGATGGACACATATTTAAACAACATAATTGCCCTTTAAACAGAATGAGTGGCACCTTTTGTGCTCATAAATGAAGTAACTAGGTTTGCACATGGCAGACATGATGGTGCACTAAAAATGAGGTGGTTGGGTTTTTTTTCTCCTTTGTAAACACATTTTTGAGGGACAGGATTTGATTGTGGGCATATTTAGAAAATGTAAAATACATGTAGTCCTCTCTTATGTGTGTAGTTAAAAAATAAACACATTTTTCAATCATCTCCTAGTCTAAAAAAACCCAGCAGCTCAGCTCTCTTGAGTAATAACAAGCCAATATGCATGAATGATGGAGAAGAGAAAGAAATTTGGGAAAGAAAATCATTTTGATGTCAACTTTTCAAGGAGTTATTGTTTAGAGGCAGGAAAAATATTTTTAATTCTGAAAACTACTTTGGTCTCATTTCATCTTGGCTGGCAAACTAACATTTAGATCATTTGGGAGTCAAAGTTTGGGAAGAGGCTTGCTGATTTTCTCTCACCAGCTTTGACTCCCTTAGTGATTTGTGCCTTTTAATACCCAATTGTATTTCTGCTTGGTATTACTGTGATTTGTATATTTTCCTATGGCCCGCACTGATTGTAACCTTCTTAAGGATAGTGACCATGCCTTATTCACATTTGAATCTTATTCAGTACCTAGAACATTACATAGTTAAGCATAAAAAAAATGAATGAATGAATGTTCCTGTATATCGGCATAGCTATGGAACAGAGGCAAGGGATGAAAACTGAGAGATCCGAGTCTCTGTTCAACTTTGAGTAACTTTGAGTCTTTGCATCTCCTCTATGCCTCAGCATGCCCATCTACAAATAGAAGTACAGTTATCCTTTCCACATCATTGGGGTTAGGCACGAGGGCCCCCAGGATCTGGAAAATCTGCATAAAAATTTTAGCCCTCACCAGAGAAGAAGTCTGAACTATTATGGTATGAAAAGATAAAATATGTTGATATCATAGAACACTATCTATCTATCTATCTATAATGCACTTGTGAATTTCTAAACTTTTTCTGTGTCATCCGCTGGCCTTTATGTGTTATCTGCAGCTTCTGCAAAACTCCCCCAAAATGTCTATTTAATTTTTTATACTGATCCACGATATATCAAAACCTATGTGGGAGAAAGTCACTATGTGGAAGGGATAACTGTACAATGGGGATTGGCCAATGGGAGTGTTACCTTCAGAGACTTTACAGTACCTTGCCTCTTGCTGGCCCATACTGGGGAGAGGGGGCTCAGTGATGAAGTGTCTGATAATATGTCATGGAAGAGCCCTGCTCCCACCCTCAGAGCAAGACAGGTATTCTGGGACTTTTTCCTATCTCTTTACTGTATGATAAGGAAACACTTTTCATTTGGCTACTGATCCAGGACCAAGCGTGAATTCAAAAAACTTTCCCTCTTTTCTCCTTGGCAATGTTCAATCAGGTAGGATAAATTTCTTTGGACCTGTAGGTGGGGAAAAACTCTCAAGCCCCCTCTTACATGGTGACCAGGTAGCTGGCAAGCAGATGGCTTCCTAGGTAAGCCTGTATTTGGGATAGAGCCACCTCCTCTGTCTGTCTTCTTTCTTTTGATAGAAGGTTTTCACAGATGTTTAAAGTCTGGA
Organism: Dromiciops gliroides; assembly: GCF_019393635.1. Classification (NCBI taxonomy): domain Eukaryota; kingdom Metazoa; phylum Chordata; class Mammalia; order Microbiotheria; family Microbiotheriidae; genus Dromiciops; species Dromiciops gliroides. The sequence continues at coordinate 658,049,639 of NC_057861.1, read as the reverse complement.
AGTTCATATTAGAGTTTGTCAGCAGTCAAGCCCAGGGTGCCTCGATGGCCCCATGGAAAAGCTTGCTAAAGTTGGCAACTAAAATTCTGTGACAAGAGAGCAAACTGTTCAGTGGCTAGGCTTAGTTCAAAAGTGAACTTGGTGGTGTGAATGCTCTGAAGTTTGAACCCAATTCTCCCGAGGGAGAATTTTGTTGCCTCCTGTTCCATGGAGATGTTTTGATTCTTTGGTTCTGCTATACATTTTCTGTAAGTATCCTTTTTTATAAAAGTTAATTGATGTTAAATGGTTAGATTGATAGTGGAGCAATATTTACTCATTAAATGATACTGTAGAGGCTAATACTGGCTCTGAGCAATTGATATTTGGAAGAACATATAGGAATAAGGGTTTGAAATGAGAGTACTTGCCTTTGTTGTGTTGTCCAGTTGTTTTTCAGTCATTCCTGGTTCTTTCTGACCTCATTTGGGGTTTTCTTGGCAAAGATACCAGAGTGATTTGCCATTTTCTTCTCCACATCATTTTACAGACGAGAAAATTGAGCCAAACAGAGTTAACACAGCTAGTAAGTGTCCAGGGTCATACAACTTGTAAGTGTATGAGGCCAGATTTGAGCTTTGGAAGATGAGTTATCCTAACTCCCTGTCTGGTGCTCTATATAGTGTGCCACCCAGATGCCTACCCCCAAACTATTAGGGGATACTATGAAATCCTTGAAAGGAGAGCTAGGCATCTTTTAGAAACCAAAACTGTGAGTTGGAAGTTAGGATAAGAACCACCATATTTTACAAGGATAAAAAATGGAATAATTGCCCACTGCTTAACATTTTTTAATAGCTTAATGATGTTGTGGTGATAAAGCAAAGTTCTTTAGACATTAAGAACATTTTGGAGATACCAAATCTAAATTATATAGAATAGTCTAAGGCTTTGAATGATCAAACAATAATAGCTAGTCTTCCTATAATAATTTAAAGTTTGCAGAGTACTTTACATGCATTTCATATACGTATATTTCTCATTTGGTCTTATAGCACATTAAACGTTAGGTACTAAAAGTTTTCACATCTTTATTTAACAGATAAGAAAACTGAGGCTATAAGACATTCAATGACTTGCCCATATTCACACAGCAAGTAAATGTCAGAAACAGGATATGAACCCAAGACTTTCAGATTCTATATCTAGCACTCCACTGACTATGCCATGACAACAGAATGAAAAAGTTGGATGATTCAGGAATTGAATCAATAAATAAGGGTTGGAATCTTGAAGTCTAGAATGATTGAAGTTTTTGCTTTTCCATAAGCTGTTGTAGTATTTCATAAATGTAATGTGCCCAAAGTAAAATATATGGAGAGAGAGAGGGAGGGGGAGGGAAGAAAGAGAGAGAGAGAGAGAGAGAGAGAGAGAGAGAGAGAGAGAGAGAGAGAGAGAGAATTGATAGATAAATGATAGCTGGGATGATAGAAAGATAAATATATAGAAAAGTGTTAATTAATGAAGCAGAGTATGAATGAGGCCACAGATTATGGAGGGAAAACCTTTCTAGTTAGGGTACCTAAAGTCAAAAGAGCAGGCCAGAATTTTTTTTCTCATTGAGAAAACTTTGGGGGAGGGTGGGAAGAGAGAATGTAGCACTAGTGAACACATCATTTATGTAAAAGAAGAGTGCCCACATCCATCTCCTGGGTGAAAAGTAGAACTAATATCTAAATTTAGTATTCAGCTCAGTACCATGGAGCTGTTAATTGTATTCAGCCAGGCTGACTTAGAAACTAAATGGTGAAGAGGAATAAAATAAGCATTTCACTTGACCTTTAAGATATGTATGTTGTGATTGTCTCATCATCTCATAGTTTCCTTCCCTCCTGTAATCCCCAAATATTTTCTCTTCATTTTATCCTAGTCTTGTGTTTTTCCCTTACTCCTGCTCTTCACACTTCCCCCACCCCCATCTTCAACATTTTTCATTTCTTTCCTCCTTGAGTACCCTATCTGTGCCGTTTCTTTTGGGAGGCATCAAGATATCTCAGTTTGAAGAGGAGGTGGTTTGATACCTTAAGTCCTGTGGAAGGATTAATTTACCAATGTCTTTAAGGAAGGGGAACATCTAGATGAAAAGAAAAAGAGTTTAAAAGTATAATGGGTTAAAATCTCTTTTTTCCAATCCCCATCTCACCAGGGTAGTAGAGCTCAAAATCAATGTCTATTTTAGCATTATAGTTCAATTTATAAAAATCATACATTCTTTGGATGGTAAATTTACATATTTCAGGTAGAGCGATATAATTAGATGGATAACCCTTGAAGTTGATCCATTGTCATTCTCTTTTTGTTGTTATTTAGTCAATTAAGTCATGCCTGACTCTTCATGACCCCATTGGGGATTTTCTTGGCAAAGATACTTTAGTGATTTGCCATTTCCTTCTCTAGCTCATTTTACAGATGAGGAAACTGAGGCAAACAGGGTTAAATGATTTGCCCAGGGTTACACAGCTAGTAAGTGTCTGAGGATAGATTTGAACTCAGATCTTCTTGACTCCAGGCCCCGTGCTCTATCCAATGGACCACCAGGATATCCTATCATTCTCTTAATTATGCCATGTATCTGAAAATCATGGAACACTAAGATTTCAGAAGAGTCAAAAATTGAAAATTACTCTGGGAACAGTGGAAAGACATATGGGAGACACAAAATGGCTGGCTACAGCCTATTACCAAAGATAAGTATAAAAAATTATAACTAAGGACATTATTACTAGAAAAAAATGCTGGGTTGGTCACATAGCATGAGTGAGACAAGAAACCTATAGTCTGAGTACCACATCACTCATGCATTAGGGGAAATTAAAAGAGCTAAAAGGAAGACCTAGAGTGTGTTAAATGACTGGTTTATAAAATATTTATTTTTCAAACAAAAGATATAAATGAGAAATGTAAAAGGTAAGAAGGAATGGAAGGGCAGGAGTCCCCATTAGTGAAGGAAATCTCATCTCTGATTGGCCCATCATTCCATGTTAGATTATGATTTCTTTAATCTCCTTTGAGGAAAACAAAACAAAACAAAGAACAAAAGAAAACAAAGTACCTTTCTTTTCCCACCCTCCCTCTCACCTCCATCTTTGTACACACTTTCCAAAGAGCCTGTGGAAGCTATGGGTTCCACAGAAGCTTATGTGGAGCCTCCCACTGAACCATATTAATAAAAGCTGCTATCATACAGAGGATTTAATAAAGATTTCAAATGTTTCTTTTGTGTTCTAAAGCTATTATTCGCTGCAGCAGGGCTGTAGATCAAGGTAAGTCTCTTTGGGGTTTCTATGCTAAAAAAAAGTGGTTATAAACCAATCAAGAAATCTAATACCAGAAACTAATTTTTCTTTGTCTTAAGTCATTTCCTAGTTTTAAATTTCAAAACAAGAATAAGAGATGTGTCTATATTTAAACCTGGGAGATAATAGGTGCCAGTCTATTGACTGAAGCCTTTGATGTGCCTACTGTGAAAATAAACAAAAAGATTGCTGAGTACAAAAAGTGAACACAAAGGCCCAGACTTGAATACACAAAGGCAAGGTCTGGAACCCTTGGGCTGGAGTCATCTGGATTCTCTTCCTGCTTCCCTGAATGGGAGACATCCCTAAAAATGCTTCCTCTGCCTTGCCATCAGGCACACCAGTGAGAAATTCAAAATGGAATTGGGAGAGTCAGTGCATATTCTGGGACTTCAAGGACATCTTCTGCTGTGCTGACTTGGCAAAGAGATCTGAGACTCCTTACCTATATTCTTCTTTCCGAATCATAGAATAATAGAGCTGCAAGTACCGTGCTATAATAGAACATCACATGCTATATTCTATATCTTTATCTAATACATGTTAAGGGCTAAAATTCTAGCTAGTCTGTCTAAAATATTTAATGAGTGGTCGCCAATAAATTATAAGCTTTAGCAAGAGTTAGACTTTTAAGCATTTATTAAGGAGAATAAGAATTTGGTAAAGAGAGAGAAAGGCCTAGATTCCTATCTATTAAAGGGAGAGCATATTTCTAGCTCCGCTCTCCACCAGAGTCCAAAGGAAAGAGACCCAGAGTCAGCGCCAGTCTCTTCCTTCCTCCTCCCACTAGTCTGCGTCACTTCCTCCCCGCCAAAGAAAAGACTCCTGGTCTTGCCCTCAAAGACCTTCGCTTCATGGGCAGAACTCTTCTACAATAAGTATCCAGCAGGTGGCGTCATTCCAATCGTTACATACATAACATGCTATAATAGAAAAAAATACAAGTCTTGGATTCAGAAGACCTCCATTTAACTCCTGGCTCTAAAACTTACTAGCCCAGAGATCCTGGGCCAATCACTTCACCTCTCTTGTAATCATAACTACATTTGTGTAGCACTTCAACACTTGCAAAATACTTTACATAGATTACCTGATTTGAGTCTCACAACCACTCTGGGAGAGAGGTTCTATTATTCCCATTTTGTAGATGAGGATCAAAGAGCCTAAATTACCTACTCAAGGTCATATGCCTAATAAGTGTCAGAGGGAAGATTTGATCCCAGGCCTTCTTGACTTTAACTCTAGAATTCTATCATTTAAGCCATGCTGTCTAAGACTCAGTTTCTCTATCTGTAAAATGGAGGTAGTAATATTTTCATCCTCTAAATCACTGGATTGTTGAGAAAATGAGTAAAAACATGAAAGTGATCCTCATCCTTAGCCAGGCCATTCAGTCTAATCCATATATATATATATATATATATAATTTACAAATAAAAAAAATGAGACCCAAAGAAATCAAGGGATTGGAAATGAAGATTGCATTGCTATTTAGTGCCAAAGTCAGATTTGTTGAGAGAGGTATTTCTTTTCTTTTCTTTTTTTTTTTTTTTGGTGAGGCAAGTGAGGTTAAGTGACTTGCCCAGGGTCACACAACTAGTAAGTGTTAAGTGTCCGAGGCTGGATTTGAACTCAGGTCCTCCTGACTCCAGGGCCAGTGCTCTATCCACTGCACCACCTAGCTGCCCTGAGAGAGGTATTTCTATCACTCTAGTATTGGTTTAGGTCTGATCTAGTATAGGTTTGATATTTCTAAACTTGGATCTATACAGATTTCCCAGAGGCAATAGCATATCTTGACATTTGACATTTCAGGTTTCTTGCATACTCAGATGACTAAATGGTAAGGTCTGAATGAGAAGTCAGAATGACTTATTCTGCAACCAAAATGAAGGTTAGTTGCCTTTCATGACATTGACCTGTGAGGATTAAATATCATCATAAGCTTCCTTTTCAACATACCATTATGAATTAATATAATAATATTATTTTCTTCGCATATGAAGATAGTCCTACAACTTATGATATTGGGATATAGATTGAGATTTTTTTTTCAGGAGCAAGAATGAATTTGTGCTGATCCATCTAAACCATTGCTGAGTACTTCCTCTTAACCAATAACATTTATTTCATGTTAGAGCTAGAAGGGACATAACAGATCAAGTCCAATTTCTTCATTTTATTTAGAAGAAAACCAAGACTCAGAAATAAGAAGTAATTTGCCAAAGGTCACAAAAAATTGATGGCAAAGTCAGAACTGGAATCCATATTTCCTGACTCCCTTTCCACTATAATACAATGTATTTCTCTATGCATCTGAACTAATCAAGAAGATGGAAATAATGGGGAAGATCTATTGGTCACCCACAGTATTATTGGAACTCTTTTGAGATATTAGCATTATGGATTAATTGCAATGAAAAACAAACACAAGTTATATGATGTAGTGGAAAAAGCAATGGTTTAAGTTAATATTCTAGATTGCTACATTACCAAAAAATCAGCATTTCATAGATTAAAACATTTAGAGAGTATAAGAACATAGAACATGCTAGCTTATATTTCCAATGATCCATCCATCCAATAGTCTGTCTTTGATAAAGGTTCCAAGGAAAACTGGCAAAGTAGACTAGTTGACCCTTGCATCGTTTCTCTGATGATCAGGAGTTAACATCTCTAACTTCCCTTAATAATCAATTATAGATCTGTCCACCATGACAGCAGAAACCATATCTTAATTATCTCTGTATCTCTTCCATTGTCTAGTACATTGCTTTGTAGAGTATAGGTACTTAATAAATGAATGGCAAATGAATGGATGATCTGTCATCTATGAATTTATTTAAACCCTTATTGAATCTCTATATGTCCAGCCTATAAAGAGAAGTAATCCTACAATCTTTTAAAAAAATTAATTAATTAATTAATTAATTAATTATTTCCGTTACATGTAAAGATAGTTCTCAACTTTCGTTTATACAAGCTTTCCAATTTCAGATTTTTCTCCCTCCCTCCCCTCCCTCCTCCCTCCCCTAGACAGCAGGTAATCTGGTATAGGTTATATATATACACATAATAACATTAATCCTATTTCTGCATTAATCATGTTATAAGAGAAAAATCAGAGCAATGATGAACAACCTCAAAATAGAAAAAACAACAGCACCAAAAACAAAAGAAATAGTATGGTTCATTCAGCATCTATACTCCACAGTTCTTTTTTTCTTCTTGAGTAATCCTACAATCTTAACAAAATAAAGAGTTTAATACTCTAATAATATATAATTTTGTGGACAGAAAGGCTCCTTTCACCAAAGCAATTCTCAATTCATGAATCCTCTATAACTCAATATATAGTTTTTGTTTTTGGGGTTTTTTTTTGGTGAGGCAATTAGAGTTAAGTGACTTGCCCAGGGTCACACAGCTAGTAAGTGTTAAGTATCTAAGTCCAGATTTGAACTCAGGTCATCCTGAATCCAGGGCCAGTGCTCTATCCACTGTGCCACCTAGCTGCCTCCAGCATATAGTTTTTGATAATTACTATCATTTAAAAAATCTATCACCCTTCAGCCAATTTGGTGATGAGCTTCTGTGAACTTATGTAGGTCATTCCTTGGATGACATCTGGTCCACAAATATGCCCACACACCAAACCAAGGAAGAAGTGTTAAAATCTGAGCATGGATGCTCTCTTACACTAGAGAGATTACATCTCTCTTTGTGATTCTGGTTGTAGGGGTGACTGCTCCAAACCTGGAATGGAGGCCTGGTTATCACATTTTGACAAATCCTTCCTAGACTGAAGAGGGTTGAAAGTAACATTAGGAAGCAGCCAGATCAGTCTCCTCATTGTACAGAAAAGAAAATTGAGGTGCTTGAGAAATTAAGCCACACAGTAAAATATTGGTGGTGTTAGAACTAGAAATGAGAACTCCTAAATACTAAGGACTATATTAGTGTACTACTGGACCTGGAGTCAGGAAAACCTAAGTTCAAATCCAGCCTCAGACATTTTCTAATTGTATGATTCAAGGCAAGTCATTTAACCCCTGCCTCAGTTTCCCCATTTGTAAAATGGGCATAATAATAGCATTTACCTCCCAGGGTTGTTGTGAGGATCAAAGGAGTCAATATTTGTGAAGTGTATTGCAAACTTTAAAGAGCTATATGAAGAAGATGATGGTGGTGGTGGTGGTGCTGCTGCAGCTCCTATCTCTAAAAGGGCAGACTACTCATCCTCAGTTTGTGGAACCATGGGTATTGAATATAAGTTTTTGAGGCCCTTTGTTTAGACTTTAGAATTTGATTAGTGCCTTTGCATGCTTCCCAACTCAAAATATAGGTCATTACATGGATTTCAATAAACTTCTCTTTTGTCCACATCCACATTGCCAAGGTAATGAGAGTATATTATTATGTTTTTAGCTTTCCCAAATGTCTTTCTGATATCACTTCTTCTCATAAAAGCATGTCTAGTGACATTGTCTAACATGGCCCAAATATTTCTGTCATTTATTCAATGGTCATACTGAAATCTGAGAATGAGATACCCTATTCCGGAAGGTTGTTGAGGTATTATTATGGAATAGTATAAAGAGGATATACGCTCACCTGAACCAGGGAATCATTGCATTTAAAACACCTTAAAATAAAGTCCAAGCTATGTTAGCCTGGCATGTAAGCCCTTCCCATTCTATCTTTCCAGTGTTGTCTCCCCTATTGTTATAACCTCCACGTCACCAGATTGCTCTATTCCCATGGCATTCCATGATATTTTGGCCTTTGCTTGTGGTACTTCAATTACCTGGAAAACTCTACCCCATCCCTGGGATATCTATTTGTCCTTTAAGACTTAGCTTGACTCCAACCTCTTCATGATCTCCTTTCATTGTCTTTCCGGGACACATGACCTTTCCTTCTTGGGATGGCACAATTTGAGGTTTTTATCACTCATGTGTAACTTCATCATATATTGCCTCATAGATCTGGATAGTGATGGTGATCAAATCTGTAATTTTCATTGGTGTAGGGAAATACCTAGGTAAAAACATTCCTTCTACCAATAAATGTCAACCCCTTTTCTGCAATTTATGATCTTTGAGAATTTCCTAGAGCACTGAGAGGTTAAGTAATTTACCCGGAGTCACAAAGTGCATATGTGTCATAGACAAGACTAGAACCCAGGGGTTCCTGAGTGGCTCTCAATCCATGAGGCCATGCTGCCTCTTATGCTGCCTCATGACAATTCTTACATCCTTGTCTTATAAGTTACTTAACTTTATACGTGTCTATGTCTTGCCTCTTCCACTAGACTACAAGCTTCTTGTAGACAGGGATCATATATCCTACTAAACTGCAGTCTCTACAGCATTTTGGATAGTACCTTGAATAAAGCAGGCCAAAAAACAAACCAAAAGAAAAAAGACCCCTTCCCAAACAAAAAATAAACCTAGTCCTAGATTTATATAATGTTAGAATTAGAAGGGACCTTGGAAATAATCTAACCCAGCCCCCTCCTTTTATGAGTAAAAAAAAAAAGTCCAAAAGGAGAAATAACTTTTCTAAAGTCACACAGCTAGTTATTTGGGTATTGCTCCCCGGGGGGTGGGAGGTGGGTGGGGGAAGGTTGATTTTCAAGTTTTTACAAAGTCATGGCCATTGGCTCCCTAGGTGACCTCAAAGAAGTCACCTGAAAAGGTGAGAAAATTAGAGCATAGACTTGGGTGGGATAATAAAATAACTAGTTCTTTTTTTTTTTTTTTTGCTAGCTCTAAGTCTACTCTGTTTCTGGAACCCAGGTCTTCTCACTCATGTGTTCTTTCCATAGTTCAACTGCCTCACTGAATGGGTGGATGGATGAATACTATGCTAAAAGCTATCACAGAAATCTATTCCAAGTTGCATACTTGATTGCCCAAGTACAATGATTGACCAAGAAGCAAAGAAACAGATTCAAGAAGGCTGATATGTTACTCAAGACTGACAGGAAAAAGTATAGTCTGGCATCTAACTTCAAACTAGATTATTGGTTACACATTGGGATTTTCAACTTTATCAAGTCCCTCTGAAGGAATAGACTTTTATAACCCTGTCTGGAGAACTTTTTGATAATTATCTGAAACAAAATATCTCCTCACACTGTAGTGAAACTTTATCTCAAAGCCATTAGTGCGATTCTAGGCTGGATGGGGGAGGGGGTAAGAAATTTCCAGGTTAGGGTTACGTTGCTTCATGTTGTCAGAGTAATATTGGAATAGAAATGTTGCCTTGAAATTGTGGTCCTATTTTTTTCTTCTTTTCACTCTAGCATACTTAAATGTTTTATGGAAAAACATTGCCATACCTTTTAAAGGTAAAGGATTATTTTCTTTATGAAACTGAGGCTCTTTCCAGAGATTAAACATTTCATGAGCATGTCATCTCAGGAACTCTCCTTTCACCCCATCTCTTGGTCTCAAATTAGGTCAGCAAAACATCCAGATTAGCAAAGATCATCTCAATTCTTCAGAGAAGGAACTTGTGTGTTGTCCCTCATTCTGAACAAGAATGACAAAAAACCTATTTCATCAGCATGTCTATCCTCTACCCTTCCCTCTGTCTTCTCAGCTTTCTACTTGAAATCAGCCAGGAAACCTGTGACCATGATCTTGCGGAAGTTGGACAACTGAGTTCCCTTCCCCTCCTGGGGAGCAATATGCACATTTGACTAGACTGGTCCTAAACACAGGATTGCTCATGAATAGGGAATTAACCCTCCTGGGAGCTGGATATTATGTGCCTCAGTAGTCAGGCCAGCAAACAATATCTCTGTGTGCTTGTGTTTTCCAGCTGTGCTAAAAATAGACCCCAAACTGTGAACCACTGCAGGGCTTTCTCCCATGAAAGTCATTTTGACTCATTAACACCATGTCAGCTCACATTGGTCTGAGGCCACTGTGGCTCTAAACTCTAGCAGAGGACACCCTACTCCTCCTTCCAACTGGCCGGATGTGGCTCCCCTTCAATAGATGGCTTCCTCAGCTTCAGCTGAGAAAGCTGGAGAGACACAAAAGGAGACACTGCCTCCGTGGTGTGAAAAGGGCGGAAGAAAAGGGGGGAGGCAGGGAAGGGAACCTGGACTCATTTCAAGCATTGTTGATTCAAACCAAGGCATCTAAGTGGGACTGGCAGGGTAAGTGAATAAGCCAGCAGTTTTAGACCAAATGTCCTCTGTCTGAGCCCCAGTGAGCATCCACTTGTCCTAACTGAAATTAATTTGAGTCTCCTTGCCTTGTTCTGGTAAGTCGATAATTCATGTCATGAGGCATTCTCTTTCCTTCTCTCTCCTCTCCAGGCAGTTATTGGCAATTGTTCCTCAGTGAAGCCCACGCTGGAGGAGGAGGGAGCCAGGCTCACTCTCCCCTCTGTAGCTTCAGTGGTCAGGGATGCTACCTAGGACTGGTGCTGAGTGTGAGCTTTACCGGCCTACTGGAGAGGAAGGATACACCAGGGAATATAGGCTGAAGATCCTGACAGTCACTCTCTCCTGTCCAGTTCCAAGTGCTGCCTTAGAAAGGAGGTGCTAAATTGTCTCTTTATGCTCCAGTCGATCACAACTTTGAGCTGTTTGCCTGCTTTGAATGAGATAATTTGTCAGACACCAGCTGCTGATCATTCTTTCCTCATGGGCACATTTATTATTATGTTACAATGCGCATGAAGAATCCCGAACATCACTGAAGTGAAAAATGATTAAAATTGTATTTTTGCAGAAATTCTGGAGCCTTCATTCTACCAGAGAGAGTCTGTCAGGGATCGTGTTGGGAAAAGTAATAATCATAATTAGCAAAACAACACATACACACACAAAATACTCTCTTCCCCCAGACCCCCACCCAACCCCCAGCAATGTGTCAGTGGAAGACTGAGCAGTGCCTTTGTGAACAGACGCAGGAGTTTGGCACTGGCTAGAAACAGGCCTCACTGTCTGTGAAAGAGTTACTGAGGATGGGTTGGCAGGCTAGCTTCTAGAGCGACACCATGTCTAATTATGTACCAGGAGGGAAGAAAAGGTGTAGGTCTGTCTTTCCAGTTCAGAGGGAAAAAAAAATGTGGTGTCCTGTGTATAAGAAACGAACAGGCTGACCTTTTCAGAGCTACTGAAAGAGAAAACCAGATGTATTCCTCAAGAGTCACTATGACTGAAGGGTGATAAAGGCTTGTATTGTGCACTTGAATAAAGGGAAAGCTAACCAGCAAACAGCAGCTGATAATAGTCAGGCCAGGCTGTGCCATTGTCCAATGTACAAACGTTCAGCATTGGCCCAGACCACCACTGCTGGTGTATACTGCACACACTATGGTGGCTCTGGTTTTTTTCCCCTTTTCCTCCTGTTTTTCTCCCCACCACCCCCCTCCCCCATTCCCCAAAGTCTCACCCTTGCTGCCCCTCTCCAGAAAGTTCACCTGCACCTGTAAGCAATTATGCTCATCCAATCCTCACTCAGAATGGAATGAGGGTGCTGTTGTGTTTCCTCTTTGTATCTTACAAACCCTTGTTTCATCGGAGCTCCATAGAAAAGCAGAAATTTCATTGCCTGGGTCTGTGACTGTGAATGGATTGGCTGAGGTGTCCAGCACACTCCTTTTCTTTGGAACACAGCCAAAACATGGAAAGGGTGGGGCATGGGGCAGCAAGAGGAGGTGGCTGGTGATTTGAAGTAGTCTCTTTACTGGTGGGCTGAGGCCCACTTCTTCATGATTTCAAATAAATACTATAGTGAGTGTGAATGCTAGTTTTGTTTGGTGGAAGATGGGAGGGGGGAGGAGTAAGAAGATAAGAATGGAGAGGGAAAGAAAGGCGATGAAGAGGCCAATGCTTGGAAAGAGGCAAGTTATACATCTCTGTTCCACATCTGCTCTTTTAATAATAGTCTGATCCTCCCTACTGCCCCAAAATCATCACTAATAGAGCAAATGGGAAAGTCAAAATAGAGAAACTTGGAGGGTTTAAAGAAAGGAGACAAAGTCCCCAAAATGTAATAAATCCAGTTCTACTCTGCTTAATTTAACAAGTTGCAAATAAACTGAACTTTAATAAAGTAAATACTATTCTAAATGCTTGAGAGGGGCATGGGTCACTGTTAAAAACTATAGTGAATTATTTATAGAGTGATATAAATAATCATAAATCAATGTAATATTGTAGAATGCATTTCATTTTGAAAAGTGTATCCACAAACATTCCCTTTAATTAAACAAGCATTTCTTAAGTGCCTAACATATGTGAGGCATTGTGCTAGCTGCTAAGAATAGAAGTGAAATAGTTTTCACCCTCGAGGAGATTATATTTTACTGGAATGATACATCACATATTCAGACTTTTTCTTTTGGTTTGGAGTGATTACATTGATACAGGGAAAACTCAACGTGGAAATTCTCTTCTCTGATATAGATGAGCACCTCATCTGTAACTTACAGTCTTAGAATTTGCCAAGGATGAATGCTAGGTTAAATGAATTGTTCCTGGTCATACATCTAGGAGGTTTTAGAGATAGGTCTTCTTGCCTCCAAGAATCTTTCCATTATTACACAGTGCATCTCATGTATATTGACAAGCAAATACAAAGTATATAGGAAATAAATGCAAAGTAATTTCATAAAGTGAAGACCACTAACATCTGGGAAGACAAAGAAACCAATTAATCAATCATCGAACATTTATTAAGCACCTACTGTGTGCTAAACCCTGGGGATACAAAAAGAAAAAATGAAGCCGTTCCTACTCACAAGCATTGGAATGCTCTTTGTTCTCCATTGCTCCTTCCAGATCCTCTCCCTACCTCCATCGCTCAGTAGTAACCTCTTCTTTGAAGTTCTTGGCAATTCATCTCTACAAACAAATCAAAATCCTGGTATCCAGGTCACTTCCTTTTTTCCTCATTGAGTTTGGTACATGGATGACAATTTTTCTCTCCTCCTCAACTCCTAGCCTCTTCTAGGAGGATGTTAACATCCATGCATATCAACATACGTAGACTTTTCCCTCAATTGCCCTAGTCACTCAGTTTCTCAACCTCTTCACTTTCCATAACGTACTTTTCTACCATACTTCAGCCACATACAAAGATAATCATACCCTTGCTATCACCCTAAAAAGCACCACCTCAATGTTCAAGAATTTTGAAATCCCCTTATCTAACTGTAATCTATTTACTTTCAACCTCTTCCTCTGCCTTCCCTTATAAAACTCTATTTTGCCTCCAACATGACCTCTGATCCCTTTTCCCCTTTGTCTAAGCCATTTCCACTGCACTTGTCACTCTCTTCTCTTTTCTCTATCTTGAAACCTTGTCAAACCAATTCAACTCTATACTGTCTTCTCCTGAGTCCCTAGGCCCCTTATCATTTCATTGATTGCACCTTGCTAAGCCTCAGCCTTAGATCACTCCCACCACCCACCATCTTTACTCTGACATATTTTCTTTGGAACCAAGGTAGAAAAAAATCATGCAATCATTTTGATTGGGTCCACTACAAATTTATGTTATACAATCTCAACTGGGCCTTTGCTGCTGCTGAGTTATGCTCTTATACCTCTCTTACAAACTCATTTTCCCACTCTCCATGGTGGCTCTTCTAAACTATTTTATCCCTCCTCAAATATCCCACGCCACCCTTTCAGATTAGCTCATATTTTTACAAAAATTATTGAAACTATTTGCTATGAACTCCCTCTTCTCCCCTCTTCCTCATCTCCTATAGTCAGATGCCTTCTATCCTCCACCCTTGCCTCACATGATGGGGTAGCATTACACCTTATCAAGATTAACCCTGCCACCTGATCAAGAGATTCCATTCCATCTTGTCTCCTCCAATAGATTTCCCCCTGCTCCCCATCATTTCTACTTTATCACTTATCTTCAATTTCTTCCTGTCTACTGGCTCCTCCCTACTGCCTCTAAACTTGTCCATGTCTCTTTCACACACAAACAAACCCAAAACAAAATTTGCTTGATTCTTCTATCCCTGCCAAGTATTGTCTTATATCTCTTCTGCCCTTTGGGAATAAACTCCTTATAAAAGTTGTTTAAATAGGCACCCCCACTTTCTCTCTAAATGTCTCTCAATCTCTTAAAATATGACTTCTGACCACATCATTCTACCAAAACTATTCTCTTCAAAATTGCCAATGATCTTTTAGTTGATTAATTCAAAGAACTTTTCTCAATTCTCATTCTCCTTGATCTCTTTGCAGCTTTTAATTCTGTTGATCTTTTTCTCCTCTTTGATACTCTCTTCTCTCTAGGTTTTTGGGGATGCAGCTCTCTCCTGTTCTCCTATCTATCTGATTGTTCCTTGTCAGTTTCCTTTCCTTCATCCAGATCATACCCTCTAACCTTAGGTATCCCACAGGATTATATCCTGAATTCTCTTTTCTTTTCCCTTTATAACACTTTACTTGGTTATCTCAACAATTCCCATGAGTTTAATTCCCATCTCTATGCTGATGATTTTCAAATCTAACTCTTCTGCCCTAACCTTTCTACTGACCCCAAATTTCACATCTCCTACTGCATTTCAGACATCTCAAATTATATGGTCAATAGACATCTTAAACTCAACATGTCCAAAACAGAACTCATTATCTTTCCCCCTAGACCCTCCTCCCACCTTCTCTATTGGTATAGAGGATGTTTGGTGAGTAGATGGAAAGATAATGCATTGAATTTTAGACATGTTGAGATGCCTTTGGGATATTTAGTTTGAATTATCTACTAGGCAGGTGAAAATGCAGGACTGGAGCTCAGGAGAACAACCAGGGCTGGATATTTAGATTGATGATGATAATTATACTTATAGAAACTAATGAAGTCACCATGTAAGAGTGTAGAGAAAGAATAGAAGAGTGCTCAGGACAGATCCTTGGGGAGAACCCACAGGGCAGCATGAAAGACTGGAGTAAAGGGAGAGGTAATGAGGGATAAAGACACGAGCCTTTGTGAAGTAGAGAGAAGAATGAATGAAATGGTGAATGGAAAGGACTTGTTCATTTTTGTGTATTTGAGCAAATGTTGGATCATTTTTTTTCTTTCTTTCTTTTTTTTTGTGGGGCAATGAGGGTTAAGTGACTTGTCCAGGGTCACACAGCTGGTAAGTGTTAAGTATCTGAGGCTGGATTTGAACTCAGGTCCTTCTGAATCCAGGGCCTGTGCTTTATTCACTGCACCACCTAGCTGCCCCAGATCATTTCTAAGATACGCAGATGAAGAATGAAATCATTCCAGACATACAGGACAGAAACTGTGAGAAGATATGTAGATATGTAGATAAAGATCAATACGTATGTAGGTATGTGTGTGTATTTGCATTTTGCTTATGGATTATTTTGTGTTTGATCTTATTTCTGTAGCACCAGGTTATAACAACCTAGAATCACAGAGACTTTGTAAAGGATATCCCTAGGATGATAGAAAATCTGAGACTATTCACAGACATTCAGCAGCATTCAGTTTTGGGAAGAGCTCCAATGGTCTTAAGGAAATGAATTCTATCCAAGTTTGGGGGTACTAAATAGGGGAACCTGAAGGTGAGGAAGTAGAGAGGGTAGAGATAGACATAAGTGCACAGCTTTAAGAGTGGGAGGAGACAAAAGAGGCATGTTCCAAGAATGGGCTACAGCTGAAACCAGGCCAAGCTAGCAGTTGGGATAGTTGGTAAGAATGAAATCAAGACAATAACTTTCTTTCCCCTGCTTTTCGAATTCAAATCCTAATTCCATTCTTTAGTAATCCTACCCTTAGGGGGCAGCTAGGTGGTAAAGTGGACAAAGCACAGGCCCTGGATTCAGGAGGACCTAAGATCAAACCCAACCTCAGACACTTGACACATACTAGCTGTGTGACCCCAAGTATATCTGAAAGTTACACCTGTTTTATTATTACATACCTGTTTGCCACAAGGCTAAATTATGTATAACTGATTTTCTTAAAAATGAGATCCACTCTTTGATCTCTCCTTGAGGTGATTGTTGTTTAACCTTTATTTTGGGGAAGGTGGCCTCTTCCTTGCCAGAAAACCCCAGGCTTTATTTCCAAAATGTCCCTAATTTGAGCCATGAACAAATATCCTCAAGATAGGATATATATTAAGGAGTTAGACCATGGAACAATTTGAATGTTTGAGTAAAACTATTTTATACTACAGTGAATGAGGGGCTACTGAAGGTTTTGGGTACAGGGGAGTGGCATGATTATAATTATACATTAAAAAGGTGAGGGTTTTTTTTTCTCCTTTTCTGTGCTGTTCATGCAATTAAGTGATTCTTAGGATCAGCACACTTGCAAGGGTGGTAGTTGGCTGCAAAGTAAAAGGAAAGTTCTGCTAATTAATAACTTTGTAACCTTGGGGAAGTCACTTAACTTCTCTGCGACAATTTCCCCATCTATAAAATGAAAGTTGACTCGAGATTTCCAGAATCCCTTCCAACTATGATTCTGTGATTCCAGGAATTCTAGATTCTATGATTGTACATTGGAGAACAGATAAATGAGACAGTAAGATTAATTAGGAGGTTATTACAAAAAGTAATGAGAGCCTGAATAAGGGTGATAGTAATGGCAATGATGAAAAGACAGAAGTGAGACTTTTTTTAGTAAGAGAAATTGATAGGACTTCAAAACAATTGGAGAATGAAATAAAGGAGAAAAAATCAACATCAATTATAGGGGTTTAGTCCTGAATTACTGGGTGAATATTGGTTTTGTTGATAGAAACAGGAAAGTTGAAGGAGGTTGAAGGGAGAGAATTAATTAGTTCAGTTTAGTCTATGATTATTAGGGATATCTGGGAGAAATAGCTAACAGACAATCAGAAATTAAAGACTAAAGTTCAGAGGACAAGATGTGGCTAGCAACATAAATATGAGTGTAATCTGCATAGAGATGATAATTGATGCTAAGGACATGGAAGAGAACTCCAAAGGATAAAATCTGATGAAAAAGAAGATAAAAGAGCCAAGGATGGAACCTTAGGGGATGATTATTGTTTGAGGGTAAGAGGAAAAGTCAAGAAGAACTAGTTAGAGAGAAAGGAGAACCAGGGCAAGTACTTTCATTGAAGTCAAGAGAGAATCAAAAGGGGAGGGGGGGGGGGGACCAAGAACGTTAGATGCTGCAGAAAGGATCTAGGAAAATGTTGCCTGAGAAGAGGTCATTGACATTGTTGATTAGGACGTCACTGGACACATAGGAGAAAAACATTTAAATTTGAGAGTGTAGGGCACTGAAAAGGCAGTGTAGGTGGAGACATGAGAAACCTTGAATGCAAGCCTTGTTTCTTAGGTGACTGGTAGTGAAAGGGAGAGGATCTATAAGAAAATTGATTGAAGGAGGAGCAGGATCAAGGGAGGTTCTCTGTTTCCCAGGCCAGCAGGTCATGAAAAATGAGAATTGCTATTCCCCAAGACTCTAGAGTACCAAGTGTGCTAGTCACAGGAAAGGATCAAGGTGAATGTTTTCCTCCATTGCCAAAAGTCTTCATCCTTTTAGTCTTAAGATTCAGCCTTGAAGAGCTTATAGAGATTTACCTAAAGAGCACAGGGAATAACCTCCCAAAGTCTCTCTGTTGATGTTTTTTCCCTGTAGATGCTTGAGAAAAGAATCAGAGTCCAATCTCCTTCCAGAAGCACTGACTTCCTCAAGCTTCTCTACTCAAAATGAAGGGAGAGGAGAGAAATAGATTGAGAGGTCTGGGGGACACCAGTATCTACCTAACTGTAGACTGACATGCAGATATGTAGGAAGTGGAGATTGTGGAATAAGTATTCGATTCTTAACTGAAATTAAGCACACTGAAGTACATTTATAAGAATGTACATATAAATTCGTGGGACAGAGGAATCTAAGTGAATGGCTTTCCAAGGACTTGCTGTATCTTGCTCTGGGAGTAGGTATTTCTTGACTATTTCTAAGAGACAGACATTAAAACCTGCAGCATAGTCATTTAGAATTTCAAAGGTTTCTTCTTCAGGGGGTAGAATACAAAAGGCACCACAGTTACTCACATAATGCTGGGATGGTGGGAAACAGCAGCATACCATTAAGTAAGACTGTGCTGCAAACCTTTATGGAGAAGAGAAGGAGCTGCTCTGCTAGGAAAAAGAAGACATCTCATTATGGTTGTCTTTTATATTTTTTTAGAAAAAGATTATTATAATTATATATATATATCAGACTTATTTGCTTATTCTCTAGGTTGGGTGAGTTCAAGATGGAGGAGACAATTTTTAAAAAGCAGTTTGTAGATCATTAAAGAATCTGAAAACATTGAAAATTCAGCCTCATTCTCATTCTCATTCTCATTCTCTCTCTCTCTCTCTCTCTCTCTCTCTCTCTCTCTCTCTCTCTCTCTCTCTCTGCTGAGAGCGGTGGGTGTCAATCACTGGTTAGAGCAAACAGCACAATCAAAACCAGGACCCTCCTGGATCAAGGCAGATGCTTTTCACTACTGTCCCTCCAACCTTTCTCCCCCACTTGGATTTAAATACAGTAATAAGCTAAGTGAATGGGTGGAAGGAAGAAACAAACTCGAGTCTCACATATGTAAAGCATTCCCTCCTCCAACATATTATTACATGGCATTTCCCAGTTTCCCCCCTTCTCTTTGTTGATAAATTACATGAGATGAATGCCACAGATCTAAGTTTGAAAGCCAGGAGCCAAGGCTGCCTGCAACAACTACAAGCAGACAACATTGTCTCTGAACCTCTATTGTTTCTATTTCGGGAGCACATTGAGTGATTAGTTTGGGTAACAGTAACATCACATTACCTTCTACAGGCTGGAAATGTCTTTTAAAACTGAGGCAACACTGAAGCCATGTGATACAATACTGTAGACAGAGCCAAGTGGAATACATCAAAGAGAGCCTTGATGCAGATGTTTCATGCAGAAGAAAATTAGGTCAGAGACCACTTCAATTTCAGCTTCTGCCAGGCTTGTTTGAGAGCTTCCAGTGAATTCCTAATGAATAGCTTCTAGGGCACTTTTCTCTCATTCAGTCACAAACTGCCACAGCCAGATGAGCTTTCCGTGTGGAATCTTTTCTCATTATTTAAAACTGCTACTTTGTGTTCTGACATTCTAGAACCCTTCTCAATGCACCACTACCAGAGTTATGCCTGAAACAAACAAAAAAAATTTTAAAAATAAAAATAAAATCACTGTAAAATTTTCTCTGTCTCTATCTTTACCACTCTCATACAGACACCTCTCCATCACATATAGCTATAATATGCATTTTCTTTCTTTCTTTCTTTCTATCTATCTATCTATCTATCTATCTATCTATCTATCTATCTATCTATCTATATTTTAATATTCTTTAAAATCCTTTATTTGCCCTTGTATTCAGGCAGACACACAAACAGCTGCCAAGGGCATTCTCAAATGTAGTGCTTTCAGAATCTTACTCAACCTTTGAAGAGTCTGAGTGGACAACAGAAGTCCAAAGTGCTTTGTTGATTCCTTGCAGGGTGTGTGAATGTGGATGTGTATTTGTATAAAAGGCTTTTTTTTCTTCCCCTCTGAAGAGAGCAGAGAAAGAGAGTCTGACCTCAGTAGGAGCAAATGATGCATCTTTCTCCCGCCCACTAAATCTCACACTATCTGGTGGATTTTGAATGTTTTAATTTGGAGCAACTTGGCACCTTTGTTTTTCATAGGATCACTGCCACCCCCTTTCCTGTGGTTTCATATGAACTCCTTTGGAGGTAGGGGAGAGATTCCCTTAATAAGTGTGCAGAGAGAAGTTGCCAGATCCTAAATCTTAGGAATGTATTTGGAAGAGAGGAGACAGAGAGATGTTTGAGCATGCTGTAGGTCTCAAGGACCTCCCTGGATCCACAGATCTGATGACATTCCAATTTCCTGTTCAGCCTCTTCACCCCCCCTCCAAATATTTCTCCCCTCCCCAAACCCAAATATGGAAGCCAAATTTCAATCGTATGTGATTGTAGACTTTCAGAATTATTCTGCCTTCCTTTTCTCTAAAGCACTGGAGCTTTAATTAAGCATAGTGCTCAATTCTGAGATCTGCAAACTGGAGAAGGTGAGATGCCACTTAAAGCCCACCTCTATATCAGCTCAGAATAGTTACTTGTCAAGAAGGTTTATATTTTCTTTGTGTGCTCTTTAAAAAACGAAGGTGTCTTTGTTGAAAAATTTGTAGGCTTGGTCTCTCCCTTCTTGCTCTCTCATTCCCAGCTCTTGCACATGGACACAAAGTGCTGATTAAAACTTCTTTAAGATATAATCCTTTTACATGGTTGATAAATGATAACCATTTGGAAATAGCTCCCTGAGGGATGTGATCACTTATCTACTGATGAAGAGGAGATGGTGGTTCTGATGATGATGCCACTGCACATTAAATCCACAGCTAAGAATTGTTTGCTTTTAAGTTACAGGTTTTTTCTTCATCCATTTTGTCATGCCCTGGTGCCTAAATGTACAGGTACATACATCATAACATACTTTCATATAAGGAAGGGTTAGGTTAACCAAAAAGGTGATTCTACTTGATTTGGTCTCTAGTAGTTCAGGTGGAACACACAGGTAAATTTGCTCTGTTTTTATTTTTAAAAGCAAATTGGGGGCAGCTAGGTGGTGCAGCGGATAGAGCACTAGCCCTGGAGTCAGGAGGATCTGAGTTCAAATCTGACCTCAGACACTTAACACTTACTAACTGTGTGACCCTGGGCAAGTCACTTAACCCCAATTGCCTCACCAAAAAACAAAAAAAGAAAATTAGCCTCAAGAGAAATAATCATCTTATTTGAGGATAGCTATGCCCAGTGCAACTTCTTGCTAAGGCATCCAAGACAACCAAGGATATACTGAAGTCCCAAGTCCATTGTATTCATCTGTTTTTCCTTACAAGTAGGTCCCTTTAAGGAGTATGAGGGACTATATTTCTTCTTTCAAAAGAAAGAGATATAGTTCACATTGTTATACAGAAAGCTATGTTACTTCCTCATGTCCTTCCCAATATTTCCACCTGAAATATTCCTTTGATATTTTGACCTTGACTTACCCTTGATCTCTTCTCAGCACTGCATCTGACTGCCCACTCAACCCTTTTTTGATTTGGATCCTGTTTTTCCAACATTTCAGTTCTGACTTCTGCTGATTCCTTTCCTCAGTGACTTCTGGCTTTGTCTGCAGCTTGGGGATCTTTCATCTCCACTCCCTTTTCTGATGTTCCAGCTCTCTTCCTTCCCCTATCTCCATAGTCCACTACAGCTGCTTATCTGCATTGAGACTGAAAAAAGGAATGTAGTGTGGTAAAAAGAGCATGAAACTTGTCAGTCACAGGTCCTGGGATACTAAGTGATTTTGAGTAAGTCAAATAGTCTCAGTTTACTCCCCTGAAAAATGGGGGTTAGGGAATAGACCTGTGATATCATTGCTATTGGGAACTCCAAGATGAGGAAATTCCCTTGATTAATGCAAGACCTGAGGTCTTCCTGACTTTTGAGGCCAACTCTCTATCTCCTACATGACAAAATATGGGCATCATTTCCTTGATCGATCACTTGCTCACTAAGATGTGTACTAGGACATTGCAGTAGCCTATAACGCCTATCTCCAAGAGTTGTTCTGAGGATCAAATGAGATAATAATTGTAAAGTGCACAGTGTCTGGCACGAAGTAGGTGCTATATGAATGTCAGCTATTGTTATTTATCATCATCATCACCACCACCATCATCATCATGACTACCAGATAGCCATGGAAAGGGAACAATTTTTCATCATGCTGAGAGGAGCTAAGGCTTAAACCAGGGGAGATATTGTAGTCCATTGTAACTGCCCTGAGCTGATCAATCAAACTGCCAAACCTGCTTTGCTTCTCTAGAATGTGACTAAGTAGATTTGTGGTGGCCAAATCCCACAGATTATGGAAAGAAAAAAAAACCTGAGAAAATTATTTGTCTCTGTGTATGTCTCTTTCTTTATCTTCCTCATAAGCTCCCTCTCCCTCTCTCTCTCTCTCTCCTTTCCTCCTTCCCTCACTCTTCTTTCCTTTGTTCCTCCCTCTCTCCATCTCTCTATCTCTGTCTTTGTCTCTGTCTCTCTCATTCTCACATATATACACACTCATGTTTTCATACATATATAAAGTTATACAAAAATGCATTTGGTGGCATATACCAGTTCATTCTATTCATGTTCATAGGTTTCTTATCTATGGTTAACCTGTTTCTATAGAAATTTGACATAACCATTTGCAATGTAAAACAATAGGAGTCAGCTAATTATTTTTATTATATGACCTCAAACAATTTAGGGAATTTATTTGATTAAGGAATTAATCTTTTTTTATACCACTTGGGCACAAGCTCAGTTATCCAATAGCCAAATATTGATACAACCCTCAAACAGTAACTATCAGTGGCCAAGACATTGCCACTCTCATTTCACTGGACAAAGGACTAGAAAGTCCATTGTTACACATTTAAATAGATCAATGGATTTTCTTTTTCATTCATGTGAGAATTTCCTCCATGAGTTGAAATTGCAAACCATCCACCCTTGGTCACCCACGATAATTCTTGTCTGTATTTTACCATAGTTTCTCCATGGAATTATCTATTTACCATACTGGAAGTCTTTAGGTTTTTATTCCATAATTTGTTAGTTTCAGTGCAGTACTCAAGATGGCTATTGGGTATCTTTTGCTATAGATCAATGATAAGCTCAGATTTTCATTTGATCAAGCAATAATTAGCTGATACTGCTTATACCACGTTTTGCACAAGTGACATAGATTACCAGGTGAAATATGTAGCCTACTTACTGTTTGTATCATACACGGCTTTAATTTTTTGGAGATCATAGAGTTCCAAGATTCATAATCACATCTCATCACTAAAAGAATTATGGACTTAAAGAGCTGATTTGCTGTTGTGGTTGTGGGTGTTGGAGAAAAGGTTGGGATTGGTAAAAATCAAAATAAAACATTGTGCAATTTCTCAAATGTAGTCTACCTCACTCTCTTCCTTTCATTATCACCATCATCGACAACAACATGGTCTTGGTCTTTTTCATCATTATCATTAGCATCTAATGTCTACTATGTGCCAGGCACTAGGCTAAGCACTTTACATATCATTGTCTCATTTGATTTACAAGTATTATTGTTATCTTCCTTCTACAACTGAGGAAACTAAAGCAGCCTGAGATTAAGAAGTTCCTTGCTTAAAGTCCCACAACTAGGATGTGTCTGAGGTTAGATTAATTGTGTCCATATAAGGAAGTATAAGGTCCACTCCTGAATTATGCCCATACAAGGGGTGGGAATACTGCATTCCAATTAGCTAGTTTTTGCGTGTAGATTGTAACCCTTGAGTAATCAGACCAGTGATGAAAAAGGGGAGGGTCCATTCATGTTGGGGACTAGGGTACAAAACAGGGCCTGTGAGCCCCCTTTTGGGGCACCCACTAGCTGCACACTAGGGTGCCTCCTTCTCATGAGGAGAAAATAATGAGCCTTTGCCACCTTCATGCTGAGTTCCTGAGAATTATTGAGAAGAGGATGGATTTTTCCCTCACACTCAGGTTTTTTCTTTTACTCCAGGCCCAGTACTCTATCCATTGCACCACTCTGCAGTGCCCTATATCTACTATATCTACACACACACACATACACACACACACACACACACACACACACACACTCTAGATTTCTGCATATAGATAAACTCCTTTACTAAGTAGCTAACTAATTAACTATACACACATATGCTGTAATAACTTCATGAGCTAGCTATTTAATTGTATAATGTCATCTATATTATGGACATTTTCCATCTATTTAGCTCCCCCCCTCCTCATTGTTTTCATACAATTTGTCTACCCTGTCTACAATGTCCTTACTCCTCATCTCCACCTCAAAAATTCCTTATCTTCTTTTGAGGTAGCATTAAAGTGCACTTCAGGTGCTGTTTCCTACCTGAGACCTTTTCTAATTTCCCTCATTGTCAGTACTTTCTTCCTCTTGAAATTACTTTTTAATGATTGTTAAAAAAAAAAAAAAGCAAAGTGGTATAGTGGTTAGAGAGCTGGCCAGAGTCAGGAAGAACTCCTGGTCCTATCTCTGCCACATATAGTTTTTATGACTCTGGGTAAATCACTTAACCTCCCAATGGCCCTGGTAGCTCCCTAAGACTATGTTGTAAAGAATGTACTAGAGAAATGTACTAGAATGGATAGAGAAAGTTCCTCATTAAAAGCTCCATGAGAAGTTCCTCACGTAAGAGGTTTACACCAAATGAAATCAAAGGTTCTACTTTAAAAAATGAAAATCTTCTGTATAGACTTTGCATTCACTTACTTATACATGTTGTATCCCTCTAGCACTGTTAGAACCTTCTTCTGTAGCTTCAATGGTGCCTTGGAGTGTATACATTTTTTAATTGATTTGAATTCCATCGGGTTGAATCATGAGGCAGAACTCAAGAACAATCACAGACTTCATTGAAGACATCCTGTAATACTATTGAGTTTCATGCAATTGAGGCATTTTCATCTCCAAACAGGAACATTTGGAGGACCTCAGTATCAGTACGAAATCACTTTTCCATTTTGGTGTAGGACGTCATAGAGTGAACAGTATTGACGAGCATACAGCTCTCTTGTTTTATTGTTAAATGCAGCTGAGTGTTTTCAGGTAAGGCAAAAGAGGTGGAGGAATAGCATGGGGAGAGGGGGAGGGGAGACAGTCTACAAATTCATCCCCAAACAGCTAAATCATTGGCAACAATGAATTAACAGATCCACCTGGGACAGTCTTCCATATTAAATGAGTGTTTTCATATTAAGTAGCTTTGTGATGGATACTTCACAGGAAGCACTGACATTCAGAGTCAAATAGAATAATTCTGTTCTCTCCAGACACTGCTTTTGGCAGTTGGTGAATCTATTATTGTATGAAGAACCAACTTCAACTGAACCCAGGCTACCTGAACCCATCCGCTCTGATTGCTTCAGGGTAATTTTAGCTCTTTTTCCTTTGCAGAAGGTGGGTCTACATCACAAAGGAGACTTTTCTCCTGGGTCTTTGTTATGGCTCAAGGTACTATTCATCCTGGTCAGACCTTAAAGGGCTCCTGGAATATTTTGTGAAAGACCTTGGCCAAATCATTAGGACCAGCTGGAAACCTTTGGCTGCTGACAAACTGATTTATCTCTCCATGGCATTAGCAACCTCATAAAAGTTAAATATGTTTTTTTATAGGGGAAAAAAGCTTTCACCCATGAGGAATGATGTACAAACAGACCTTTACCATCATTCTTTGAGGGAGGTGAGCAGTGAGAAGGGAATGCTAAGATGGAAAACCTAGAAGGAGGGAGAGAATGAAATATATTCTTTTTTAGGGCCAGAACACTAGCTATGTGACTCTGGACAAGTCATTTGATGTCTCTGGGCTTCAGTTTGCTCATTTGGAAAATGAGAAGCATGGATAGGATAATCTCTAAGGTGCTTTCAAGCTCTGATATTCTAAGATGCAGCCCTAAATAATGGAGTGATTGCTGAACCTTGAGGCAGGAATATCTGAGCCTATGGCTCACCTCTAACTCTTTCTAGTTGTGTGACTATGAGCAAATCATTGTAATCTCTCTGACCCTTAGTTGAATTTTTTTTTTGTAAAATGAAGATAATAATTACCTGTTATATTCACTTCACAAGGTTGTTAAGAGGCTCAAATAAAAGTATGCAGATAAAGAACCTAGAAAACTTTTAAGTACTGTAAGTTATGACTATATAAATTAGTTATTATTATGACCCTATGAGTTCCTCAAACAAATCCAAAGCATCAGTGTCAAAAATTACCTCCCCAAATGAGAAAGGAAAAAATTGTTCAGATAAATAAAAGTATTTACAGTATCAGATAGTTACATTGAGGCAAGATCTCACAGAATACAGATTCCTGTCTTCTTCGGCAAATCAAGGTCAATAGGACTGAGGAAGGCAACTCTGCTGGTATAGTCAAGGGCATCTTACAGGTGTTTTTTTTTTTTAATTTTGCTTCTTTTAATCAAATTCTTGGCTATTAGATTAGGTTACTTAGCCTGAGAATACCTGAACTAAACAGTGTAAGAATCATTCAATTCAGTCTCCTTAAAGATCATTTCTGTTTTGTGAAGTGCCTAAAGCTAGTTTTAATACCTGAGTGTTATTATTATGACCCTATGAGGAATAATATGGAGGTGCTAAAGAGAAGGATCTCACAGGTCAAACTAACAGCACAAGTCTAAGGACCCGAATAGTCATTTCTGAGCTATGTTGTTTCCTATTCTGATACTTCATCCTGTGGGAGGCAACCCCAGGTTTCTCCAAAGATATGCTAAGGAGCAAGAGCTCTGGTAGTATTGTTGTGTGGAAGGCTTTGACTATGTGCCCTGCAGTAGATTTTGGTCTGTCATCTGAGGACCAGTTTATCTAAATATGGAAGGGCCCATCATCTGGAGGTAAATCACAGGATAATGAGTTTTTTCCCACCCTAACAATTCACAAACTCCATCAAATAAGGTACATTAGAAAGATTCTGGGATGGCTAGGTGGTACAGTGGATAGAGCACTGACCTGGGAGTCAGGAGTACCTGAGTTCAAATCCGGCCTCAGTCACTTAACACTTACTAGCTGTGTGACCCTGGGCAAGTCGCTTAACCCCAATTGCCTCACTAAAAAAAGAAAGAAAGAAAGAAAGATTCTAATCTGTGCCAGTGCTAAGGGAATCATGCATCCTTGAAGTATTGATATTAACTTTTTGAGAGAAAAATCCATATAGGAAGATGGTATTAGTGATCCCCTTGATAAGCAATAAACTAATAACTTGATGATGAGTTAATGAAATAACACATTTCCAGAAGAATCAAACTCGCAGGTGACTCAAGGGACAAAGAAAGATGCATGATGAGTATAAGACAGTTGGAACATATTATCAATGCTGACTAATATATAAGAAGTAACATTTAAAAAACAACAACAGCACATCAAGAACATAGCTGACTAGAGAAGGAAGTATAGGCAGGTCAGTAGTAAAAGTGTAGGGGGGGGGCAGCTAGATGTCACAGTGGATAAAACACAAGCCCTGGATTCAGGAGGACCTGAGTTCAAATCTGCCCTAAGACACTTGACATTTACTAGCTTTGTAACCCTGGGCAAGTCACTTAACTCTCATTGCCCCACAAAAGCAAAAAAATAAAAAACAAAAGTGAGGAATGGTAGTTAGATAGCCCTACAATAATAAACATGAAATGCTAAAACAGACAAACAAAAAGCCACTGACAAGGATGGAGGATTTATGGACAGATCTGCCCACAAATTGCCTAGCATGCAGTCATGGGTGGGTGGGCTGCTATCTGCATCAATGGAGGGGGTAGTGCCATTCATGAAAACATTATCTTTCTTGCTCTTACTTATGACTATACGCAAATATTTACAGCACATCTGGCTGAGAGAGGCTGAGTGCTATCTGAGGCATTAAAACATGGAATTTTAATCTCATTTAGTTAGTAACTTGATGTATAATCTTAGGAAAATTTCCTCAACACTTAGGCCTAGTTTTCTCATTTGTAAAATGCAAATTTTGGAGTCAAAGATCTTCTAAATATCCCTGTAAGTGAGACAAAAATAGGGATTGGATCTGTGATTTCACTGGTCAATAGAACTCCCAGGTGAGGGAAGTTCCTATGCAGGTTGATGGCTGTTGGGCAATTTATAGTCATAAACATTTGCCTGGAACAGTGAGAGCTGGAATAGTTTTATCCCATGTTACATAGCTAGCAGATGTCAGAGGGAAGATTTGAATCCAGATCTTCTTGGCTCTAAGGCAATTTATCTACTATCCCACACTCCCTCTGAGATAATTCATGCCATTAAGGAAACCTTAAGTACCATAGAAATCTCAGCTATTATTATCACTATTTTTTCCAGCCTAATGATCTTGCAGCTACAGCTGGAAAAGAAAAAAAACAAACCAACAGATATAATTTATAAGATCAAGAGCTCTGAAAGTATAGTTAGGGAGCCTGACTCTATTACTCGTTACCTGTGTAACTTTGCGCAAAACACTTAAACTCCCTGGGCTGTTTCCTTTTCCTCTGACCCAACACAGATCTGTGTAATAAATAGTTGACCTGCCTGTGGAAAGATTTATTAGGTTCCTGCACATTCCATAACAAACAAAAAAAATGAGGTCTCAATGATCTTTTGTCTACAGTGAGAAAATCAGTGTGGCACAATGGAAATAACACTAATTCTAGAACGAGGGAACCTGGATTCAAATTCCACAAATAGACTCATTAACTATATGATCTTAGGTCATTCATATGACTTCCCTGAATCTCAATTTCTTCATCTGTAAAATGAAGAGGCTAGATAAGATGGCCTTTGAGGACCCTTTGAATCCTAGAGTCCGGACTATTGCAGATTCTCATAGATCCCATTAAAAGGTTCATAAAGTGAGGAGGAAAAATGTATTTTCAACATCAGAGTGAATCCACTAAAGGTATTCGAGAGACTAGCTCTTTTATTTTCCTGTGGTAGCTAAAATCCCCAAGGCCTACCAGAGAGGAGGTATTTTTCAAAAGCTCCAGTCAACTGGTTGCTTGAGAGATAGGGCACAGATTTCTTGCAGAGTCTCAGATGGTTGCTAAGTACTATTAAGTCAACAGTTGGCTTCTTGCCTGACTCTTAATCTTTTCACCATCTTGCTTTTAAAGAAGGTGACAAAGAAGAGACATCAATCATTTCATTGTAAGAAGACAATGGGGGCTCTCCTCATGCCTCCCCTCCCCCCAGCTCTCCTGTAGGTAGGCCTTTTCCTCCCTGTGCCATCAGTCCTCACCAGATGCAGACCATTTTATAGCAGGTTGGGACTTGTACCTGTACAGGACCTATGATTCCATTTGAATATATTTGTGTAAGATGTTGATGATTCCAACAGATTCCTCCCTCACTTACTGAGTTCAAGCAGCTTATTGTGTACTGTGAGAGCACAGGATAGGGAAGAATCTACCAAAGCTGCAGTAACCCAAAACACTGCAACAGAGACTTTATTGATTTGCTCTAATGCATTAGGAAGTAACAGGAAACTTGAGGAAGGTCATGGAAAGTACCATTGAATGGCACATATCTTTCCTTTGTCCAAGGAAACACCACTTAAGACTGCTGAGAGGAATACTAGCAGGAAGAAAGGGAAAGACTGAGCATAAGAAGATATGGAGGTAATACTAATGCACAACCTTCACAGATTTTCCCTTGGGATAAGCAGGGACTAGAGCCTTGGGGAATTAGCATCTCTGTTCATAAACAAGAGCAAATTCGGGGAAAGAAACTAGGACCCACAGTCAGGAAGGAAACTAGGAGGAAAATTGGAGCCCTTACTCCTAGACCTTTGCTCTGTTGTCTAGAGACTAAGAGGTGCTTTTCCTCAATGGTTCACTTTGTTTGGGGAGGAGGGGAAAGTTCTTAATTGTTGCAAAATCATAGAACCATGAGGTTGGGAAGATCATTTTCTCCAGTTTATTGCCTGGTATTTGTGTGCACCTTCTCAACAATCCCAGCTGGAACAGTGAAGTTGTAGAGTTGTATTTAGGTTAATAATCCCAAGAAAAATGAAAAGGAAAGTGTTTTTTTTAATGAAGTATTTTATTTTTTTCCTGTTAACATGTAAAGATAGTTCTCAACTTTTGTTTATACAAGCTTTCCAATTTCAGATTTTTCTCCCTCTCTCCCCTCCCTCCCCCCTCCCCTAGACAGCAGGTAATCTGATATAGGTTATATATATATATATATATATATATATATATATATATATATATATATATATATATAACCTATAAATATATATATATATTATATATACCTATATATATGTATATAAAACATATATATATATATAGGTTATATAATCTCTCTCTATATATATAGGTTATATATATATAAATATATTACCTATATATATATATATAGGTATTATATAACCTATATATATATATATATATATAGATTACCTGCTGTCTAGGGGAGGGGGGAGGGAGGGGAGAGAGGGAGAAATATATATATATATATATATAAATATATATATACATAATAATATTAAACATATTTATGCATTAGTCATGTTATAAGAGAAAAATCAGAGCAATGATGAAAAAACTCAAAATAGAAAAACAACAGCACCAAAAACAAAAGAAATAGTATGGTTCATTCAGCATCTATACTCCACAGTACTTTTTTTTCCCCTGGATTTGGAGATCTGGAACTCTTCTGTACCATTGCATTGGTGAGAAGAATATAGTCCATCACAGTAGATCAGCACTCAATGTTGATGATACTGTGTACAATGATCTTCTGGTTCTGCTCATTTCACTCATCAACAGCCCACACAAGACCCTCCAAATTTCTCAGAACTCCTCCTGCTCATCGTTTCTTACAGCACAATAGTATTCCATCACATTAATATACCACAACTTGTCCAGCCATTCCCCAATTGATGGCCATCACCTCAACTTCCAATTCCTTGCCACCACGTAAAGAACAGCTATAAATATTTTTGTACATGTGGGTCCCTCTCCCCTTTCCATGATCTCTTTGGGAAAAAGACCCAAAAGTGGGATTGCTGGGTCAAAGGGTATGCACAGCTTTATAGCCCTTTGGGCATAATTCCAAATTGCTCTCCAGAAGGGTTGGATCAGTTCACAGCTCCACCAATAATGCATTAGTGTTCCCATTTTCCCACAGCTTCTCCAACATTTATTATTTTCCTTTTTTGTCATTTTAGCCAATCTGATAGGTGTGAGGTGGTACCTCAGAGTTGTTTTAATTTGCATCTCTCTAATCATTAGAGATTTAGAGCATTTTTTCATATGGGAATAGATAGCTTTGGTTTCTTCATCAGAAAACTGCCTGTTCATATCCTTTGACCATTTCTCAATTGGGGAATGACTTGGATTCTTATAAATTTGATTTAGTTCCCTATATATTTTAGAGATGAGGCCTTTATCAGAAGTACTGACCATAAAAATTGTTTCTCAGCTTTCTGCCTCCCTTCTAATTTTGAATGCATTGCTTCTGTTTGTACAAAAAAATTTTAATTTAATGTAATCAAAATCATCCATTTTACATTTTATAATATTTTCTATCTCTTGTTTGGTCATAAACTGTTTTCCTTTCCAAAGATCTGAAAGGTAAACTATTCCTTTCTCTCCTAATTTACCTATGATATCACCTCTTATGCCTAAATCATGTATCCATTTTGACCTTATTTTAGTATAAGGTGTAAGATGTTGGTCTATGACTAATTTCTGCCATACCATCTTCCAGTTTTCCCGGGAGTTTTGTCAAATACTGAGTTCCTACCCTAGAAGCTGGAGTCTTTGGATTTATCAAACACTACATTACTAGTGTCATTTACTACTGTGTTTCCTGTGCCTAGCCTATTCCATTGATCCTCCACTCTATTTCTTAACCAGTACCAGATAGTTTCGATGACTGCCGCTTTGTAGTAAAGCTCCAGGTTTGGTACTGCTAACCCACCTTCCTGTGAATTTTTTTTCATTATTTCCCTGGATATTCTTAATTTTTTGTTTTTCCAGATGAATTTTGTTATTATTTTTTCTAGCTCTATAAAATAATTTGTAGGTAGTCTGATTGGTATGACACTGAATAAGTAAATTAATTTAGGTAGTATTGTCATTTTTACTATATTTGCTCTGCCTATCCATGATATCTTTCCAATTATTTAGATCTAATTTGATTTGTGTGAAGAGTGTTTAGTAGTTGTGTTCATAGAGTTCCTGGGTTTGTCTTGGCAAGTAGACTCCCAAGTATTTTATATTATCTACCATTACTTTAAATGGAATTTCTCTTTCTATCTCTTGCTGCTGGACTTTGTAGGTCATGTATAGAAATGCTGATGATTTATGTGGATTTATTTTATATCCTGCTAATTTGCTAAAGTTGTTAATTATTTCAAGTAATTTTTGAGTTGATTCTCTAGGATTCTTTAGGTAAACCATCATATCATCTGCAAAGAGTGATAGATTTGTTTGCTCCTTGCCTATTCTAATTCCTTTAATTCCTTTTTCTTCTCTGATTGCTAAAGCTAACATTTCTAGTACAATATTAAATAATAGGAGTGATGATGGACATCCCTGTTTCACCCCTGATCTTATTGGGAAAGCCTCTAATTTATCTCCATTGCATATAATGCTTGCTGATGGTTTTAGGTACATGCTGTCTATTATTTTAAGGAAAGCTCCATCTATTCCTAAACTCCCTAGTGTTTTTATTAGGAATGGGTGCTGTATTTTGTCAAAAGCTTTCTCTGCATCTATTGAGATAATCATATGATTTTGGTTAGTTTTCTTATTGATGTGGTTGATTATGTTAATAGTTTTCCTAATGTTGAACCAGCCCTTCATTCCTGGTATAAATCCCACCTGGTCATAGTGTATTATCCTGGTGATCACTTGCTGTAATCTCCTTGCTAATAGCTTATTTAAAATTTTAGCCTCAATATTCATTAGCGAGATTGGTCTATAATTTCCTTTCTCTGTTTTTGCTTTGCCTGGTTTTGGTATCACCACCATATTTGTGTCATAAAATGAATTTGGTAGAACTTCTTCTTCAGCTATTTTTCCAAATAATTTGTATAATATTGGAATTAATTGTTCTTTAAATGTTTGGTAAAATTCATCTGTAAACCCATCTGGCCCTGGGGATTTTTTCTTAGGGAGTTCATTAATGGCTTGTTCAATTTCTTTTTCTAATATGGGTTTATTTAAGGATTTTAATTCTTCTTTAGTTAACCTGGGCAGTTTCTATTTTTGTAAATATTCATCCATTTCATTTAGATTGTCAAATTTATTGGCATACAGTTGTGCAAAATAATTCCTAATTATTGATTTAATTTCCACTTCATTGGTGGTAACATCAACCTTTTCATTTTTGATACTGGTAATTTGGTTTTCTTCTTTCTTTTGTTAATAAAATTAACCAATATTTTATTTATTTTATTGTTTTTTCATAAAACCAGCTCTTAATTTTATTGATTAATTCTATAGATTTTTGCTTTCAATCTTATTAATTTCTCCTTAAGTTTTCAGGATCTCTAGTTTAGTATCTAATTGGGGATTTCTAATTTGTTCTTTTTCTAGCTTTTTAAGTTGCATGCCCAATTCATTAATCTCCTCTTTCTCTTTTTTATTCATGTAAGCATTTAGAGCTATAAATTTCCCCCTAAGCACTGCTTTGGCTGCATCCCATAGATTTTGGTATATTGTCTCATTATTGACATTGTCTTGGATATAGTTATTGATTTTTTCTATGATTTGTTGTTTGACCCATTCATTCTTTAGAATGAAATTATTTAGTTTCCAATTGATTTTCATTCCACTTTTCCATGGCTCTTTCTTAATTGCAATTGTTATTGCATCATGATCTGAGGATTCATTTACTATTTCTGCCTTTCTTCATTTGACTATGATGTTTTTGTGCCCTAATACATGGTCAATTTTTGAAAATGTGCCATGTACTGCTGAGAAAAAGGTATATTCCTTTCTATCCCCATTCAATTTTCTCCACACATCCATCATGTCTAACTTTTCTAGTAATCTATTCACCTCTTTCACTTCTTTCTTATTTATTTTGTGGCTTGATTTATCTAATTCTGAGAGGGGGAGATTCAGATCCCCCACTAGTAGAGTATTACTGTCTAGTTCCTCTTGTAACTCATTTAACTTCTCCTCTAAGAATTTGGATGCTATACCACTTGGCACATAATTATTTAATATTGATATTACTTCATTATTTACAGTACCTTTTAGCAAGATGTAGTTTCCTTCCTTATCTCTTTTAATGAGATCTATTTTTGCCTTCACTTTGTCTGAGATAAGGATTGCTACCCCTGCTTTTTTTTACTTTAGCTGAAGCATAATATATTCTGCTCCAGCCTTTTACCTTTACTCTGTGTGTATCTGTCTGCTTCAAATATGTTTCTTGTAAACAGCATATTGTAGGATTCTGGTTTTTAATCTACTCTGAAATTCACTTCCATTTTATAGCAGAGTTCATCCCATTCACATTCACAGTTATTATTACTAACTGTCTATTCCCCTCCATTCTATTTACCCCCTTTGTACTTTAACCCCTTCTTTCACCTTATTCCTCCTAACTGATGTTTTGCTTCTTACCCCTGCCTCCCCCAACCTGCCCTCTCTTTTTATCACCCACCTCTCTTTTCTTTACCCTTTTCTCCCTTGCTTTTGTCCTCCCTTCTATCAGTCCCCCCATTTCCCTTCCCCTTTTACTTCCCTAAAGAATGAGCTAATTTTCTTTATCCCAATGAATGTATATGTTATCCCCTCTTTGAATCAAATCTAATGAGAGTAGGGTTGAAACAATGTTCACCCTTCCTTCCTTTCCCTCTGTTGTAATAGGTCTTTTTTTTTCACCTCTTCATATGATATAATTCACCCCATTCCACTCCCCTTTTCTCTCCTCCCCATAGACTCCCCTTTTAAGCCATTAATTTTCTTTGTATCATCTCATCAAAGACAATTTATATTTATTCCCTCTGTGTAAAGTCCTTCTCTCTGCCCAAATACATTTACAGTTCTTAAGAGTTAGGAGTATTATCTTCCCATGTAGGGTTGTAAACAGTTTAACCTAATTGAGTAACTTTTTTTTCCCCCTCTGTTTACCTTTTAAA
Organism: Dromiciops gliroides; assembly: GCF_019393635.1. NCBI lineage: Eukaryota > Metazoa > Chordata > Mammalia > Microbiotheria > Microbiotheriidae > Dromiciops > Dromiciops gliroides. Next base: position 658,014,543 of record NC_057861.1, on the reverse strand, counting down.
ACTTCTCTTGAGTCTTGTATGTTAAGATCGAATTTTCTATTCAGTTCTGGTCTTTTCCTCAGGAAACATTGAAAGTCTCCAATGTCATTGAATGTCCATCTTTTTCCCTGAAAGAGAATGATCAGTTTTGCTGGGTAATAGATTCTTGGCTGCAATCCAAGCTCCTTTGCCTTCTGGAATATCATATTCCAAGCCTTGCGGTCCTTTAATGTTGAAGCTGCCAGGTCCTGAGCAATCCTAACTGTGGCTCCATGATATTTAAATTGCTTCTTTCTGGCTGCTTGGAGTATTTTCTCCTTCACCTGATAATTCTGGAATTTGGCTACAATATTCCTTGGAGTTTTCCTTTTGGGGTCTCTTTCAGGAGGTGATTGGTGGATTCTTTCAATGATGACTTTGTCCTCTGATTCTATAATATCAGGACAGTTCTCCTTAATAATTTCCTGGAATATGGTGTCTAGATTGTTTTTCTGATCCTGGCTTCCAGGCAGTCCAATGATTCTCAAATTGTCTCCCTGGATCTGTTTTCCATATCAGTTGTCTTTCCAATGAGGTATTTCACATTTTCTTCTGTTTTTTCATTCTTTTGATTCTGCTTGACTGAATCCTGGTGTCTCATGGATTCCTTATCTTCCAACTGTCCAATTTTAACTTTTAAGGCATTGTTTTCTTTAATGAGATTATGCACCTTTTTTTTTTCCATTTGGCCAGATGAATTTTTTAAGGCATTGTTTTCTTCAGTGAGATTATGCACCTTTTTTCCATTTGGCCAGATGAATTTTTAAGACATTGTTTTTTTCAATGAGATTATGCACCTTTTTTTCCATTTGGCCAGATGAATTTTTAAGACATTGTTTTCTTCAATGAGATTATGCACCTTTTTTTCCATTTGGCCAAATGAATTTTTTAAGGAATTGTTTTCTGCAGTCAATCTTTGTGCTTCCTTTTCCAAGCTGCTGATTCTTTTTTCATAGTTTTCATGTTTTACTTTCATTTCTCTCCCAATTTTTTCTTCTACCTTTCTCAATTGATTTTTAAAATCCTTTTTGAGCTCTTCCAGGAAGGCTTTTTGTTCTTGAGACAAATTCACCTTCTCTCATCAGGCTTCACATGTAGGCAATTTGAGGGTATTGTCCTTATCTGAGTTTGTGTTTGCTTCTTCCCTATTGATACAGAAGCTTTCAATGGAGAGGGCTCTTTTTTGCTTCTTACTCATTATTGCAGCTTATTTATTTATTTATTTATTAAGTTGAGGGCTGCTTTGGGGGCACCAGGGTCCCTGTTTTGGACTTCTTGGACAGGGGAATAGGTTCTGTTTCACTAGCTTTTTACACTGAGGACTTTAAGTGTGTGCAGTTCCCACCCCCCCTCCCACCTGCACTTCTTGTCTGAGCATGCTAGGATCAGTGGACCTAGTCGTGCCTGTCCTATTCATGGCCCTCCAGCTGGCACCTTGCCCTCTTGGCTGGTGCAGGTAGGTTTTTCCACTGTCCTGCTGGGCCACCAGATTTTTGAGCCAGGATTCAGGGGCCTCAGTTGTTTGGCTGTGGCCCACAGCTTCCTGCTGATTTGCCCCGACCCCCTCGGCTCTGGGCTGCTGCCCTGCACTGTGCCTCCCTTTTGCCCAAGTCAGACCGACCTTTTCCTGAAGTCTTCTAAATTATCTCTGGTTGGAAGACTGTGTCTCTCTGTCTTTTTGCATGTTTCAGAATCTGTCCAGAGACTTGATTTAATGTTCTTTTTGAGGTAACAGAAGGAGAGCTCAGGAAGCTTGCTGATTCCTCTCCGCCATCTTGGCTCTGCTATCAAAAGGAAAGTTTTTAATGGAAGGAAATGGTGGGAGATTGGGAAAGGCTCATATGTTAGGCTCCTTTGAGTTAAGTAATATTATGCTTATTTTTCTCAATACAGAAGACTATTGTATGTTTGAGTACTGTTCCTGAATCTATTAAACATTGACTAATCTTCCATCATATGCAAAGGAAGCCATTGTAATACATAATAGGAAATACTGAATTTGGAGCCAGATTTTAGTTTCTGGTTCTTGTACTGCTGAGATGAACTTGGGGAACAAACTGATCAGTCAACAAGCATCTATTAAGTGTCTACTATGTGAGAGGGGCTGTGCAATGTTCTGGAGATACAAGGACAAAAGTGAAAAACACTGCCATCAAGGTACTTACAGTATGTGCACATGTCCACATATACCTTTATACAGGATAAATACAGAACCTCAAGGTAACTTTAGAGGGGAAGACACTAATATGTGAGAGTGGGATCAGAAAAAGCCTCTTAGAGAAGGTGAAATGAGAGCTGAGTCTGGAAAGGAAATAAAGATTCTCAGAGGTGGTGAGGAAGGAGAGAATTGCAGGCATGGTGAAAGGCCAATCCAAAGTCACAGTGATGAGACATAGATCAGACATGAATCACCATGTGTAAGACAGAGAAAGTTGGTCAATTTGGTTGGATGAATCAATCAATTAATCAATCGATATTTCTTAAGTATCTACTATGTATCAGACATTATGCTAAGCACAAGTGATACAAAAAAGAAGCAAAAGATAGTGGCTGCCCTCAAGGAGCTTATAGTCTAATGAGGGAGACACCATATAAACAAGTATATATAAGGCAAATTATATTTAGAATAAATAGGACATAATTAACAGAGGGAAGGCACTGGAATTGAGAGCGATTGGTAAAGTCTTCCCAGAAAGGATGTGATTTTACTTGAGAATTAAAGGAAGCCAGGGAAATAAATAGATGGTATTGAGGAGAAATTATTCCAAACATGGGTAACAGACTGAGAAAAAGTCCAGAGCTGAGAGATGGAGTGTCTTGTTCACATAATTGTCACTGGATCAGAGTGCATGTCAGGGAGTAAAATGTAAGAAGACTGGAAAGGCTGGAGGAGGTGAGGTTGGGAATGGTTTTGAATGCTAGACAGAGCATTTTGAATTGGATCCTGAAGGCAACAGGGAGCCAATAGAGTTTATTGAGTAGAGGAGTGACATGGTCTGACCTATGCTTTAGGAAAGCCACTTTGAGTGAGTGTGTGGACAAAATGATGTTTAAGTAGATTGGAAATGTAAGAAGGAGAGCTGACTGTGAATGGCTTGGAAGTAAACAGTTACACCATGCCTAAGGGGAGTTTTTAGAGCACCCTATAAAGAAGAGAAAAGAACTCCCAGTAACCATAAGCTGAAAGTAAAATATCTGGGAGCTAGGTAGTGACCAAAGAGGAAAGAGTAGTATCTTGGAACAATCCCAAAACAAAGTACTGCATATGAAGTGAGTGTCCATCAATTGGGGAATGCTTGAACAAACTGTGGCATATGAATATGTTGGAATATTACTGGGATATAAAAAATAAATATGATGACTTCATAGAAGCCTAGGACTAATTCTGAGTGAAATTAACAGAGGCAAAAGAATGACCACATTTACATAAAGGAAAGAGCTTTGAAAAACTAAGAAAACTGGATTCATGCAGCAATCCAAAATGACTTCAGAAGACTGATAATGAAGCATTCTTTCCACCTCTTAGCAGATCAGTGATAGGTTGAAGCACAGAATGAGACCTATATTTTAGATATGGCTGATGTGTTGTATTGTTTTGATTTACCACATTTGTTCCTTACAAGTTAGGACTTGGGTGGTGGGTTAAAGTAAATTACTTGGTAATGATAAGGATAAGATAAGATGTTAATGAAACTATAGAACCTATTGTTTTGTTAAGGGCTAAAATTCTAGCTAGTCTGTCTAAAATATCTAATGAGTGGTCGCCAATAAATTATAAGCTTTAGCAAGAGTTAGGCTTTTAAGCATTTATTAAGGAGAATAAGAATTTGGTAAAGAGAGAGAAAGGCCTAGATTCATCTATCTATTAAAGGGAGAGCACGTTTCTAGTTCCCTTCTCCACCAGAGTCCCTCGGAAAGAGCGTGAGACCAAGCGCCAGTCTCTTCCTTCTTCCTCCCACTCACCAGCGTCACTTCCTTCTGCCCAAAGAAAAGACTCCTGGTCTTGCCCTCAAAGACCTTCGCTTCATGGGCGGAACTCTTCTACAGTAAGTCTCCAGCAGGTGGCATCATTCCAATCATTACAGTTTCCTTAGTATAAGGAACTCTCAGATAAGGAAACTCCCTTGACCAGTGCAAGTCTCTATCTTCTCTATAGCTCATAGTCTTGGAAATTTGCCTGAGAAGTTACATGATTTTCCCTGGGTCACATAGTGGTTTAGGTCAGAGGTAGATTTTGAACTGAATTCTTCCCCTTTAAATTGAGCCCTCTATCCACTATTCTACACTAATGGGCAATAATAGAGATGCAACAAAAAAGTAAGAGAGAGAGAGAGAGAGAGAGAGAGAGAGAGAAAGAGAGAGAGAGAGAGAGAGAAAAGAAAAAGAAAAGCATGTAAACAAAATATTTTAAAAGAGATCTGCTCATGACACACCAGATCATCTCTCCATTTGAATCCCAGTGGCTTCCTAATGATGGCAATGTTGTTGTGCCTTTTTGTCCTTCATTCTCCAAGAGAACCATGACAATGGGAGGTGATGTCATGACTTGCAATTAATTGGATTTAAGTGATAAAGGGCTATGCAATGGCAGCAGCATCACTCTATCCTCCAGAGCCATCTGGGTTCATTAGCAAGATATACATCAAGACTACTAGAGATAGCCTTTGATGTTTGAGGCAAATATGGTTAAGTGACTTGTCCAGGGTCACATAGCTAGTAAGTGTCAAGTGAATGAGGTCATATTCAAACTTTAGTCCTTCTGATTGGAAGACCAGTGTTCTATCCAATGTACCAACTAGTTGCCCCATGACAACACCTCCACCCAAACAACCCCTTCTTCCTATTAGTGAGTTCCTCCCTGAACTTCCATTTGAAGATGCACCTACGTCAGTCATGTCCTTTTCCAACCAAGAACAGGCTATTACTCCTGGGACTACTTTTTTGCCCTGCTCCTGCATGGGGATCTTCCTCTTCCCCTTTCCAGCTCCTATATGTGTGTTGCTTTCTGCCACTAAGCTTCTTAAGGGCAGAAACTACTTTCTTATTGCTTATATTTTTATTCCCAGTGCTTAATATAGTGCCTGGTATACAGTAAACACTTAATAAATGCTTTATCTATCTTATTCATCTATATATAGAAGACAGCAAAAGGAAATTCAAAAGGGCACACACATGAACAGGGTAATCTTATTTACTATAATATTCAATGTAAGGGGCAGCTAGGTGGCACAGTAGATAAAGCACCAGCCCTGGATTCAGAAGTACCTGAGTTCAAATCCGGACTCAGACATTTGACACTTAACTAGCTGTGTGACCCTGGGCAAGTCACTTAAACTTCATTGCCCTGCAAAAATCACACACACACACACACACACACACACATATATGCATATACATACATATACATATATATTCATTGTAACACTTAAAAATAACAAACTGTACATAACGAAAAAGTGAGCTTCGTGTGGACATACACTGTGCTTTTGCCTTTCTTCATAACTCCAACACTTAATACATTGATTGGCACATAGTAAGCACTCAATGTTTGCTGACTAATTTTTCAAGGAGGTTGACTTAAAAGGAGAGCAATTTGGAACTATGCCCAAAGGACTATAGAACTGTGCATACCCTTTGATCCAGCAATACCATTGCTAAGTTTATATCCCAAAGACAGCCCAAAAAAGAGAAAAAGATCTATTTGTACAAAAATATTTATAGCAGCTCTTTTTGTGGTGGCTAAGAATTGGAAATCAAAGGAATGCCCATCAATTGGGGAATGGTTAAACAAGATATGGTATGTGATTGTGGTGGAATATTATCATACTATAAGAAATGACAAGTAGGATGATTTCTGAAAGGCTTGGAAAGACTTGTATGAATTGACGTATAGTGAAGTGAGCAGAACCAAGAGAACACTGTGCACAGAGACAGCAATATGTTTGATGAAGAACTGTAAATTATTAAACTATTCTCAAGAGTACAATGATCCAAGACAATCCCAAAGGACTCTTGATGAAACATACTATCCACCTCCAAAGAAAGAAGTGATATTGATGGAACACAGACTGAAGCATGCTATTTTTCACTTTCTTTCATTTTTTTCTTTTATCCAAGTTTTCATTTACAAAATGACTAATATGGTAATGTTTCACATAATGGTACATGTATAACCCATATCTACTTGCTGCTTCAGGGAGGGGGGAGGAAAGGGTGGGAAGGAGGGATAAAAATTGTAACTCAAAACTATAAATAAAAGTGTTTATTACTTTAAAAAAAGAATTTAAAACTATATATATATATTTAAAATAAAGAATTATACTCTTGCATATAGACACATAAAAAAATAGTAGATATTTGGTTAATAGGATTGTGACTAGCCCCAGAAGTACTCCAGCAATTGTCTAGCAATAATAGGAAGTATCTGGGATTAAGTTCCACTAAGTTTGAGTTTTTATAAACTTTTGCTACCATCTGTCCAGGACTCACGAAACAATTTCCTCCAAGGCATCTCTCTTTGTAGTGTTTTTCAGTGTTCATATCTAAAATAATGGGTAGCATTCCTCATGCCTTCATTAGATAGTAGCAACTAAATATTGTGATGGATTCAAATTCACTATGGTTATCTGGTAAATCATAATTTCTAATGTACAACTGAAAATTAAATATTCCTGTTTTGTTGGGGGAGGGGAGGGTGGAGTATAAATTTTTTTTGACAATCCATAAAGGAAAACTAAATGGATAAAGGATATTCTTTGTCCATACTATGATACACAGTTGGATGGACAGTATTGAGTTAGCCATCAGTATATACATCTTGAAAAACACTTCAATGGTACAAAGTGCTGAAACATGAGTTAAATCTAAAAAATAGTGTCATAGATTGCATTTGGAAAATCAAACGGCACATTAAACAATTTCAAACTGCTTTCTAAAACAAATAAAACATATTTTTTTAACCATAAATATTTTTCTGGTGATATTATATGATGATAATTTCTGGGAGGAAAAACCCTGATAATTTTAGGTGATCCCAAAAGCAATGGAAAGAAACATGATGGGTATAATTAACTATAGCATATTACCAGTGATGAATTTAGATGTAAGGAATGGCTTGAAAGACATCACCCAGGTAAGAGGATGTAAGTTGGACAAGTAAGGAGAACAAAGAATAGCAGATAGAAAGTGGGAATGCTGTTCTCTTACTGATTTAATATAAAAAAAGACTACATGGAGGGCAGCTAGGTGGTACAATGGATGAAGCACTGGCCCTAGATTCAGGAGGATCTGAGTTCAAATCCAGCCTCAGACACTTGACACTAGCTGTGTGACCCTAGGCAAGTCACTTAACCCCAAATGCCTCACCAAAAAAAAAAAAAAAAGAGCCTCTCCCCTAAACAGGAAGGTTATAATTTGGGGCAGCTAGGTGGCACAGTGGATAAAGCACTGGCCCTAGATTCAGGAGGACCTCAGTTCAAATCCAGTTTTAGACACTTGATGACACTTACAGGCTATGTGACACTGGCCAAGTCACTTAACCCTCACTGACCCACAAAAAAAGGCCTACAGGAAGACTTCTAATCATGTTGGGTGGATCACCCCCTCCCATAAAGTAAGGCTTTCCTATTTATGGAAGAATATAGGGAAGAGTTGCAAAGGTTGAGATGTGGCAGCATTGACCTCTGTGCCATTGAAGACAGCACTCCCATTGATGAAATCATGTATGCATTGAAATATATCATTTTTTCAGGACAGGTATAAGGAGCCAGGGTAGGGGGCTAGATACAATATGTATGCATACACAATTGATTTGAAAAGTTTGCTCATGAGGAGAAAAAGATATGAGTTATTTAAAAAAGAAAAGATGAAGAGAATTTCCTTTTTAGACTATATGATTTCGTAGTTCTTTAAGTAGTAATGGCTTTGTATTTGTACACAAAGATTCCCACAAAGATCAAATTTACAAGTGGCAAGGCCAAGATTTTATAAAGAGAGAAACAAAAACTGAGATTTTAAATGATATACCTGAGGTTGTACAGTGATTTAGTAGATAAGACAGACTTAAAACCTTAATTAATAAGAGAATCAAAGAGACCCAAAGTTGGGAGGAACCATGAATTTCCTCCCCATAAATCTGGACATGTAGGCCTCTACTTCCTCTTCATCAGTACACAAAGAAATTATTACCTATTCTGTCAACATATAAAGCTCTTCCTTTCTTCTGTGGTTGTTAGAAAAATGGACTAAATATCCCTTAGGACCATAATAGGTTCAGAACAATCTTGATAGTATCAATTTCATGGGCCCAATTACCATTTTAGCCATTAGCTTGATTTGTCTCTGTTGCTATAAATTATACTCAGACTCAGAAGCCCAACTTGCAAATATGTGTCTTCATCGATGAAGGGCAAGAGAGGTTGGCCAGAATCCAAATCTTCTACTGTATAAAAATTAAAACAATTGAGTAGTGTTATCGTCTTATATGATCAAAAGCATCAAAATTGTAATTATTTCTTTTCAATTAATTGACAGAAAGGGAAGTAATATGGCATAGTGGAATACCACTGTTGGGATTGGAATTAGTTGGCACAGGTTCAAATCTTTGCCCTAACACCTATGGTTTATATGACCTTAGACAAGTCATTTAACTCCTTTGGGATTCCATTTCCAGAAGTGTAAAATCAGGAGATTGAAGATGACCTTAAAGGTCCCTTTCCTTTCCATCCCCTAAGGCTCCTTCTCTCTCCAATCCTGTAATCTTATCTATTAAGCATCTGCCATAATGTGTATAAGGTATTATGCTGGGCTCTGTTAAGATCATATGCATTTTTAGACTCTCTTTCCTAGGTACAATCCTAGGGGTCTAATTCATAGACAAGTGCCATAAAAAGAAAGTTTCCAAAACTCTTAATTCATGTCAGTGAGTTGCTTTCTCCAGTTATCCAACAATCAAAAACAGACCTAAAGTCCTGAGATTGCTGAATTCCAGACAAGCAGTGGTATATCACATTTATAATTGCCTCTCCATTTGAATAAATGAAGATCATCTTCTGGTCTGAGAGCCAAAGGCAGAAAAAAACCAAATTCCACCCTGAGCCTTCCTTTCTGCCTCATTTCTCCTGTGGAATGAATAAGTGATATATTGAACCAGACGCTATTATGAGAGCTGATCTGAATGTTCTTTGCTTCTTTCATAAGGCTGACCTAGGATTCTTTCTCCTAGGTTAGAGCCAACCCTGCCTAGGATTTGGCATGTCAGGAACATTGGTCCAATGGGCCAAGGAAACCTCATGGCCTCATTTGTGTGTAGTCTAAACTTTGGTCAAGAAATATACAGAGACCAGTGTTCATGTCATCTTAGTGAGACAGTAAGGATCAAATGTAGCATAATGGAGGAGGAAGGAGTGAGAGAACATTGATTTTGGGATAAAGTTTAGCATCTGTTCCTTGTTATATGTGAAAACCTGAAGAATTCACTTGGCCTCTCTGAGACTCAGTTTCTTCATCTGCAATATGGGGATAGCAAGTTGGCTTCATAGGATGGTTTGGAGGTCTCAAATGAGATTCGAAAAAGTGCATTATAAACTGTAAAGCACTTTATTAATGTAGTCCATTATTGTTACCATTACTAATATCACATTCAATGCTACTGTACTATTAATAGAAGTACCTGCTACCCCAAGTGATTTCTGTGTGTGTGTGTGTGTGTGTGTGTGTGTGTGTGTGAGGCAATTGGGGTTAAGTGATTGCCCAGGGTCACACAGCTAGTAAGTGTTATGTGTCTGAGGCAGGATTTGAACTCAGGTCCTTCTGAATCCAGGGCCAGTGCTATATCCACTGTGCCACCTAGCTGCCCCCCAAGTGATTTCTTTAAAGGAGAACTTCACAAATTCCTTTATGAGGGATTTCTTCTACCAAAAAAGTTCTACCTCTCCTCTGAAACTTAATAGTTATAATAATTGCCCAGAGCACTGATAGATGAAGTGACTTATCTTTATACAACTGATATGTGTCAAAGTAGTAACTTTAATTCATGTCTTCTTGACCAGCTTCTGTGTTGCCTTTAAATGAGGTTACAATGGATAGAGTGCTGGGCCTGGAGTCAGGAAGATTTGAGTTCAAATCCAGTCTCAGACACTTAACAGCTGATCCTGGGTAAGTCTCAACCTCTCTGTCTCATTTTCCTCATCTGTAAAAAGGGGATAATTATGACATTTAACTCTCAACATTATTGTGAGGATAAAATGGAAATACTTTTTAAAAATCTTAATAATATTTTATTTAAGAGGGGAATTTTTTAAAATCACTTTGCAAGCCTTAAAGTGCTATAAAAGTCTAGCTATTATTACCTTATCAACATGACACCATGGTTGTATAGTACCTTGTAACAGTAAAACCCAATTTAGCTATAGATTATAATGTATGGCATACATCTGACTTTTAAAAGTGTTTATACATGTTATCTTATCTGAGTTTCACTTTTAGGAAACTAAGGTATTGTGTGTATAGTCAAAATCTTGATGATCTTAGCATCAAGAAACATGGAGTCAAATACCATCTCTGATTTTTATTTTCTATGTGCACATAGACCTATAGTTCTAACTTTCACAGGGTGGTTGTGAAAAAAAAAAAACACTGTATAAACGTTAAGTATTTTTTTAAATTATGAAGTTAATGGTAGAGCTATTACTAGAAGATCCCAAGTGTCCTGACCCACTGGGCAGGGCTCTTTAAAATAATAGAAGTTGTATCTAGAATTGGCAAGGTTCCCCAGTAGAAACTAGTAGTGTGATTTGTATAAGTCCTTCAATACTCATCCCTGCCACTGCCACTGACCACAAAGAATTCTATGCCTAACTGTTATTAATTTCTAACTTATCACCATTTAAGACCCTGTGGAATTGATAAGTATATAATGGAACTGAGAAAGAGTGAATTTGGAAATACTAAAAGAGAGAAGTTTTACAGCACACTCAACAAATGCTTATATCATATACCTATGTTGGGGTATATGGGGTGTTCAAGGAGGACTAGCACTTCTGGTATGATGGTTTGCTGAGTCCTTTTCAGGGCTGCTCATTCACCTCTGGTGTCTCTCTGGTACCCATGTCTCACTTGTGGCTTCAAGAAACTGTAGCATACACAGTGGCCACACCCAGGTAAACCATCTCAGTAGATGGGCTAAGTCTGGTTGTGGAGGGTGTGGAGACCAAGTAAGTGAAGTTTCCCTTCTGGAGGAATGGGTGGATGAGGGCAATAGATTCCAATGGCCATGAAGACAACTGAAGCAGATTCTCTGAAGCACTTAGAGTTTGGTCAGATAACTAAGAAGCCACAGTCACCCACTGCATCCCAGGCCATGGCCGGTCATTCTAACTTTTGTCTTGCCACTAGACTTTGATGACTCTGGAAGAGAGAGTGAGGCTGATGATTCTGTGCAATTCTGCCTCACTTCAATTTAATTAACATATGTGTCAAGGCATCACCCTCTGTTGTCATTCTTCCTCTTCCTAACCAAGTTCAACAATATCCAACAATATCAAAGGTGACTGAGTTAAGCTTACCTTCATAAAAGGTGAGAGGTGATTGCTGCTTCTAAGAAACATGTACAAGAGATCATGAACTGTCTAAGTAATGAACAGATGATGCCAAAATAAGGAAACTGAAGTGAATCTATAGAAATTTGAGTTGGACAGGAAACTGAAGGATTTAGGGTTAGAGGTGTTATTTTCATTATCACCTTTGATTGATGATAAATATTTGAAAAGAGAAACAAAACATATAGCAAAAGATCAGGTGGCTAAAAGGATGGTGCCAAAAATAGAAATTTGGCATTCTAGGATAATGGTATATTCTTATGAATATGTTGAGATCACATTTAGGGATGGAGTGTATTTAATGAGGGCTAGGAAGGATGACTTTGACTGAATTATTCAATTAAGAAGGCTTTCAACTGAAAAAAGGAAGGGGAGGCATTAAAGTACCTAGATATACAATCACTAAAACAGACATCATAGAGAATAAACACATTCAATAAGCAAAATGAATAAATAAAAATATCAATAGACTCAGTCAGTAATTCACAGGACACCATAACCAGGAAGAGGAGAAGAAACAAAACTTATAGCCTCAGATATCTATACATCAATTCAGTTGAACAAACATTTATCTAATGCCCACAAAGCATGAATGCACAGGGTATAGGGAAACACATTTAGTGAGCCAGTGATCTTAATAAAAGTGAATAAATGCCACTCCGTAGTAATAACCAAATATTGGTGGGATGTTACTTATAAATGGAATATAGCAATTGCAGCATATAAGGCTTCTTCAAAATGAACAGATTAGATAAAAGGGCAGCAGGTAAGTGTTTCAAAATGCTATCAACATGATCACAAATAATTCCTATGAAAAATAAAATGCAGTGGTATGTAAAGAGACTAACATGAGTATAAAATTTCTTCACCAATGAGCTCAAGTACAGTGTCCCAAAAATCTTGGGGCAGATGTAAGGTTTAAGTGTTTTCAGACAACCAATAGAAAGTAACCATGGCAACAAAGGCAGGTAACTGAATGTTAATGCAAATAACTGTATTGTCTTATAAGAATTTTATGGGGGGGGGGGTCGGCAGCTAGGTGGTGCAGTGGATAAAGCACCAGCCTTGAATTCAGGAGGACCTGAGTTCAAATCCAGCCTCAGACACTTGACACTTACTAGCTGTGCAACCCTGGGCAAGTCACTTAGCCCCCATTGCCCTGCAAAAACCAAACAGACAAAAAAAGAATTGTACCAGGAAGTTGAAAGCCCTATAGGATGAAGGGTTGTGTAGTAACTACTAAAGACAAAAAAAGTATTTTAAAAATTCTTTTTAAAGCACTCTGAGGCCCACGGAAACATCAAGGAAGGTATAAGACCATTATGGGATCATGGGTTGATGCCAATGAGATAGTGAATGAATGAATGAAAAACATTAATTAATCAAAACACTGTGTTAAGAATATGATAAAGAAGAGAGTTGCTCAACTCCATATAGTTAGTGGCTGAGCCAGTACTAGGCTCTCAGTCTAAGCCCAGCTGTCTTTCCATGATACCTTTTTGCCTCCTATTCTTGAGCCATCTTTATGAATCTTAAGGAACATCTGTTTTCTCCAGAGAGCCTGGGCATGGGTAAGGTCAAAGGGAGGTGACTTAGGCTGTCCTCCTAGGCTTAGAACAAGGACATCCTTCTATAATTCATTGTTGTAGCTTGGGAATTATGGCTTCATTTTGCTCTTGATATGCAGTTCAGAAACAGCTGCCAGCTCAGATCCATCTTTGTCAAACACTGTACTTTTTCAGGAGTCTGCAGGCAGGTTAAAAGTGAAGTTCAGTGCCAATGTTATTGACATAGCATTGTCTGAAGTTTTATATTCATTTTTCATTTGTAGGAGAGCAGAATGCCCAATAATGGAAATCACCCTCTTTCATAAGAATTAAAATCACAACAGACACCTTCAATTAGGTACAGGAAGGTCATCCTGGTAGCTCATGAGGTCATGGAGGTTCAGTGGTCAGAGGGTTTGGGCATAATAATCTGCCTTGGGGAACTGGAGGCTTCTTCTGCTGTTGCTATTTCTTTGATTTCTTATTTTCCTAGGATGACCTCCCTTTGCCACTAGCCTATCTTTCTCCTGGAGTAGGATCTTCCATTTCTAGTTTTTTCCTCCATATCCAGTAAGACTTCCATAACCATATTGGTTGAAACCAGATTTATATGGTTCTAGTAACCTCTGCAAGTCATAGGGATCCATGAAAGAAAGAGTGGAAACCATAGGAGTCCCAAATCTGCTTTTACATTCAAGGAAGAAGAGGAAGAATGTTGTTCTCAGCTGCCTATCAGTTGATGAGTACTTGTTTACCATTTACTATACGCCAGGCACTGTGCTAAGAACTGGGGGGCACAAAAAAGTAAAAAATTAAAATATAGCCTGGATCCTTTCGTCAAGGAGCTCACATTCTAGTTGACTTTTAGAGAGTACCCACTTCACCCAAACTCTTTCTCTTTGAAGGGGATCTCCATTTGATGAAGATTAATACCCCAGCTTGTGACTAATTAATTGTTCTCACAGCTCTGGGTTTTTGTTTTTGTTTTTGTTTTTTGTTTTTTGCTTGTTTGTTTTTGAGGGCAAGGAGGGTTAAGTGACTTGCTCAGGGTCACACAGCTAGTAAGTGCCGAGTGTCTGAGGCTGGATTTGAACTCACTTCCTACTGAATCCAGGGCTGGCGCTTTATCTACTGTGCCACCTAGCTGCTGCCAACAGCTCTGGTCTTTAGGAAGAAAATAAAAAGATTGGAAACCTTTCTCTTTGGAATGTTGGCAAGAAATTTCTAACCTATACAATTAGAGATAGAAATTCATTCTTTCAATAGTTGTAGTTCCACCAGACAAATCAATACATCTCATTCATGGATTCATCCATCCACTTATTCGTTTATTCATTAATTTGTCTATCTAATATATCTATATCTTATCTATCTTATCTATCATCTATCTACATATTTCTTAACCTATCTAGCTATCTAATCTTTCTGAATATCTGCTTATCTATCTATCCATCTATCAATCTCTCTATCATATCAATCTCTTTGTTTATGTTTGTCCATCCATCCATCTATCCTCTATCTATCTATCTATCTATCTATCTATCTATCTATCTATCTATCTATCTATCTATCCTCTATCTATCTATCTATCTATCTATCTATCTATCTATCTATCTCTCCATCTTTTTGAATATGTATTAATATGGTACAAGCCAAACTCCTGCAGTTATATGAGGATTTCCTTCCTTGCCTGAAGAATCTTGTTTTTCTTTTAGTAACTTGCTTTCTTTTAGTAACCCCACTAGCCCAAACAGAAGGTTAAGACTTGCTTGCTTAAGCCAAGATCCCTGCTTCCTTGTTAGGAAAGATAACTTTCTCTGCTAAGGCCCCCAAACATGTTGATGACAGAATCTTGAGGCCCAGAAAGTGTCAGATTGAAGAGAAGGGAATATGTATTGATACATGGCATTTCCTATGGGAAAATCCCTGGCCAGGAGTCCCTCTGCCCTCACCAGATGAGGTTCTCCCAAGGTGTTTGAAATCCTTTTTTCCTGACTCAAAAATTCAGGTGAAGTGTAGTGTTAAATAAGTTTTAGTTTTGCTCTAAGAAACATCTATTTTATTTTTTTTTAGGTTCACACCACTTCATTTTTAATTAAAATCATTGAATTGATTTGCTTAAAAAGAAATACTAGAGACTCTTACTTTGTACACTGAGAACTAAATTATCATTTGAGGGATTAGAGATGCCTCTCTTTTGATTTTAATAAAGATTAGAAGAAAAAAATCACAAAGGGATGCATCCATCTAACCCAATATAATAAATTGGACTGTTTCCTCCCTTGATTAAAAAAGGGAACAAATGTATTAAACAAAGAGTATGTATTTGACAAACTAGCTCTGTTCTTGGTATGGATTTTCAAGGGGATTTGGGAAGTTGTAACCATCCCTCCTACCCACCCCCTCCACCATGTCTGGTTTTAATTGTGTATATTAAAATTAGTCCTCAACTAATTTGTGTGGATATGGTACTTGTATTTGCTTTTATTCTCATCAATAGATTCTTTAAAAATATAGGGAGAAGGGGCAGCTAGGTGGCACAGTGGATAAAGCACTGGCCCTGAATTCAGGAGGACCTGAGTTCAAATCTGGCCTCAGACACTTAACACTTACTAGCTGCATGACTCTGGGCAAGTCACTTAACTCCCATTGCCCCACAAAACAAAACAAAAAAACAAAAAGAAAGAAAAAAATATAGGGAGATACCCAGGACTGGCTGTGTTAATCTGCCCCTTTTTCATGCACGTGGACTTACTTGATAGGCTTTACTGGAGATGCTGAGATTATACTGCCAAAGTCTATCATCTTGAAGGTGCTGCTTGATTTTCATGTATCATGAGTACTTTTAGGCTTGGTGTAAACCTTCAAGTCATATGTGGCTCTTTTCCAGATAGAAATGAGGCTTTCATTCTACTGTGGCTTTTGCATATCATTTCTAGTCTTTTTCCCTGAGAGAAGGGATTTGGAAGTAGATTAATCCACCTTGGTGTGTACCTAGAACCTTCAAACTTGGGAGAATAAATAGACACTTCAAGAAATGTTGGGAATGGACTGATGGCTCCTATGTTGGCAGCATGCTAAGAAATGATGCTCTGAGGATGAGAACTATGTGGTATCAAGCCCCAGATCCAGATATGATTCTAGTCATCCATACTTTCAATTTGTTTCATTGCTAAACTATCTTGATTTTCAACTTGAAGCTAAAATCTCCAGGCCTCTGAGGTCTGCACTTAGCCTAGCTGATCATAGAAATGTGCTTGGACCCTACTGCCCTTTCTTGAGTGACATGCCATGCCAGGTTAGGATGGCACTTTTGTAGGCCATTCATGGAATGTTATAGCTTGGAGGAGTCTTAGAGGTTGTAAGGGGCTAAAATTCTAGCTAGTCTGTCTAAAATATGTAATGAGTGGTTGCCAATAAATTATAAGCTTTAGAAGAGTTAGACTTTTAAGCATTTATTAAGGAGAATAAGAATTTGGGAAAGAGAAAGGCCTAGATTCATCTATCTATTAAAGGGAGAGAGCATTCCTTGCTCCACTCTCAACCAGAGTCCTGATGAAAGAGCCTGAGAGAGCCAGCCTCACCCCCTCTTCCTCCTACCAGCAAACGTCACTTCCTGATGCCAAAGAGCCACATGTCTTGCCCTCAGACACCTTCTCCTCATGGCGGAGCTTTGCTACAGTAAATCTCCAGCAGTTGGCATCATTCCAATCGTTACAAGGTCATCTAGCTCTTTTCTTTAATGCATAAGGCTCTGAAGGGTATAAACCTTAGTGTTTACAGAGTCATTAGGGTAGAAACCCAGGTTTCTTGGCACAGTCCTGAGCTCATTCCAGTACACCATGCTGTTCTTATTCATCATTCATCACAGGCAGTCCATGAGCCGTGAACAGCTGACTACCAAACATCCTGTATGCATGACTGGCCGCCCTATTGGGCTCTCCCCAAGCCCTAGAGTGAGAGACATACTTCAAGCTGTCACCTTCCCTGGCCATTGCAGTTGTGTATGTATGTAGTGAGAGAGATTCTTTTCTCTCTGGGTGGCAAGCAACTCAGGTTCATGAGGGAATTTCTTTCTTTCCAGGTGGCTATAGTTCCCAGGGAGACAGGGAGAATATTCTCATTTTCTAGGTGATTAAGGCTTTAGAAACTGAAGAAAAGAGATTTGTACTCCAGTCACTTGAAGTTTCAGACTCAAGAATTAATTTCCTAATGGATACTATGTAAGGCTCTCAGGCTAGACCAAAAAAGTCTAACTTAACCGTTACTTAATGTAACAGAAATGGTTCTGATTGTTTAGTACTACTTTGACTCACATCCAGAGAAGATATTATTGAAATAATCCTTTATCTCCAAGTTTTATTATGAGTTAAATAAAAGTGCTGCTTAATTTATGTTTTCAGGATGATGAAGTAGTTCATTTCTCAAAATCTCATTAGGTAGGGGGGCAGCTAGGTGGCACAGTGGATAGAGCACCGGCCCTTGATCGGAGGACCTGAGTTCAAATCCGCCTCAAAAACTTAACACTTACTAGCTGTGTGACCCTAGTAAGTCACTTAACCCCAATTGCCTCACAAAAAAAAATCTCAATTAGGTAGCATAATATCAATATCCTCAGTTTACAGAGGGAGAAAACTGAGGCTCAGAAGCATCAAAAAGCAAATTTTAGAACAGGCCTTAAATACAGCTTGTCTAATTCTAATTCTGAATCCACCAATTTTCTTCTATATAATTATGAAAATAAACTCATGTGGTAAAACTAGAGTAGGAAATAAACAAAGATTCCTATGAAAAATAGTTTAAATAATCATAGTCTCTTGATCTATAGTTTCTTATCTAGAAAGTTTCCCGATATTTTTATATCACGAAACCCCTTTGGCAGTCTGATGGTGATGCCTTTGCACTTCATCTTAGAATAATGTTCTTATATGCATCAAATAACATTTATAGGATCACAAAGGAACCAGTTATATTGAAATACAGTTTGTGAACAATTTGGAACTATGCCCAAAGGGCTATAAAACCCTTTGACCCAGGAATATCATGAAGTCTGTACACCAAAGAGAACAAAGAAAAAAAGAAGAGGACCTATATGCACAAAAATGTTTATAGTAGTTCTTTTATGATGGCAAAGAATTAGGAAAACCGAGGGTATATTCAATGAATTGGATGGGTGGCTAAACAAGTTGTGGTTTATGATTGTTATACAATACTATTCCACTATGAGAAATGATGACAGACAGCTTTCAGAAAAACCTGGGAAGACTGAATTGATGCATAGTAAAAGTGAGCAGAGCCAGGAAAACATTGTACACAGTAATAGCAATATTGTATGATGATCAACTAAGAATGATTTAGCTAGTGTTATGGGTGAAATGGGTTACGGGTTTGGGGTAGGGGTTGGGGTTCTTAGGAATTCCTCTTTAAAGAATTATAACCCTCTTGCACACAAAAGCAGTTATAATAAGATGGTAGTTTATTTAGGGGCAAGGCAAGGGAAGGGGTGGGAGGGAAGGGAAGGGAAGTGAAGGAAAGGGAAGGGAAACCATGAAAAAATCCTTGACTTCTCATGGGAAGATAGGTATGGAACAAAGCCACGGCTCTGAGGTACTATCTCCTCGAGCAGGAGACCACAGGTACTTTTATAGGGGACTGATGGAAGTGTGACCATCTTCCTGTGGAAAGTTTCCTTTAGTGAGGAGGACCATCCCCCACTGGTGGGTAGCTGGGTGAATTGGGTGAGGGGTGGCTGTGGATCTCTCAAGCCATCTCTCTCATTCAGGATACAAAGGCAGCAGCCACACCCAAACTTATCTCCCCAGGGGTAAGGGAGATCAGAATGAAGGGTGGAGGTCCTGAAGCTAGCTCAGCCCGATTTGGTGTATCTAACTTATCTCTCTTGGTGTATCTAACCTCTGGTTTAGTTTCTCAAGGAGAAGATTCCTTGATGTGCCCCAGAGAACTTCTGGAGTGCTCTGCGCCTTCAACACTATTCTCAGCAATAAAATGATCCAAGATAATTCCTAAGGACTTATGATGGAGAATGCTATCAGTCTTCTAAGAAAGAACTGATGGAGTCTGAATGCAGATTGAAGCATACTTTTAAAACTGTCTTCCTTCCTTCCTTCCTTCCTTCCTTCCTTCCTTCCTTCCTTCCTTCCTTCCTTCCTTCCTTCCTTCCTTCCTTCCTTCCTTCCTTCCTTCCTTCCTTCCTTCCTTCCTTCCTTCCTTCCTTCCTTCCTTCCTTCCTCCCTGTCTTGCATCTGTGTTTTCTCTTGTAACATGGCTAATATGGAAATATATTTTTCATGATTGCACATGTATTATATCAAATTGCTTGCCTTCTCAAGGAGGGGTGAGGGGGAGAAGGAGAGAGGGAGGGATTGATTTTGGAACTCAAATTTTTTTTTAAAAATGAATTTTTTTTACATGTAATTGAGGAAAAAATCTCAAAAAAGTAATATTGTTATAAAGATTAAAAATGCACAGACAAGGGGGCAGCTAGGTGGTGCAGTGGATAAAGCACCGGCCCTGGATTCAGGAGTACCTGAGTTCAAATCCAGCCTCAGACACTTGACACTTACTAGCTGTGTGACCCTGGGCAAGTTACTTAACCCTGATTGCCCAGCAAAAAAACAAAAACAAAAAACAAACAAACAAAAATGCACAGACAAATGGTCTTGTATTAGGGGGACTCTAAGGTCTCTTCTAGCTTTAAAACATGAGGGCTGGAGTTCAATGTACATTGGCATAACTTTATGTTGTCATGTGAGCCTACTTTCTAAGCTGTAGGAAGTGAAACAGCCCTGCCCTCCCTCCCCCCCCCTCCCCATCATCTCCTGTCTACTGGCATTTGCTGTCTATGACTCTTATAGGCACTTGCCTTCCCGATTATTAAGTGAGTGATATTGGTCTAGGATTCCTGGTTACTAACTAGCTGTTCTTTTCCAGCCAGGGCAGAAGGAAAGCAAATGGGGTAGTATCAAAGGCTAGTATTTCTTTAAGCCTTAAATGACAATAATGGGGCTTAGCAATGGCTATAGGCACCACTTAATGACATTGACAGGACTAAAATATAGGCAGGGGTTGTTGCCAGTATAATCCTACCTAGAAGCATTAGGATGGAGGCAGGGTGATACTGAGGAAAGAGGGCTAGATCACCATCCTGAGTTTGCTTCAGTTTTTCTATGGCATTTTCTAGATGTGTGACCTTAGGCAAGTCACTTTTGTTCTGAGCCTTAGTCTTCTTCACCTCTACTGTGAAACTGGAGTGTATCTGCTGTTCAGGGAGGAGCAGCAGCTTTGGTTTGAGGACTTTTTTAGGGCTACTCATCCACCTTTGGTGTCCACCTGGCATTCAACCCTCACCTGTGGCTCCAAAAAGCTGTAGCATGTGTATCAGCCACACCCTGGATTAATGGGTAACCCACAGGCCTCAAACCCATCTGTTAATTAGGGGGATGTCTACCCTAAGCATTGTCTCCAGTGGAATGGGCAGATGAGGACAATTTATTACAATAATCATGAAAGCAGCTGAAGTAGGTGTTATGGAGAGCTTAAAGCTCAGTCAGACACTGGAGATGCCAAGATCATCCACTGTATCCTGGACTATCAGCAGTCATCTTGACTTTTGTCTTGTCACTGGACTTCAGTGACTCTAGAAGAGAGAGTGAGGTTGATGATTTTGCACAACTCTGTCTCACTTCAATTCAATTCTCAAGTGAGTCAAGACATCACCCTATTATATCATTGGTCCTTGCAGAAAATGAGGGGTGAATGACAACAATACTTTAACTACCTATCTCACATGGTTGTGAGTGGTTCATGAACTTAAAAATGCTACAGAAATGGCTGTTTATTATGATGACGACGATTATTAATTATTATTATACTGGTCATCATCATATCATTGGATGTTCCTTTTAATATTGCCATTCTAAGGACTTCCCTTTTATTGTGACCTTGTGCTATCTCAGAATATATGAGAAGAGCTTTGTTCTACTCTTGAGAATTCTAGGCTTTCAGAGAGATACTTATATTCAAATACTTCCCATTTCAGAATTCAATCCTTGTCCCTCAGTCCTTCCTTCACCAGGAATATCAATATTCCTCAGAGTGTCTTTCCCAGTATGATTCAGGCAAAGGGAATGAATGGATAGGAGATACATATAAAAAGGTCCCTGTACTCAAAATTTATTTCTAGGCAAAATTCTTAGATGCCATGGAAATAGTTAGAAATACCATAACAGGAAAAAGGCATTAAAGTCAACTCAAAGCTTCTATTCCTTTTAGGCTAAAGGATTTGAAAAAAACAACAACACTTTTTTATGGGAGACAGGAACTTTTGCAATGAAGGCAGAAATGCTAGCATTGATGCCCAGCTCTCTCCCTCCCCCTCCTGTGTTCCTACTGCTTTCTGGAGGTTTATTAGAACATTAGGAGCAGCTAGGCGCTGGTTCTCAGGAGGCATGACAGTAGTTGAAAAGACAAAGGGAAAGGATAGTGTTCATTCTAAACCTCAGAAAATGAACCCAAGGGAAAGAGGCCAAAGCAGAGAAAGAGTGGAAGAAATTAACTTGCCCTAACTAGAGTAGGACTGGGGACTGGGCACCTTTCATTATGAGGACCAAATGAAGAGGTCTCACAGCATCCCTTTTGGTTGCCACTGTGCAAGGGACTATGGGACTGTTTAATAACAACTGAAAATATGTCAATTAGCTTTGGGCATGTGGCATAGGACAGACACTTTATGAGAATGATAGGAGCAATTAGAAGAAGCAGCAATGTCTGGAAATGGAAGAATGACAAAGCCTAAGCTAAGAAGTTCGAAAAATGTGTGACACGGCAGCATGAGACAAATATTGACCACTCATTGAATTCAAATAGCAGGATGATTCCACAGTTGAGTGGGACAGCTATGGTTCAACAGAACCATGATTTAAATCATTGGGATTAGATAGATAACTCCATCTAATGTTACAAATCATAATTTTGTCACACTCTCTCATTCTGATTGATTTTTGTTTCTGTCTTTCTATAAGTCATCTTTGAGGATGAAGTGAAATACCTGAAGGAGCTATGATTTAGTCAGCATGAAACTCCCAAGGCATACTGCAACCTCATTAGATAAGTCCTGGGAGTTGCTTGAGACACACAAAAGGGAAGTGACTTGCCCAAGGTCACACAGCTAGTAAGTGACAGAAGTGGGATTTGAAATCAGGTCTTCCTTTTTCCAAGTCCATCACTCTCCCATACTAGGCTGCTTCTGAGATAATGTGTGAAAAATAGTTTCATAATTGTAAAAGACTATAACATAGAATCATGTTTCTTTTGTGACTGAGACATCTCACAGTTCCTCCAGAACAGTAGACCCTTGTCATGGGACCATAAGATTATAGATTTGGTGCCTCAGAGGTCATCCAGTCTAACCTCTTCCCCTTTTGTGAATGAGGAAACTGAGTCCCACAAGTTACTTGCTCAAGGTTACCCAAGTGACAGAGCTGGGATCTGAACTAAGGACATCTGACCAGAGCTGTAATCATTTCCCTATACCTTCCTGCCTCCTCTCCCACCTATGGCCCTGTTTTCCCAGGGAGGCTTCCTTTTTTTTTTTTTTTTTTTAATGATTTACTTCCTGCATCATGGGAACCCTGACAAGAGGCCTCTCACTCTGACATAGGCTCATGTTTAAAAGCTCCCTGTGTTTTGCTCAGATGGACAGAACTCTGGCAACAACACACCAGTCTGAGAAATGTTCATAGGGGAGTATTTAAGTCTCTGCCCACTCCTTTCCTGGAGGTAGTGGTTTTTAAATAATTAATGTCTGTGTTCAGGACCATTCGCTTCAATTAATTGTACCAGCATGGCAACGTTTATGTTGATGAGAATGATGGGAGTTCCCTCTGACCTGGGGAGGCCATCAGGTGTCATGATAGGGTCCTCAAAAAAGGGTAAGAGCAAAGCCTCTGAGGTTTTCTAAGTTTGTGGATCACCAGGTTTTGTTTCTCTACTCTACAAATTTCTCTCAGAACTCAGAAGGCCTTCTTTATTTTCTCTTCTCACGGCTTTGCTTTGGCTTGGTTAAGGGTTCAGTGTTTCCTCAAATTAAGGAATGAAGCTGCTCCAAGTGCTTTTGTTCAGTGTCTCCAGGATGACCTTTTCTGATAATTCCTCTTCCCTCCCTGGTGCTGGGCTTTGCTGGTATTCAGATTCAGGGCCTCCTTGGATAATCGGAATCCATTATTTTCATTGTCAGGCGAAAGCGAGCTTTTTTTTTTTCTTTCTTTCCTTTTTTCATGGAGGAAAGGCTTCTGGGTGAGTGATAGGTGGGATTCCCATTGCTCATGGTAGCTAATCCAGACAAGCTCCTATTTCCTTTTCCCTTCTCCATAGGCAAATGTGAATGTGTGTATGTGGCCATTCAGTAACTCTAAGATAAATACAGTCACTCTCTCAAAGCCTTTGTTCCAGCTTCTCTTTACCACAGAACACAGGAACAAACACTCGAGGATAAAGCAGCATAGAGACATCCTGGTTTCTTCACTTGGAACTTTGGTGAAATGATTCTCTGGAGTTTTAATTTCCCACATACAATCACTGCTTAAGGACTAATTCTTCTGTGCGTGTGTGTGTGTGTGTGTGTGTGTGTGTGTGTGTTTGAAAAGTTTGAGGAAACTTTATTCTGCCACTTTTGAAGGTAGAAGAACATATTTTTGTACTCAGGAGACAATCTGGAACCTGTTTTCCCCTTTTCTCTGTTGCATGGCTAATCCCAAAGTGCCTCAAGCTTCATTAGCAAAATCTTTCCATAAATGTGGTCCTTACTAAGGAAACATTTCTTGAGATATTTGCTGTTTGAGTATTTCTGAAAAATAAAACCACACACACAATAGCAGATGTGTGTCGCAAAAATCACCAATTTCCCCAACTCTCCCTGCACTAGACTGTTTGCTAACAGGATTCAGTCAACATAGTGTTGGTCAGAATGCAGCCCTGATACTTTGGGTCATAGAAGAAAAGAAATTAGAGCCAGAAAGATGTTAGCTGCCATCCACTTCATCTCCCTCATTATATAGATGGGGAAACTCAGACCCGGGAAGACTGTGACTTGCCCAAGCATTGGAACTCCAGTTGTCAAATTCCAAATGCAGCACTCAGATATCTCCTCTGTACAGCAAGACTTGTGTTATATTCCAAGATCTATCACTGACTCATTCGTATTAATTCTCCCTTTCTCCCTCCCTCCCTCCTATCTTTCCCTCCAGACTCTGAAGTAGCAGGAATTAGAGGTATGAGCCAATGAGTATGATTATTTTGGTGACTTCATTGATTACCATGACTTCAATGATCATTTCTATACAGACAATCCCCAAATCTTTATCTTCATCCCAGCTTTTCCTTCTGAATTTCAGGCCACATTTGCATCAATCTGTTGGAAACCTCCACCAATATATCCTAAAGTCAGTACCTGAAGTCAGCATGTACAAAGTTTGACTCATCATTTCACCCCCTTTATATCTGCCCCTACTCTCAACTTCCTTATTTCAGTTGATACCACCATTATCTTCCCAGATACCCAGATTCAAAACCTCAGAGTCATCTTTGATTCTTATGTCTTCCTTATTCCCTCATATCCAACCAGTTGCCAAGTTCTGTTTCTTCTATTTAAACAATATCTCTTGTATTTGCTCCTTCCCCCTTACTCATACTGTCACCACTCTATTTCAGGCTCTCATCACCTTTCCTCTGGACCACTATAAGTCCTAATAGTTCTTCTGCCTCTAGTTTCACTTCTCTGTAATTCATTCTTCAAATTGCTACCATATTGGTCTTCTTAATTCACATGTCTCATCTGGTGACTTCACTATTCAGAATCATTTGGGGGCTCCCTATTGCCTATAGGATTTTATCCTGACACTCCTTAGTCTGACATTTATTTGTGGTAATGGAACAGCTCAATGGACAGTCCATTCAATCTCCTTAGAATAGGCATTCTTCATTCATCTGGATTTTCCTGTGTGGATTGTTAGAGTGGATGCTTTTTTTTTTTTAAGTTTTTACATAGTTTATTTATGCTCTGATGAAAAAAACATCTTCATGGATAAACATCCTCCATAGTGCCTTTTATTCCTTCTTTTTGCCAGCACCAACATTTGCCTTTGCAGTACCCCTGACTTTCTTCATTCTGAATCTTGCGTTCCCTTTCGCTGCTTTCTTGACGTCTTTTTCTTCTCATACAGGCCATGCCTTGCTAGTCTGTGCTTTGGTTCATTTTTCTTTGCATAATCAAGGGAATCAGTAATCATGCCAAAGCCTGTTGTTTTGCCACCACCAAAATGGGTTTCTGAATCCAAAGACAAAAATGACATCTCAGTTGTCTTGTACATCTTGGCCAGTTTTTCTCGAATTTCAGTCTTGGCACTGTGGCCTTTCCAGGATGAAGGACATCTATAACCATCTGTTTACGCTGAAGAAGTCTGTTTGTCATGAACTTCCTGGTTCTGATGGTTACAGTGTCATTCATGGTGGCGGCCGGCTCCTCAAGCAGCAGGAGAGGCAAGAGTGGATGCTTTTAAATGGTTCTGGGTCACATTAATGGTGCAATCAACAGAATGTCTTCCCCATTCAGGAGCATCTCACCATTTTCAGGGAACTTTTCTTTCATGAGAAATCTGTTGGATATCCTCTATGACAATGGTATATATATTTTTTGTTGAACTTATAACTCCCTGTTGACTGCCCTGCTTAATATTGATATGATAATAATGGTAATTAATTAATAATAATAATAGCTAGCACTTATGTAGTTTTTTAAGCTTTGCAAAGCACTTTGTATATGTCTCATTTGATCTACCAATATTATATCATTATTTAACATCTTCCAAATAAAACTGTATGATCTTAACATATGAATGGGTGACACCTTGTTGGCGTAGAGCCTCACACATTCCCTAAATGTGGGTCTCCATACATAGTCCCTGGTTAAATGTGTTCTCTTGTTCTCTTACCCCACTAGTGATAGGGCATCTCTAGGACAGAGTATCCCAAGTGTGCCAGGGGAAGGGAGCTTTTTTGTCATTTTAGGCACTCGTCTGCTTGCTTAAATATGCCTTTCAATTTGAATTTTGTCTTCTGGATGTTTAGCAATTACAAACATCAGTGGAAACTGGCACACATGTAAAAGGGTACTGCATGTGAATTGTTTTTATAATTGTACCTCAACATTGACTGTACCATGAGCCTCATCCCTTAAACTTCTCTCCCCTCCCAGTGTGCTGAAATATACAAATCCTACTCCTTGTGTAAAGTCTCAGTTCTGTTTCTCACCCAAATCAATTGCTACTGCCTAAGATGTGATCTTCCAAAGTAGCGCTTTAGCCCTAATAATGTTAACACACACACACACACACTCACACACACACACCAAGCACCAGTCTATACCTGCCCCCTGTAACATGCCATATAATATCATGATTGCATGGAACCAATTAATGACACAAGGTGAGGCATAGCTTTATTTCCTTTGCATCCTCTCCTATCCCCACCATCAGAACACTAGAACACTTAATCAATCCATTCACTCATTCAGCAAACATTTATTATCTGCATAGTCCAAATTTATGATGCTAATTCTCTTCTTGACCTTGTGCTATGTAGGTCTGGCTATATATACTTACCCCACCCCCTCTGGAGGGTGGATGGATTGTCTTTATTTTCTACCACCAGTCCAAGATTGCTTTTGCCCTTCTATTCTTTTCAATGGTATTTTCAAATCCTCATGAATCTCAGCAGTTCTTTGCTACGGCATTCTTCTTTATTGCAAAAGACTGCCACATTTTGGGGGTATGAATTTATCTTTGCAGATCCCATCCCAAATAAATAAATAAAATGTAATACTACACTTCTGCAGCTGAGCAGTGAAGTTTGTTTTTCTTCTGTAAGGCTGAACATTTATTGATGAATCCATATTGTACTGACAGCAACTTCTTCAATAATTTCTTTGGTCATGCAGCAGTAAGGAACAGTGCATGCAAAAGGGGGAGGGAAATGATGCAGGGGAACTATGCCAATATCAATAATAATTAGGCTGTGTGTATGCAAATTTCACATGATACCTTCTGAAATTAATCTTCCAAATTACTTTCACACAATTCAGGAAAATTTAAATATGCATTTAAATAATTGTAGAAGCATTTAAAGGCAATTTATACTCATTTAAATTGTTTAATTAAGGTGCTACTGTAAATAAAGATACTGTATGTATTTGTGATATACAACAGGCTTAATGTCAAAACAGAATTACAAGCTTCACTAGAACTGTGCTTCCTTTTAGGGTTTTTGTTTTCTTTTGTTTTTTTGTGGGGCAATGGGGGTTAAGTGACTTGCCCAGGCTCACACAGCTAGTAGTGTCAAGTGTCTGAGGTTGGATTTGAACTCAGGTCCTCCTGAATCCAGGGCCGGTGCTTTATCCACTGTGCTACCTAGCTGCCCCCTAAGGTTTTTTTAAACGGTGATTTTTCAAAAGTTATTTTGAAGAATAATTTTCAAGTAGATGCTTCTCAAAAAAGTCAGTGTTTATCTATCTATCTCCAACTATACATGCACCCACTCAACAAATATTTACTGAATAACTACAATAATTAAGGCATTTGAGGCAGATATGAAAAAAAATGATGAGACTTGTCCCTTTCCCAAGGGGTTTAGTATGAATTATTGTGGGAGAGATTCGACATGGATATGAACATAAATACACTACAAAGTAGTATGACATAATGCTAGCTGACATTTGCATAGCCCTTAAAGTTTGCAAAGCACTTTATATCTATTCCTTTTTTTTGCATTTCAGCTGTAGTCCATTCCTGTAAAATAGGTTCTATAGGTATTATCATCTCCATTTTATGAATAAGAAAACTGCTTTGGTCAGGATTCCACAGTAAAAACAAATAATAGGAAAGCATCTGACCCCATTCTTCCTGACTCTGAAGGCAATACCCTGTTTTTCTATGCCAGACTGCTTCTTTGGCAACATAATTGTCATATGAATGAAGGGTATAGGAGTTTGAAGGAAGGAAGGCAATGATTTTCAAAGTGGAAAGGGTAGAATATAAAATAGTTCAGAGGGAATTGATGTTTAAGATAAGGGAGAGATATTTTCAAGGTCCTAAATGCCTTCAAGTTATCTAGTTTGTACAAATTATTCCTAAGATACTTAAAGAATGTGTAGATATGATTATTGATTCTCTGTCTTTGAGAATTGTAAGGAAAAATAGTTAAAACACCAAAAGAAGTGGGCAAGGGTTTTCCTGTTTTTTCAATAAAAGAGGAAGAATTCATACTTAGCTTCCTGAAATTCATGTTGTTTCTTGGGAAAATTATAAAATTGGTTATTAAAAGTATGGTTTGTGAACATAAAGGAGGGAGAGTGGTAGTCACTTCAAAGCAGCATAGTTTCTTCAAGCACAAGTTATGTAAGATTAACTTAATTTCCTCTTTGGTCAAGAATATCAGACTGATTGATCATGGAGATGCCATAGACATTTTATAATTGGATTTCAGGAAAGAATTTGACAAAACCTCTCATGTTATAGGAGATGGAGAGATGTGAGTTGCATGATATACAGTTATGTTGGTATGGAACTGGTTAAGTGACCAAACCCAGGAAGAATGGATCTGTATCAACTTGTTTGGGATTCACAAATGGAATACTTAAAGTTTCCATCTTTGACCCAATCTGATTTAACATTATTCTCAGTGTCTTAGATGAAATTATCAAGGATATATTGTTATATCCATGGAAAACGCCAAATAGGGAAGAATAGTTGATATGGTAACTGTAAAGGGTGGAGTTGAAAAAGATTTTAATTGACAATGGGAAAAGAAATTACTGAGATGAAATTCAACTGGTATAAGTATAAAGTCATAAATCTGGATTAAAAAATCAATTGCACAGGTGTCAGATATGGAAGGCATGGTTACACAATTAATGTTATAAAGATTTTTAATACAAAGAATTTTTGCTTCCGTACAAGTTCAATATCTGTGTGGCCTGGCAGCCAAAAAGGATATGGCTATCTTAAGATACATAGATATAAATATAGTATCCAAAAAATGAAAGACATGATAGATCCATAGTATTCTTCCCTGGTTAAAGTGTTATGTATAATTCTGTGTATCATATTTTAGGGAAAAAGATTAATAATCTGATATCAAATTTTGAAGTCAGAGGTCATACATTTAAATCTTGGCTCTGCCTCATATCTAGGCAGTTCATTTAAGTTCTCCAGGCCCAAATTTCCTCACAAATAAATGAAGGAATTAGATATTGTAATCTTTAAAGTCCCACTCAGCTTTAAATCCTATGATCTAGTGTCCCAAGTAGGCTGACCAGTATGACAAAGAAGCTTGAAGATATGCAAAATGAAGATATGGGAATAAATGGGAAGTGAGGATATTGTGGGGGGTAGAATTTGGGGAGTCAGAGAAGAGTAGGATGAGAGAAAAATGATAAATGTATTTGAGTTGTTATGTGGAATAGGAATTAGATTTGTTCTGCTTATCCCAAGAGGAAATGACTAGGAGCAATGGGTTGTAGAGAAGCAAATGTTGCCTCTATATAAGGAGGAACTTAACAATTAGAGCTTTCTAAAATGGAAAGGGCTATCTCAGGAGCTGTTTCCCCATTACTGAAGGACATGAAGTAATACCTTAATGATGTTTTGTTGCAGGAGTTATAGAAGAATATTGTTTGAGATTGGACTAGATGGCCACAGATGCCCTTCTAACTATGATTTCATGACGTCCTTCTGGTGTAGGGAGAAATCAGAGAAGGGTTTATGGAGGAGTGATATTTAAGTTGCTTCTAACAGGATTGGGTAGTATTTATTAATTATAGGAGAGAAGAATGAGGGCATTTCAGGTAGAAGGCATAGAAAAGACAAAGATACTGAGCAATAATCTGTAATGTTGTGTTGTTCAGTCATTTTTTTTGGTCATGTACAACTCTTCATGACCTCATTTGTTGTTTTCTTGGCAAAGTACTGAGTGGTTTGACATTGTCCTTCCCCAGTTCATTTTATAGATGAGAAAAACTGAGGTGAAACAGGGATTAAATGACGTGCTGAGGGCTCACACAGCTAGGATGAAGCCACATTTAAACTCATAAAGATGAATCTTTCTGATTCCAGGCTTGCGCTCTATCCACTTTGGCCCCCTATCTGTTCTAATCTATAATGTAGAGAAGGACAAGTAGTTCAGTTAGAAATTTAAGCTCCTGGAGGTCAGGTACTGTTTTGTCTTTCTTTGTATTTTTAACACTTAGCACAGTTCTTGATATACAGTAAGGGTTTAATAAATGCTTATTGATTGATTGATTAGCACATAGGACATGCTAAATAAAACCTGAGATACTAAAAATAGATCTGACAATTAACTGACTCAGTTTCCTTGTCTGTAAATTAGTGCAAGTAGCCCTTATTTTCTAGTTGCTGAAGGTAGACAGGAGGGGGAGGGGAAGAAGGAATAGTGATAAAAAAGGCAATTTTGACTGTAAATATCTTTGTGTTTCTTGAAAATCCAAAAAACCTATGACTTTACTAGCACGGCAAAAAATCACACCATGGGTACTGTCTCTACCTGTCTTAGTAAATAAGTTCTAGGGAGTTTGCTGAGGCACTGAGAGGTTAAGTAACTTGTCCATGATCACCTAGCCAGTAAGTGCCAGAGGGATATTTGAACAAAGGTTTTCCTGATTCCAATATGAGCACATAATCAACTGCATCGTGTGGCTTCTCACTATATTACCCCTTTATTTTTGATCAAGAGCACATTCCTCACCACCCACAAAAGTCAACTATAGCTTATATTGCTGAAAAGGCTCCCATGAATAGAAGATTCCACTGGATTTATGGGTTTTTGAGCATAAAAAAAGTATTTGATTCAGCAGAGCAAAATAGTGCCTTAATGGTTCTTCACCAATAAACTATTTCTCTCATATATTAAAATCATATAAGATCCATACCTAGAATTTCTTCCTTACTCTTTTCCAGAGTCAAAGCTGGAGTGGTCATTTAACTCCCCACTCCCCAAAAGCCTTCTATCATTTCTATCCCACACTGAAAATCAGATCCAGAATAGAATTTCCCTATATGGTTTCTTCACATTTTGAAGGACAAAAATACCACTAAATTAAGAAGTCACTAGATACTTAGGTTTTGTTAAGAGAGAAAGAGAACTCCATCAGATTTCTGACTAGAGTTGAAGTCCCCAATCACTACTATATCATACCTCCTTCTTTTACTTATTTTCTTTCTTTTGAACTTCTTCATGAAAGGACTGGTAGATGTGATTACTGATCCAATGAGTGACATCTGAAAGATCATGAAAAATTGGAGAGGAATCACATCAAACGTTCAAAGTCTAGCCAATAAACGAAAGTAAATAATGGTCCTAATGTTAAGGGGGCAAAGAGGTAGGGAGATGAAATACGTTTATGGATTATGGAGGGTTTTCAAAGCCAAAGAGAGGATTTTATATTTGATACTGGAGGCAATAGGGAGCCATTGGAGTCGAATGAATAGGGGGGTGACATGATCAACATATTTGGGAAGATCAATTTGACAGGTGAGTATAGGATGGACTAGAGTGGGAAAAACTTAAGGCCTTTCGTCCCATTCAAACAGGTTTTCTGCTTCTTTGCAATATTTGTCCTAGATATATAGACTGATGGATCAATAATATTTGCTGTGTATCATAGACTAGACAACAGACAGTCTTCAGCTTCTCTGTTTTTACTAAGTGGTAGTTAAGGCTAAACTCTTGAATAATCATGTATCTCATTAAGGGGCTCTGCAATGTTCTAGGATTTGATGAAGTCCACAAAAAATCAAGTACGAAAAAAGAGCATACAGAAGAATTTTCCATCTCTTCTATTTGGATATTTCATAGAAAAAAGGCATAAAAGCTAGCAAACAGTTTTTGTGAGTATACTTCTCTCTATTTATGCAGAAGAAAAGAAATATACATAAGATAGAAGCAAAAGCCAGGGAATAAAAGGTCATATTAGTGGTGGCGATGGTCCTGGTAAAACTACTGTGAGGGAAAGATAAGAGTACAGAATGACATAATATGTTGAGAAAAACCATAAAACATCAAAAGGTTAGGGGTGTGGTGTGTGTGTGTGTGTGTGTGTGCTTCTACCATTTTAGGAAAAAAAGAAATAAAAGAATGGCTAGATTTCTTGCTTGAAATGAATGGGATGATGATAACTGACAACAGAGAGAAAAAAGAGCTACTTAATTCTATTATTATTTTTTTTGGTTTCTGTTTTATCTGCAAAGGAAAATAACCTTCATGATGAAAAATCCCAGTACACATGACTAACAGGGAATTGATATGTACTACAATTAAGGAGAAAAATAGTAAAACACTTAGCTGCCCTTGACATATTCATGGCCTCCTGGCTTTGAAGAACTAACTCCATCCTTGAAAGAATTGCAGATATGATGTCTGATATAGCCAGTGATATCAACCAGTCAAATAAACACTTATTAAGCATCACTGTGTGCCAGGCACTGTGACATTTGTGCTACCCGAAAGATCATGGAAATGGGAGAGGTAATATAACATTGGAGAAAGGCAAATATTGTCCTGACTTTCACAAGAAGGGAAGAGAGGAGAGTCAGCAACCTACAGAGCCATGAGCTTAACTTCTCTTCCTGGAACACTTGTAGAAAGGATCATTAAAGAGACAGTGAACATTTAGGAAAGGAAGCAATGATGTTAAAGATCCAATATGGCTTCAACAACCTTATTTCCTTTGGACAAAATTACTAAACTGGTAGATTAGAGGGATGCTGTGGAAACAGTTTATTCAAGTTAGCAAAGTTTTAGAAAAAACATTTCAAACTAAGATTTTTGAGAAGATTGAAAAATATAGTTTATACATCAATATAATTAGTTGGATTCAAAACTAGTTGGATGGCTGGATTTAAAGGGTGGTTATTAATAATTCAATGATAGTGGAGCAAGAGTATCCCAAGGATCTGAACTTCTTTTTGTGCTGTTCAATATTTTTAAATGTCTTGGATAAAAACTTAGATGGCATGCCCATTACATAGTAGGGTGGGTTGCTAGATGACATTGTAAATTTACATAGTCAGAATCGGAAGGATCTTGATAGGCTATCAGGGGTTGGCGAAATATGGCCTCAGTGGGTATAAGTGTGAGCTAAGAATGGTTTTTACATTAAAAAAAAGTTTTCTTGTATTTAATAATGTAACAACCATTCTTAGCTCATAAGTCATACAAAGACAGGCTCCAGCTGGATATGGCCTTCAGGCTGTAGTTCACTGACCTCTGGGCTAGATTACTAGACTAACTCTAATAAGATGAAATTCAGGAGGGAATATGTAGTCATACTCAGGAACAAGAAAATCAACCTTACAAGCATAAGGTAACAATATATAGATAGAAAGCAGTAATTTTGAAAAAAAGATCTAGAACAGGAGTCCACACCAAGTTTGCCACTAATATGGTGAGCCTCTGAAAGGTGGGGAGAGGACACCAGGCTACTTAAAATTGGACAAATTGGCCCAAATCAGAAATGGAGCAGGCTAAAACTCCCATGCTGATGAGTAGTAGTAGAGGCCTATGAATGGCCTCTGTACTGCCAGCCTGAGCAAAATAGGAAAACCCAGTAAAGTTGTTCCCTCCTTCACTTAAAAAAGATCTGGAGGGGGCAGCTAGGTGGCACAGTGGATAGAGCACCGGCCCTGGAGTCAGGAGTACCTGAGTTCAAATCCGGCCTCAGACACTTAACACTTACTAGCTGTGTGACCCTAGGCAAGTCACTTAACCCCAATTGCCTCACTAAAAAAAAAAAAAAAATCTGGAGGTTAGAGTGCACTGCAAGTCCAGTATGAGTTAGCAGAGTGACATGGTAGCCAAAAAGGCTAATATAATCTTAGACTGAATTAAGAGGGGCACAGGTTTCAGGACTATTGAGGTGATGTTCTGTACTCTGCTCTTGTCATACTTCACTGGAGTATTGAATTCAGTTATGGATGCCGCTGTGTAAGGAGCCAGTTTCCTGGAGATTGTGGATAGAAGCATACATGGACATTCTGTGATTCTTTACCAAATGGTTGGCTTACCAAACAGCCTTTTTCCATTAGCTGTATAGCCAGAGCTGTCTGTATCCTTAAACCTGACTGACTAAGCAATGTCAGAGATTTCCCCCTTATTTCCATCTGAGATTTGCTCCCTCTTTCAATTTTAGGTGACCAAGAAATGTGCCAAACACCCATTTCATACGTATTTGAAGGGCTGTTATTGCAGTAGGGATTAGACTTTTGTTGTTTGTCTCTAAAGAACAGAATCAGGAGCAAAGAGACAAATCAAGGAAAAA
The DNA here is from genome assembly GCF_019393635.1 of Dromiciops gliroides. Lineage (NCBI taxonomy): Eukaryota > Metazoa > Chordata > Mammalia > Microbiotheria > Microbiotheriidae > Dromiciops > Dromiciops gliroides. Next base: position 657,979,978 of record NC_057861.1, on the reverse strand, counting down.
CAGCAGTAACAACAACAACAAGAACAACAACAAGCTTTCTAGAAATTATAGCCATCTACGGGTCGCATATGCTACCTCAGGAGGCTGTAGCCTCCTCTTCTTGGAAGTTTTCAAACAAACTGGAGGACTCTTTTTTGGATATGTGATAGTGGGGATTCTCTTCATGTACTGGCTTGGATGAGAAGGTTGCTGAGGTTTCTAGAATGATATCAGTGGCATCACAGATTCATAGAAGTATTTAAGTATAGCGTTTACAAAACCTAAGTTTGGCCTATAATTGGCATTGTCTTTTCAATATATCCTGTAACAAATACATCTCATTTTCAGGGTGCAGCTTATATTTAAGGGCAGAATGAAGTCTGACCAATATGGCATGTAAAATATTAACATGCCTATTTGGAATCCAGAAGACCTGAGTTCAAATCTTGCCTCAGAGGATGATTATTAGCTGTGTGACCCTTGGCAGATCATTTAATCTCAGCCTCATTTTCCTTACCTTTAAAAGAGGGAGAATACTAGCACAAGTCACAAATGTTATTGTAAGGATTAAATAAGATAATGTTTACAAAGTGCCATATAAATGCTAGCTATTATTATATGTGTAGGTACATGTATACACATACATGTTACCTTTGCCTTACTTAAATCCAATTCACACACAAGTCAAGACATCCCCCTTAAGATGTCATTGATCCTCTTGAGAACAAAGGACAAGCAACAACCACATGGACACAAGTGTGGATACACACCATGACCTGATCATTCAACTTAATTTGTTTGGAACTATTCCTTCTAAAACCACCAAAGAGTCATGCGAATTCTAACTGTAACATAGTTGTAGATAAGGCAGTAACTTGCCTACAAGCCAGGCAGATTAACTTGGCAGCCCAGTTACAGTTTTCTTTAGCTCCATTTTGTTTAGTTCATATTAGCTACAGACTCCACCCTCTCACAAATTTAGCTATTGATCACTAGGGTGACTGGGAGACAAAGAAAGAGTGGCTTACTGCAAACCTATTACCATTACTGGGAAAATGACTCACATTTATGTCCTATGATGGTGAGCAATGGTGTCATTTTCATAGACAAATAACATTGTTGAAAGTGGACCAGTTTGAGACTGTCATTGCAGAGCCACATCCCATTTTCAATAAGTGTTCCCTTTGTCTGTGCTCTATTATAAACACATTCATGCTTATTTATGTATATACTCACGAGGGGCTCCAATGGCCATATGCCCTTTTCAAATGTACTCATATTCCAACTGCTAATGCTGAATACTCTGCACCTAAAAGAAATAAACAAATGAAAAAAGGAAATGTGAGGCAGTATGGTGCAGTGGTATTAGCTGTCCACTAAGAATCAGTATGTTTGAATTCTAGACCTTTCTTCCCTCCATTATTTACCACTCATATGATTTTCACACAATTGCCTAATCTCTGAGTATCCACATTTGTAAAATGGGGGCTTGACCTATCTCACACTTGTAACGATTGGAATGACGCCACCTGCTGGATACTTACTGTAGAAGAGTTCTGCCCATGAAGCGAAGGTCTTTGAGGGCAAGACCAGGAGTCTTTTCTTTGGCATCAGGAAGTGATGCGGGCTAGTGGGAGGAGGAAGGAAGAGACTGGCGCTCAGTCTCGCGCTCTTTCCTCTGGACTCGGGTGGAGTGCGGAGCTAGAAATGTGCTCTCCCTTTAATAGATAGGAATCTAGGCCTTTCTCTCTCTTTACCAAATTCTTGTTTTCCTTAATAAATGCTTAAAAGCCTAACTCTTGCTAAAGTTTATAATTTATTGGCGACCACTCATTAGATATTTTAGACAGTTTAGCTAGAATTTTAGCCCTTAACACACTGTTGTTGTAAGGATCAAATGAAATAATGGATATGAAAATGGTAGGAGATAGAGGGCTGGTCTTGGAATGACAGAGACCTGGGTTCAAACACTGTGTCTGCCACATATTAGTTGTAGGACCAAGTACAAATCATTTAGTCTCTCAGTCTTCTAAACAGAGGTGTCTAACACATGGCCTGCAGGTCAGATGCAGCAGTACTATGAATCAGACTAAGTGTAATTGGAAAAATTTAACAAAATAAATAAAAATACAATGGAATATAGATGATGTGAATATGTGATTATCTAAGTTAAAGGCAACCACTAGGCAGCCTTATGTATGACTTAGTGGCCCTGTTTCTACTTCAGCTTGACCCCACTGATCTAGGCACCTCTTTAGGGATATATATGGGAGACATTTGTCGTTTCCATCAATGTAGTTTTCTATACCAGAGGTTCTCTACACTGATAAAATTATAGGTCTGATTGAAAACAAATTATACATATAAACAGACTAATGATTTCACTTGAATTAGGACAAATGACTAGTGAATTTAATCAATATCAATCAATCCTATTGTTTGACTAAATTGACCAGTCATTTAAGTGAAACCAGGTGCCCAATGTAGGCACAATCTAAAAGGAAATGAGATGACTTCAGACCTTCCTGAGATAAAGGATAAAGTAGAGTACTTCCTGCTTGCTTCATTTTAACTCTGACCACCCTTTTTCTTTCTTAGTTTATGGACATAAAAAAATCTTACTTGAAAAGGGAAAATTCTTAATCCTATTATTTACATGGAGAAACCAAGATACTGTTAAGTGAAACAAATAAGTCCCAATCAGGGTCATCACCAAGTAATTTGTCATACAAGACAGCATTAGGTTTTGTCATAACTTTAATGGTTGTCCCATTGGAATTTTTTTTTTTTTTTAGAAATTTTGACATCAATTTTTTTTTTTTTTTGCGGGGCAATGGGGGTTAAGTGACTTGCCCAGGGTCACACAGCTAGTAAGTGTCAAGTGTCTGAGGCCGGATTTGAACTCAGGTACTCCTGAATCCAGGGCCGGTGCTTTATCCACTTCGCCACCTAGCCGCCCCCCATTGGAATTTTATTATTGTTGTTCAGGTATTTTTTCAGTCATACCTGACTCTTTGTGACCCCATTTGGGGTTTTTCTTGGCAAAGTTATTGGAGGGGTTTGATATTTTCTTCTTTAGCTCATTTTATAGATGAAGAAACTGAGGCAAACAGGGTTAAGTGACTTGCCCAGGGTCACACAGATAGTATATGTCTGAAGCCAAATTTGAACTTGGGAAGACAAGCCTTCCTGACTCCAGGTCTGATGAGTGCCACCTCACTGTCCTTCCATTGGAATCTGCTGAACTAAAGTTGTGGTATATGGAAGGCAGGTAACAATATGAACTATGACTGTGACTATTACAAATAACTCTCAGGTTCCCTCACTGCCATTGTGGTTCTGACCTATCATCTCACATGTGGTCTGTTGTTTTTTAGAGGCACAGAGGTTTCATGGATGGTAGATCTAGACCCTTTTTGCCACATCAATGAGAGTCAATGGGGAAATTCACCTCCCCCCCCAAAAAAATTTATGTTTCATGACTCAATCTGAAACTTGATCCTTTCTGCCTTTGCTGTTCTTGTTTTCCTGTGAAGAGGCATAGGCATTTCTCTACTGGCTCCCTTGTTCCTTGCTAGGACCTTACATGGAGTAATCTTCCAATCTTCATCCCCTTCAACCTTTGGCTCAGAGGATCAAAGCAACTCTTGCAGTATCCATAGCTTCCCAAAAAACCTGCTCCATCTCTAATAAACATTTATAATGGCATGGTGCCTACTTTTCCCTCATTGACATGCAGGATATAGGTCAAGGAACCTGCCCAACAAGTACCAGCCAAGAGAGGCTGGCTACGTGGCAATTTGGGTGTTTCAAAGGACACTTGAAAGGCAAAAGGGGAATTATCATTAGGAGGCCAAGTTTCCTTCCTTCTCAGCAGGACAAGGGAGGAAGCAGCTCTTCACAGTGGAGCAAACTTGAGCCTTGTAGACCAATGGGATAAGGCCAGTTTTCCCCTGACCCACATCCATTCATTTCCAAATGAAAGAGCTTCACATGGATCAGTAAGGAAGCTGGGGAATTCCAAGGGCAAGAGAGAAAGAGAGAGAGAGAGAGAGAGAGAGAGAGAGAGAGAGAGAGAGAGAGAGAGATAAAGTCCAAGGGCAAGTTCTGTTGTGGCTAGTTTTTCAAAGACTGAATCTTATCTTTGTGATCAGTGGAAAGAGTATATGTTAGTGGGAAGGGCAAAGATGAAGAAAAATGGGCAGCCTAGGTAGAAAAGATCTTTTGCAACCTCTTTCCTCATATGGCATTTCATGTAAAAATGGACATCTGCCATGGGTTTATTTTTCTTTTTATGTTTTCTGACTTTAAAGGCAAGTGTAGGAACTATTTCATTAATTTAGAAATAGGAACAAGGGGACTAGAAAGAAGGTCAGAAGAGGACAGATGAGGTCTGTGAATGTTACTTACGGAAGTGGCAGCTGTTCATTATCATTCTCATTATAAATAAACATTTACTGAATCACAGGATCACAGAATGTTAAACCTAGAAGGGACCTTAGAGAGAGATTATCTAGTCCACCTTTGGGCTCTATTAAGAGGCAGTGTTTCCAAGAATGAGGAGGTAATAGTTGGGCTGTATTTTGCTTTGATTAGATCATATCTGGATCCCTATATACAGTGTGGGGGGAATGTACATATGCCCTGGGGTGCTAACACTGAGGCAGTCTTGTGATTGCACTTGATAGGATCAGGACTAAAGCTGAACCAGACCCCTAAGGGAAAGGGGGCTCAGTGTCAAGCAAAAGGAGATCCCACACTGTAAGTACTTAACAGAAGAGGAATGAGGCAAATTTATTAAAGACAAGTGACAAAATCAAATCATGAACGCAGATCTTCCTGATTGCCAGTTCAGTGCTCTTCCACCATGGTGTAATCTAATATAAAGTGATATAATAGTTCTATAAATGGGAATATTGGGCACAGAACAACCATGGAGGGCTCTGATAAGCAGATAGAACTTGACCTGGACAAAAGCAGGATTTAAATTCATCATTTATTTTTGTTTGTTTGTTTGGCAGGGCAATGAGGGTTAAGTGACTTGCCCAGGGTCACACAGCTAGTAAGTGTCAAGTGTCTGAGGCTGGATTTGAACTTAGGTCCTCCTGAATCCAGGGCCAGTGCTTTATCCACTGTGCCACATAGCTACCCCCTATCATTCATTTTTTAAAGATTAATTTTATTTTTCAATTTTGATTTTATACAGAAAAAGGAATATTTTCACATATATGTATATATATCAGAATAGAAAAGTATGGGAATATATGAAACCACAAACCATGTCACTTGTTCAAAAATATTACATACATTACTTTCAAAACTATACTGTTTTTCTCTGCTTCCTTGTGAACTGCTTTATGTTCTCTTCTGCAGATTAAAAAAAAAAGTTTTTATAGCCCTCTTTTTAATTCCACATTACTATTGCTAACTCTCCTCCCCCAGCCTCTCCTGTTTTAAATGAAAAAAAAGGGGGAAAGAAAGGGAAAAAACTCAAGACTTGAATAAACATAGTTAAGCAAAACAAATTCACATAGTGACCATGTATTGACATGACTCTTTTCATGCTTTGAGTTCAGCTCCTCTCTTTCAGGAGCTAGGTAACATGCTTCATTACAGGTTCTCTGAAGATATGGCTGGTCTTTGCTTTGATTAGAGTTCTTAAGTTTTTTTTTTTCTTTATAATGTTGTTGTCCTTACATAAATTCGTCTCTTGGTTCTGCATATCAATCTATAGCACATCCAATTCAGGATTCTTTGACATTGTCTCTTTTGTTATTTCATGTTTTTCTTTTCTTTCTTTTTTTTGGGGGGGTGGTGGTGGTGGTGGTGGTAGGGTAATGAGGGTTAAGTGACTTGCCCAGGGTCATACAGTAAGTGTCAAGTGTCTGAGGCTGGATTTGAAATCAGGTCCTCCTGAATCCAGGGCCAGTGCTTTATCCACTGTGCCACCTAGCTGCCCTCTCATTTTATTTTAAATTTTACTTGCATCAATTCTCTTCCAGGTATTATCCATCCTTTTAAATACCTCCTACCCATTCTGATTTATTTCCTTGCTAAAGTTTTCATATTTCTACACCAACTCTGTGTGCATATACAACCCCTCTTTCTCAGTTTTGGATAAGAGTGAGGTTCATATGCCTACTCCCCATTCCCCTTTCTTAATGTTTATATATTTTTTCATCCTGATTGTGAGATTGTGAGAGATAGCAAGTTCAACATGCCTTTTCTTTTTTTCAATACTAGTATAATCCTCCTTATGCCTTCTCTTCACTTTTCCTTCCTCATATCCTCAGGAAATGAGCAATCAGTTTCAGGTCTTATATTTTTCTTTTTTAATTTCCTCAATGCCTTTTGAAGACATTAAGGTTCTGAAGAGCCATCAGTTTCCTCTTCCCCATTAGAATATTATTATTAAATAATCAGAAAGACCCCTCTAATTGCTCCAACAAGTTTAGCTTTTTAGCTTCTTTTGACTCAACTATTTCAAAACACTCAGTAATAATATTTTTTAAAAAATCAGAAATGCTTAAAAGTCTTCTATTTCATTAAAAATCCATTTTCATCTTTTAGGATTATGCTTATCTTTGCATGGTAAGTTATTCTTGGTTGTAATAATGCATTGTTTGCTTTTTCAAAATATTATATTCCAATGGGATGAGCCAAGATGGTGGAATACAGGCTGGGACCCAGCCAAACTCTCCCATCATTCCCCTTCATATACCTTTATAATAACACCTCAAATACAATTTTGGAGTGGTAGAGCCAACAAAAGGTCAGAGAGGGATATTTTTCCAGCCCCAGATAACTTAGGAGGACATCAGGAGAGACTGTAATACTAGAATGGGTGCAGGCCCAGAGGATGACAGGAGCATGAGCTGTGGGTCTTGGAGGTCACCAGGGCAGCAGCATCAGCACCTTTTGGATCTCTCACCACAGAGATGGTGAGGGGGTCAGACAATTGATCAGAATGATATTACAGGATACCCTTTGCTGGCTCTGATTGCAGCTGACCCTGATTGGCAACTCTAGGTTCTAGGTTGCAATTCGAGGATGGAGAGGAGCACTTGTGATCAGTAACAAGGGAACAGGGGCCCTACTCATAGTTCCAGACCCAAAAGGAGCATTAGTACTTGTAGCTACAAGGGACAAGGGTAAAGATCAGAGTGCAGACCAGAAGAGCAATTACAACTTTCCCAAGATAATACCACATTGGGAGTACCAAAAACCTGCAGACCCTCAGATCTACTTCTGAAAATAGCAATATAAAAAAGCCTGAAGTTTGACACAGTGCCTCCCTACCCCTACTTGAGCAAAGCCCAACTACAGCAAAGTAAAGACATAGGATGAGAAAATGGGAAAACAACAACAAAAAGAAATTGACCATAAAAACACTACTACAGTGGAAGGAGAGACCAAGACAAAATTTAGAAGACAACAATGTGAAAATAGCTATTAGTCAAGCCTAAAAAATGTTAATTAGACCCCAAAACTATCCTGAAAGTGTTAAAGAAATAAACAAGTGTGATAGAGGAAGAATTGAGAAAAGAAATAAGTGATGCAAGAAAATTATGAAAAGAGAATTTAGTAGCTTCATAAAAAAGGCACAAAAAATTGAAAATAATACCTTACAAAAACCAGAATGACTTAACGGTAAAAGAGGCACAAAAACTCAATGAAGAAAAGAACTTCCTTAAAAGCAGAACAGGCCAAAGGAAAAATAGGTATGAAAGCTCACTGAAGATAATTCCTTAACAATTAGAATTGTGCAAGTGAAAACTAATGATACCTTAAGACTTCAAGAAACAATAAAACAAAGTCAAAAGCATGAAAAAATAGAGGAAAATGTGAAATATCTTATAAGAAAAACAACTGACCTGGAAAATAGATCAAGGAAAGATAATTTAAGAATTATTGAAAAGTCATCACAAAAGAGTTTAGATATCATATCTCAAAAAATTATTAAGAAAATCTTCTGTATCTTAGATCCAGAGGGTGAAATAGAATTTGAGGGAATCCACTGACCATCCCTTTAAAGATATCCCAAAATGAAACTCCCAAGAATATTATAGCTGAATTCCAGAGCTCCCATGTTAAGAAAATATTGCCAGCATCCAGATGAAAACAAACAAGTCAAATATTATAGAGTCACAGTCAGGATTGCACAAGATTTAGCAACTTCCATGTTAAAGGAGCAGAATGCTTGGAATATGATATTATGGAAGTTGAAAGAGCTAGGATTACAACAAAGAATATCCTAATCAGAAAAACTGGACATAATCTTTTAGTGGAAAAGTTGATATTTAATGAAATAGAGGTTTTCAATCATTCTTCATGAAAAGACCAGAACTGAGAATTTGACATTCAAATGCAAGATTCAAGAGAAGCAGAAAAAGGTAAATGTGAAAGACAAATCATAATAGATTCAATAAAGTTAAACTGTTTACATTTCTAAATGGGAAGGTGATAATTATAATCTAAAAACTTGATCATTGGGGCAGTTAGAAGGAGTCTACATAGACAGAGGGAATGAGTGTAACTTTGTATTGGGAATATCTCAAAAAAATGAAGGGGTGAGGAATAGAGATGTACTGGGAGAAAGAGAAAGGGAGAAGTAGAATGGGGAAAATTTTCTCACATAAAAGACATGCACAAAAAAGAGCATTTATAGAGGTGGAAAAAATGTATGGGTGGTGGCAGGCAATACTTGAACTTATGTAACTCTTGTCAAAATTGGTTTAAAAGGAGAAGAATATGTATATAATCTCAGCTGCATGTATAAATCTAGTTTACCCATTAGGGAGTTAGGAGGGGAACAGGATAAGAGATATGAGTCAGAGATAATAAAAGGGAGGGTGAATTAAGGGAGGCTAGTGGTCAGAAGCAAAACAAACTTTTGAGGTGAGACAGGATAGAAAGAGAGAATGAGAGAGAAAGATAAATAGAATAAAATAGAATGGAAGGAAATGCACAGTTAGTAATCATAACTATGAATGTGAATGGGATGAGCTAACCCATAGAATGGAAACAACAGAATGGATTAGAAACCAGAATACAGTAAAGTATTGTGTATAAGAGACACACTTGGAATAGAAAGATACACATAGAGTTGAAATGAAGGGGTAGAGCAGAGTCCATTATTGTCCAGCTGAAGTGAAGAGGGCAGGGATGGCAATCATGATCTCAGACAATGGAAAAGCAAAATTAGACCTAATTGAAAGAGATAATCAAGGAAACTATAAAAGGTACAATAGACAATGAAGTAATATCCCAAAATTTTAGTTAGTTTCTCTGAAAAAGACCTCATTTATTAAATATATAAGGAACTAGATTATAAAAATAAGAGCTATTCCCCAACTGATAAATGATCAAAGGATATGGACAAGCAGTTTTCAGGAGAAGAAATCAAAGCTATCTATAGTTATATAAAAATGCTCTAAATCATTATCGATTAGAGAAAGGCAAATTAAAAGAACTTTGAAGTACCACCTCACACCTATCAGAAATGACAAATGCTTTTTTTGTAGTGGAGAAGAATTGGAAATTGAGGGGATTCTCATCAGTTGGAGAATGGCTGAATTTCAGGAAAAAAAAATTTTTTTTCAGAAAAAAATAGCAAGACCTATATGAACTGATGCAAAGTCAAGTGAGAAGGACCAGGATATCATTATGTATAGGATCTTCCTTCCATGATGATCTCCCATTCATCTCTATCTATTTTGTTTGCAAATAGCTGCTTGAATGTTATCTGATTCATTAGATTAGGAGCTCCTAGAGAGTTGAGACTGTTTTTTGCCTTAGGCACTTAGCACAGTTTTTAAGTAGCAGCTTAATAAATGCTTGTTGTCTTAGGTCCAGCTAACCATCAATATTTGGTATTGATTTTGTCCATCCAACAACATAACATTATTCAGACAATATTGCATTCTTCATTAATTTTGTTTTCTCTGTGTGAATCACTAGGCCAAACTCTTTTGAGTGGATATAAATCTTATTTAAATGTTTTGCAGCATTTCAGGATTGGGGTAATCACCACAATATCATATGTGAACAGGATCATTTTGGAGACCTTACCATCTACCAGGAATTTTTCCATTTGAACCTTTCCTTAAGTACCCTTCGTTACAGTGGAGAATACCTTTGGTGAACCTTTATGGTGAACGTTCTTGAAAAAAACAAAACAATAATCTCCGTTGTTGAATATATTGTGTTCTTATATCCTCTTAATATATGCATAAGAGGCACCTAGGTTGGAATAGGGATATTTAGAAGCTATATTTTGCTATATGGATTCAAGGGTATTTTTAGATTCAACAGACAATAAAAGAACAGAATCTAATGTCTCCAGCTCCTTTTAAGTCACTTGTACCACCATAATGATAATAATGATTGACATTTGCTTAGAATTTTAAGGTTTACAAAGCACTTTATGTACATTTTATTTGAGCTTTATAATAGTGCTATGAGGTAAATACTATTGTTATACCCATTTTACTAAAGAGGAAATTTAGACTCAGAGAGGTTAGAACTGCTCATGGTTCAAGAGAGCTAGTGTTTGAGAAAGGTTCAGTTCCAGGGTTTCCTGATTTTAACCCCTCATTCTATCTACTACATGTTACTGACTCTATAAAGATCAAGACTTATCCTTATCTTTATCCTTTTTATATTTTCATTAATGAAATCTTCATTATGTATTCAGATTCAATTCTAATAAAAATTCTAATAAGATTTTACATAGATAATAAAATAAACATGGAGTGGTAGTTATTGATGGCATCTCAATTGCTTTGCCTTTCTTTTGGATATCTGGAGTCACAATCTCTCAGTGCCTTCAAAACTGTGTTGCTACCAACATAGATTTTGTCTCTGGATATGTGTTCTGGCCCATCTATTCTTCTCATCTTGGTCTTTTTTCACCTCTTCTTTCCAATTCTTTTCTGTTTCTAGTTCCTTGGAGAGCACACTGAGGTCAGAGGCATTCGAAACCAAATATGGAAGTTCTACTTTCATTGCTGAACAAAATAGCTTCTTATTGAAACTTTAACAGATCTGTTCCATTTTTCATTTGTTTGTGATTCTTTTTCAGGTTTTAGATTCAAATGCTCTTGGAATGATCTGGCTTAATTTGGTCTTGT